>NC_060139.1:456063134-456389271 GCF_021461385.2 Schistocerca piceifrons
CCTATGCAGTGACTAATATATCATTTGTGTTCATTATTAAGTGTAAATGTTGTGGCATCCTATTTTTTTTTTATGTAGGTCATGTAGGCTTTTACCACAATTGACATGTTAAAAATTTTGCTACATGAAGAACATTATAACTAAGTACAAAGTAAAAATTTTGCTCCAAGAAGAACATTATAACTAAACACAAAGTCATTCATCACTGCATCGTAGTATTATCAAACGTCCGCAGCTCGTGGTCGTGCGGTAGCATTCTCGCTTCCCGCACCCGGGTTCCCGGGTTCAATTCCCGGCAGGGTCAGGGATTTTCTCTGCCTCGTGATGACTGGGTGTTGTGTGCTGTCCTTAGGTTAGTTAGGTTTAAGTAGTTCTAAGTTCTAGGGGACTGATGACCATAGATGTTAAGTCCCATAGTGCTCAGAGCCATGTGAGCCATTTTTGAGTATTATCAAACAAACACCCTGACTTTGGTCTCTTTAACTGTACTTCATATTGCTTGTTACTGTCAGTAGATTTACTATTCAGGAGTTGTTCTAAACTAAGATTTTGTGTGGCTATCGTCTATTTGCTTTTCTTCATTTGTTCAAAAATCATATTTGATTACTTCATCTCAGTCACATACACAAGTGAGCTTAATTACCAACTAATAGCAAATACTTAAGGTGAAATATAGCAAGGTGGAATCACACTCTACTTACTATCATTCTATTCCTTGAGACAAAGCACATTTTCCCATATTTCTTCAGTTGTGTCCAGCCAAGCAGGCAATGCTTGCATAATGTTTACCAAAAATTGTCAAATAACTATTCAAACTACATTTCATGTAACTTTATTATTCATGTTCACCAAGTGGTGGCAGAACACACACATAAAAGAATGTTGTGATTGGCAAGCTTCCGGAGTCAGTGGCTCCTTCTTCAGGCAGAAGGATTGAAGGGGAAGGAAGAAGGGTGAAGGAAAAGGGCTGGAGAGGTCTAGGAAAAGGGGCAGATTTTGGGAAAGTCACTCAGAACTGCAGGTTAGGGGAGACTTACCATACAGGATGAGAAGGAAAGACTGATTGTTGGGTACTGCATCAGACAAGATTTGAAAACCTGAGGGCTTAAAGGTGGAAGACAGAGTAATATGCAAGACACAGATTACTACTAAAACATTGTACATGAGTTAATAAGAGTGAAAAGCTAAGTGCATTGTATGTAACAGAGATGGGAGGATGCATTGAAAAATAGACAGGAAAGAAATGAAAGATGTAGAAAACTAAAACAGAGTGAGGCAAAGAGTTTTTATAGTGAAGAAAAGCTGAGACAGAAGAAATTAACGTAAATTAAGGTCAGGTGGGTTTCGAGAACCCAGGACATGTTGAAGTGCTAGTCCCACCAGCGGAGTTCTGAGAAAGTGGTGTCTGGGGGAAGAATCCAAATGGCGCATGTGGTGAAACAGGTTCCGAGGTCATGAATGTCATCTTGTAGAGCATGCTCTGCAATAGGATATAGTGAGTTGCCAGTATACACTCTCTGCCTATGCCTATTCATCCTATCTGATAATTTGGTGGTAGTCATGGTGCTGTAGAAGGCTGAACAGCATTTACATAATAGTCATTTCGCAGGTGTCTCTCCTTTTGATAGTATATGTTTTGACAGTTACAGTGCTATTATAAGTGGTGGTATTAGGGTGCATAGGGCAAGTCTTGCAGTGGGGATGGTCACTGGGATAGGAGACATAGGGTAGGGAGTTAGGTGCAGAAGGAGCATTGGGTCTGGCAAGAATATTGCAGAGATTGGGAGGGCAATGGAAAGCTATTCTAGGTGTGGTGGGAAAAATTTCAGACAGAATGGACCTCATTTCAGGGCATGACTCAAGGAAGTCATGGTCCTGTCAAAGTAGCTGATTAACACATTCCAGACCAGGATAATACTGAGTCACCAATGGTGAGCTCTGAAGTTGTTTTGTGGAGGGATCAAAAATACCAGGATAGGATGTGTGGCCCAGGACATCTCTTTTTGAACTAGGCTAGTGGGGTAATTATGTCGAGTGCAGGCTGAGGTGAGAATGGTGGTGTATTGCTGTAAAGAGTCTGTGTTTGCAAGCAAGTTTTGTAAATACAGTTGGAAGTGATGTGGGAATGGACAGAAAAAGGACTGAACTAGGAGAAGACAATGAACTTGACAAATACATTTATAGGTGGTTTCTAATGAAGAGATGTGAAGCTATGTCACTTTCCAGGCCAGTTATTAAACTGCAAGCTAAAAAATTTCACTTTCATTTACATGGCAACAAAGAATTTCTTACTTCTGACAAATGGTCCTCAAGACGGAAATGTCACCATGGAATTCGCCAAATGACCATTGAAGGAGAAGCAAGGTCTTGTGACAGTGAATCTGCTTCATAATTTCCTGAAATTCTGCACAAAGTAATGGTAGAACAAAATTTAAATGATCGTCTAGTGTATAACCATGATGAAATGGTGCTTTATTATCAGTTACTTTCAACCATAACTCTCAATACAAAAAAGTAATCAGGAAATAAGATGGGTTTGAAAATGAAGAAAGACAGAATAGCCCCCCTCTTTGCCACAAATAGATCAGGCAGCCATGAGCTAACACCTCTTTGTATAGGTAAAAGTAAAAACCTGAGATGTTTCAACCATGTAAATGGGTCACACTACAATTCACTCATAAGCATTCAAAGAATGCTTGGATGACACATGACTTTTCACCAATTGATTTCACAAAGAGATTTTTCCAACATTGAGAAAGCACCTATGGTGCATTCCTAATCCTTGATCACTGTCCAGCTCATCCACCTTCTGATGTGTTTCAATCAGAAGATGGAAAAATAAAAAACTTTGCTTTTGCCAAAAAACACAACACAGTGGCATTAATTCGGCCAGTGGATCAGGGCATCATACAAGCATTTAAGGCTCAACCTAACCTAACCTAACCCTAGACAGATGAAGCAAGGAGGACATAAAAACCAGACTACCTCTGACAGAAAGGGCATTCCTGGCAAAGAGAAGTCTACTAGTATCAAATATAAACCATACATCGAGGAAGAATTTTCTGAGAATGTATATTTGGAGCAGAGCATTGTATGGTAGTGAAACATGAACTGTGAGAAAACTGGAACAGAAGAGAAATGAAGCATTTGAGATGTAGTGCTACAGAAGAATATTGAAATTTAGGGGGACTGATAGGATAAAGAATGAGTAGGTTCTCTGCAGAATTGGTGAGGAAAAGAATTTATGGAAAACATTGATAAGAAGAAGGGACAGGATGGTATGACATATGTTGAGACATCAGGGAACTACTTCCGTGGTACTAGAGGAAGCTGTAGAAAATAAAAACTGTAGAGGAAGACAGAGATTGGAGTACATCCAGCAAGACTGATAACTAAAAAAAATGATGACTTGGTCATTATTGATGCTGTTTGAAGTGAGTGTAGTGAAGCAATTGAGGATGAGAAGCTGTATAAGAAAGTGTAGATGGTGTTCCCAGTACACATGAAATACTGGGTAATATAAAGTGGTAACATGGATGAAGTGACAATGTGAACCAAACCAAATGGAGTTGTTGCACCTGATGAGCATAAAACAATGTGCACAAAAGACAGTGCATGAAATGATCTGCCAAAGAAAGCTATCTGACTTCTTTAAAACAGTATAATAATGATGTACTGCAGCTTGCAGGCAGTGTTGCAAATTATCATACTTTATTTGTAGTGTGCTTTATATACTATACTGAAACTCATGCTATTGTTTTGTTGACATTTTAGTGAAGTTTGTCTAATTCCTGTACCTATTTGGTAAATTTATGAAATGTTTTACTTCTAATGTTCTTTAAATTTAAATACTGTGTAGTATAGCATGTACAATATTGTATTATGTGTTCTTCCTAACTTTCCAGGTGTAGTTTGTCATTATATGGCTCATTCTTAATATACCATGGGTACACCATAACTTTGAAGTAAAGCTTGTCCCCCTATAACCAAGTTACATTGGGTCTCTATTGTGCACAGTTACCGAAATCACAAAATATCATTGTGTCAGTCTTTATACACTCCAACCCACCCAAAAATTTTGTCTCCGCCTGGGTAGCACTTTGCTAACAACTCTGTGTAACACATCTTGTTATCATATGTAATAATCCATATCTGGCAATTAACCAGTTAACATCTACACGAAAGTTTACGTCAGTACTGGTACTTACGTATAAAGTAGGTAGCACCCAATAGACACAATGTTAACATCTCAACGAAAATCTGTGGCTCATTTTATATAGTAAAGTGTATTACAACCCACATTAGGTCAGTGTACAATTAACATCTGTACTGTGAATAATGGGTTGCATTCATGCAAGAACTACTGATAGTGTTGTTATTCCTTTTTAACTATTGGTTGAATAACAATTATATTTACTGTTACTGGCACATGAACTTCAATTAGCAGATTAGTATATGACAGTGTTACAAGTAACTAAGTGTACACTAGAGGAGTATTACATGCAAATGGTTAAGGTGAGACTTTAGTAATGAACTAGTTAAATAATTTGCAGCTAACTTATGACAAATGGCAAATTGTAAGGTTACTTAGTTTGATTGTCCTGAAAAATTGTTACAAAGAAAACTGAAATGGTCTGATCACACAAGAGTTACTGGCAAAGTAATAATTAAACTGCTGTTAATTGTTAGGAACTGGTCATCACTCCATTGGGTTATAATAAAAATAAACTTGTTAATTAGTGAAAGTGAAGTCCACGTTGTGTTTATTTTTCTCATTAATTAGAGATCTCAAACATCTTTCAGTAAGAGATTCAGACATAATGGTGCTCCTGAGGAAAGAATAATCTACAGCCAAGTAAGTAATCTTATAAAGGTTATCGTCATTAAAGTAAATTCATTTAGTGTGACTGTCACTGGTGCAAATAATTCTCACGTATAAATGCCATCTAGAACATTTTGAAGGATTATATTCTTGTGTGGGTGGAGGCTTACAACATACATTTAGTTGCAGTACTTTCTCGCATAATTATGTGATATCCAAATACTTCTTGGACTTTGGATACTATACAACAATTTTCATTAAAATCTAATATTATTGTAATTTATTAGATTCATTCCCATTTTAATCAAAAACTTCTTCAACTCTGGAAACAGTTGAAAGTCACTCGAAACAAGACTTGAACTGTACAGTGGATGCCACAGAATTTTTCAACTGGGCGCTCATAACTGAAACAGTTTCTGTGTGTATCCAGTGTGATGTTTGGACAAGCATCTTTGATCTGAAACCAAGTTCCTTAAGACAATAATTCAATTTTTTTCAGTTTTTGTAGAAACATCCATTAGACGCCAAACTTGTTAATCAGTGCTTGGTAGAATAAATTTGTGATAATCCTTTTCTGCACCAAGTTGCAGCCAATTATCCTGCAGTGTTCAATTATAGTTTTAAAATTTTCTTTAATGCTGAGTGTGTCATTCTAAGGATTTTTGTAAGCTATGAAAGTCTCCTGAGTCATCATAATACAAACTAGAAAATCTAGTTGTTCTGATGAAGCACATAATAGTGGTGGAAGTAAGTATAATTAACATAGGTATTTTGCATTCACTTTTTGAAAGCAACAGTGTTGCAACTGAGACTCAGTAAACTGAATATATGTTTCCAATAATGAGATAATTGCAATGATGAAAACTATTTTTGTTAAACACACACACACACACACACACACACACACACACACACACACACACACACACACACAGTACAGGTAGACTGGGGAGAGGAATCTTGTTGGGCGAAGTGGGCAAGGAGAGAAAGGAGGTAAGTAGTAGGAGAAATGTGGCTGAAGTAGGGGAAGTATATCTGATGGCTCAGAAGGAGGCAGCAATTGTACAGGGTAGAAATGACAAAGGGAGAGGCAGAAGGTGTATGGTATAGAAATGAGGGAGGGAGAGCCAGTTGGTGCACAAGTTAAATTGCAAGACACCAGCACCACTGAGCTTATGCAGCACACAGTGATGATGATAACATGGAATACATCTATATGTACATCTACATGGATACCCTACAAATTACATGTAAGTGCCTGGCAGAGGTTTCATTGAACCACATTCACAATTATCCATTATTCCAACCTCACATAGCGCGCAGAAAGAACAAACACCTATATCTTTCCGTATGAGCTCTGATTCCCCTTATTTTATTGTGGTGATCTTTTCTCCCTATGTAGGTAGGCGTCAACAAAATATTTTTGCATTCAGAGGAGAAAGTTGGTGATTGGAATTTTGTGAGCAGATTCTGCCGCAGCAAAAAATGCCTTTGTTTTAATTCCAACCAAATGCTGTATCATTTCAGTGACACTCTCTCCCCTTTCACGATAGTACAAAACATGCTGCCCTTCTTTGAACTTTTTCGGTGTACTCAGTCAGTCCTATCTGGTAAGGATCCTAAACTGTGCAGCAGTATTCTAAAAGAGGATGGGCAAGCATAGTGTAGGCAGTCTTCTTAGTAGATCTGTTACATTTTCTAAGTGTCCTGCCAATAAAATGCAGTCTTTGATTAGCCTTCCCCACAGCTTTTTCTACGTGTTCCTTCCAATTTAACACTTTAAGTTGTTCATAATTTTAATTCCTAGGTATTTAGTTGATTTTATGGCCTTTAAATTTGATTGATTTATCGTGTAAACAAAGTTTAATGGATTCCTTTTAGCACTCATGTGGATGACCTCACACTTTTCGTTGTTTATGGTGAATTGCCAATTTTTGTACCATAGAGATATCTTTTCTAAATCTTTTTTCAATTTGTTTTGGTCTTCTGATGACTGCAAACAACCTAAGAGGACTGCTCACATTGTCTCACAATTTGTTTATGTAGATAAGTAACAGCAAAGGGCCTATAATATTACCTTGGGGAATACCAGAAATCACTTCTGTTTTATTCGATGACTTCCTGTCAGTTACTATGAACTGTGACCTCTCTGACAGGAAATCATGAATCCAGCCACATAACTGAGATGATATACCATAAGCATGCAATTTCACTAGAAGCTGCTTGTGTGGTACAGTGTCAAAAACCTTCCAGAAATCCAGAAATACGGAATCAATCTGAAATCCCTTGTCAGCAGCACTCAACACTTCATGTAAGTAAAGAGTTAGTTGTTTCACAAGCACTATGTTTTCTAAACCCATGTTGACTGTGTATCAATAGACATTTTTCTTTGAGGTAATTCATAATGTTTGGACACAATAGATGTTCCAAAATTGGAGGGGGTGACAGAACAGAGGAAGAGGAGACTGTGGGGAAGATGATGTACAGTTAGGGTCCTGGGGCAGGATGGAAATGGGTGAGGGGCATGGTGTTAGTGGAAATTGAGGCCAGGAGGATTGTGGGAACCAAGTATATAATGCAAGGGTAACTCTCATCTATGTTGTTTAGAAAAACTGGTGCTGAGGGGACAAATGGAATAGATTATGGAAGATCCATTGAAATCAAGCACATTGTGTTCAGCAGTGTGTTCCCTTACATGGTGGTCAACTCTGCTCTTGGCGACAGTTTGGTAGTGACTATTGATTTCAGTGTACAGTTGGTTGGTGCTCATGCATACATAATATGATATGCAGAAATTACATCTGAGTTGATATAGAACATGGCTGCATGCATAAGTGGCCCTGCTTCTGATGGAATAGGGTAAGTCTCTCACTGGAATAGGATGTGCTGGATGGGTGAGTCAGGCAGGCCTTTCACTTGGGTTTGCATCAGGGATAGGACACATATTACAAGTGACTGGGAGTGGCTGTGGCATAGGGAGGGACCAGGACACTGCATAGATTTATTTGTCAGCAGACTAACATTTTAGGAGGTATGAGAATGAGTGTGTGTCGTTCATTTCTGGGCACAGTTATTGAGGGTCAAGGGTTATGGAGGTTCTGGTTAAGTTGTTCCTGCATGGGATGATACTAGATGTTCAGAGGAGTGCTCCTTTATTAAAGTTCTATAGGGTGGTGGGAGGATTAGAGGTGTATGAGGATATGATGTACAAAAACTGTCTATGACTGGATTGGGAGGTCTGTGCCATTCTGTGAAGTTCATAATGAGACTTGCAGATTACTGGAACAAGGTAATTCTTGTTACTGTAGATGTATCACTTACAGGTGGCCAGACCACATGGGAGTGATTTTTTTGGTGTGGAAGGAATGACAGCTGCCAAAATACACGCACTGTTAATGGTTTTTGGGGGTTGATTTGGGCAGAAGTATAGATTGATCATCAGAGATGTGAAAGTTCACATCCAGGAAGGAGGAGGAGGAAGACAAAGAGAAGCAGACAGAAGAGAAAGGGTCGAGGCTCTGGAGGAATGAGGATAGAGGGTCTTGGCCTTGTGTTCAGATCATGAAGATGTCATCAGTGAACCTGAATCAGAAAAGGGCTTTGCAGTTTTGGGAGGCAAGGAAAATTTTATCCAATTGGTTCACACTCAGATTGACATAGGAAGGAGCAATGGACGTGCCACAGATTTTTTTTTTTTATTTCCCCCTCAAAGACGAAGTAGTTATATGTTTGGATGTAATCAGATGTAGAAGGGAAGAGGTCATGAGTTTGGAACCCATGGGATATTGGGAGAGATAGCATTTGATAGCAGCAAGGCCACGGGCATGACGATGTTGGTGCATAGGAAGGTGGAATCAACAGTGACAAGTAGGGATCCTGATGGTAATGGGGTGGGGATGGATTACAGCAGTCAAAGAAATTGGTTCACTTCTTTAACATGTGAGGCTAGGCTGTGGGCAATTGATTGACTTGTTGGTCGCCAACAGCAGCGATTTATTTGGTGGGAGTACAGCTTCTTTCACAATGACCCTCAAATTTTCAGATTCTACCAATCCCTATCCCTGACGAACCTGAAGTATGGAAACAAATTTTCATGCTGCGTGCATCCCTGAACCAGCTCTGCTCCCTCCATAAGATACTGTTACTACCTACACAATATTTCACAAATTAAAACCCTTAGATTCAAATACTTGGCAGAACAATCCAGACAGCATCAGCAACTCTAAAAATTATCAAATTTATTGACATCTTATTCCCACCATGATGCACCATTAGCCATCAACACATATCACACTCCCAGTGAATCGCACTGTGGCCAATCAATACACCAAAATCCTCAACCCTAGAAAAGGTTCAGAGCTATCTAAAGGCCATGTGTTCAGCATGACACCAGAGTTCAATCATGCTGGGCCTGTCAAAGATGTATTACCCTTCTCATAATCTCTGCAATGAAAACACTTTTTTGCTACCAGTGCCTCCAACCACAGCCAGTCTAATCCCGTCATTGAACTTTGCCCCTCCTAGTACATACCACTATGCAACTGTGACTCTCCTTCTCTCTCACTTAACCACCACATGGTTGCATTCCAGAAATTCCTTACCTTCAACCTGACCCCACTATCATTCCCTAGATTCCTTCCCAAGAACTTAAATCTCTGAGTGGAGGAAAGAACAGCCACCCACAACCTCAAGACAGACCCAGATTTAATTAACTGTCATGCAGACAAAAGTCATTCCTGTCAAAATAAATCATAGTTATTATCTGACATCTCCAAATGCATTACTCTTCCTCCTGCAACTCCTGCCATAGCAATCCATTCTCAAATAGTCCAGCATGACCTCCAATGCCTACTCAAATCCTTAGCCTAATCTCAGAGTCTTTCTCTCAGATCCACTTAAAACTCATACCAATGACCCATACTAATCCTTCCTTCACAGATTCTCAAAAATCCCTACTCCACTATCTCCTGCAGCAATACTCATCACTATTGATCCTATCCTCCTATATACCAATACCCCCCATGCCCAATGTCTTGCTGCTATTGAACATTCTCTCCCGACATTCTTCTGACTCCAGCCCCATGACCTAATCCTATATCACTAACTAATTACACCCTCAAATATGACTACTCCACCTTTGAAGGGAAGATATGCAAACAGATCTGCAGCACAGCCCTGGGCACCACATGGCTCTCTTCTGTGCCAATCTGATTATGAACCGTATAGATGAAACCTTCCTAGCTTCCCAAAACAGCAAAGCCCTTGTATGGTTCAGGTTCACTGATGATATTTTCATGATCTATACCCAGTGCCAAGACACTCTATCATCAGTCTTCCACAGCCTCCATCTCATTCCCACAGCCCATCATGCCACCTTCCTGGAGGTGAATCTCCACATCTCTGATGGCTCCACACTTCTGTCCATATCAGCCCCACTAAACATGAATAGTATGTACATTTTGACAGCTATCATTCCTTCCGCACCAAAAGATCACTCCCATATTGCCAGGGCACCTGAGGGTGGCACACCTGCACTGACAAGAATTTCCTTGCCCAGTATACTGGACATCTCACATAGGCCTTCACAAAAAGACACTGTTAATTAGTTCTAGTCCCTGGGCATTTCCGATGTGATATCCTCACACACCCCAAGTATTCTTACCACTCCAAACAACCAACTGCAAAGGAGAACCCTCCTCTGCACCAAATAGCATCCCTAGCTGGAGCAACTGAACATATCCTCTGCAAGCACTGGAACTATCTATTGTCATGTCTGGAAATGAGGAACATCCCACACAAAATCCTGCTCACACCACCTACCCAGACTATGCAATACCTTGGTCCATCCCTCTGCCACACCCATTCCCGACTCCTTGTTACATGTCTCATATGCCTGTGGAAGACCCAAATGAAAGACCTGTCTTGATTCATCCACTTACTCATCCTACTCCAGACCCATCACAGGCTTATCCTGTCCTATCTGGGGCTGGAACACTAGTGAAAGCAGCCATGTTATATACCAATTTTGCTGCAGTTTCTATACAACATATTATATGAGCTGAGCACTGATCAACCGTGCACTTGAATGAATGGTCACCACCAAACTGAGGTCGAGAGCAGAGTTGACCACCCAGTGGTGGAACATGCTGCTCAGCACAAAGCACTTGATTTCAGTGGCTCTTTCATAAATCATGCAGTCTGGATCCAATACCCCAGCACTACGTTTTCTGAACTCTATAGATGGGAATTATTGCAACACATCTTTTGTTCACCTAATCCTCCTGGTCTCTGCGGACCCAATTACTGACAGCTGCCTCCACCCTGCCCCATGAATCTAAATTAAGCCAGTCCTCTATTATAGAAAAAGATCTGCAGCCATGCACAAGGCTATGCTACACCAGCAGCATACTAGGAGGCAGCCGGGTCACATTAGTTGAGATAAATGTTCGCTTGTGGGCCACCTGAGGAAGGAGTCTCTGGGACTGTTCTGGATGCCAGTGTCATGTCTATGAGGAGCTTTGCAAGCACTGCCTTCTCTGGGTAGTCAGTTGTTGTTGTCTTCATATGAGGGAAAAGCTGGTGTGGTCTGTGCAGCACTGCTCTAGCTAATGGACACATAGTTGTCATTTGATGGTTGACACAGTGCACCTTCGAGGGGACCAACCATGGTAGCTATAGTGTACAGTTGGTGAATATGGTCCATTAATAGAGGTGTTATTTGTGCATGATTGGGCAGATCAGACAGAGCTACCAGACACTGCCTCTGCTACTTGCGGACTGTGGATGTTTCCTGTATGTAACAGATGGAGTTTACGGTGGAGAACATGCAACAATTCAGTGCATGAAATGTTGAGGATTACGTTTGCAAGCAAAGAGTATTGGCTTGTTTTGGGACAAGTGGTTCATTTATTTTCTTGATGTTGTGGTCCATGACTTTTCCTTCGAGTTCTGCATACTGAATGAGCACAAGAGAGACACACATGTCTAGGAATTTGTTCTATGTTTTAAGAATGGAAAAAAACTACTTTGTGTTCCATTATGTGGTTTGCTTAGTGTAATGTTTTAAACTGTTCATTTGCTGGCTCCCCCATTCTAGTCTCATTAGTTTTCCTGTAACAATGAGAATTAAATGGTTTCTTCATGACTGCGCTTTTGAAGTAAGTCTTGCCAAAATATTCTAAGTAGACTGTAAATTCTGGTTGGTTTGGAGTGGCTGATTATTGTGAGCCAAGAATAAGAGCTAATAGGTTTCAAAGCTGTTTAACCTTAGTATTTTAAGATCTGTTTTCATAGGATTTTCCTGTTTAAATAATTTTAATTTTTCTTTAAGCAGTTTTGCCTGGAGTTCTTTTAGTTGGTATTATGTGGTTCATTTACTCATAAGTTTTACAAAATGTAGATTTTTTTAAAAAAATTGAGGAAAGATTGGCTGAGTAAGGTTTGTTCCTTTTAAAACAGTTTCCCAGTTTTTGAACTGTGGCATTATTGACCACTTCCTCTGTTAGTGCTATGTTCTGTAAAGATTTTATGTGTGTGTTTCAGATTTCTCTTGAGCCTTGTATTTGCCAATGTATTTGTGAATGCAGCTATCAGCAAGGCCATAGGCATAATTTGATTGTGAGGGATATGCTGTCCATTGCTTCTGCAATGCGATTTTCACTTGAATTTGCTGTAACTTTTGTAAACTACGATATGGTACATTTGTTTGTTGTAACATATTTATTTGTAATTTATTGTTAAATAAATATCTGCAATTTTTTTGTATTGGTATTTCCTCTGGGTTTGTGATCATGATCCTTTCACATCCGAACTGAGCATAGTTGCCAATTTAGTTCAATTGTATTAAAGCTCAAGCTCACTAACTTCATTCATCCTGTGTCATCTTCCCCACAGTCTCTCCTTCCTACATTCTGTCACCCTCTCCAAATCCAGTTCTCCTTGTCATCATCATGTGCTGCACAAATTCACTGGTACTTGTGTTCTACATTCCTGTCCTCTCAACCTGCTGCTTCCCTCTCCCACCCCCCCACCCCACCCCTGCATTGCTGTCCCATACATCTCCATATCCCCATCCGATACAACTTATCATTTGTCTCTCCAAGCCATATGTTAGTGTGTTATGGAAGGGAAGGTGGGGTGGGGGGGGGGGGGGGTGCCTTGTTTAGCTGGAAAAAGGCTTCCTCCAAAAGCTAGCACAGTTTTCAGTCTTATTTATGTGCCTGTCAATGATTTCAAGCCACTACTATTTAGTGAGTTGTTACCTTACTGCTGAATTATTTACATTCTGCCAGAACTTTCCATGTCAAATCATTACATTTCATTAAACACTTGAATGTTATCCTACATGTAATTTCAGTGTACCTTGAAATGCACAAGACACACACATTTCCATCTATCTATCTATCTATCTACATCCATACTCCGCAAGCCACCTGATGGTGTGTGGCGGAGGGTACCTTGAGTACCTCTATCAGTTCTCCCTTCTATTCCAGTCTCCTATTGTTCGAGGAAAGAAGGATTGTCGGTATGCCTCTGTGTGGGCTTTTATCTCTCTGATTTTATCCTCATGGTCTCTTCGTGAGATATATGTAGGAGGGAGCAATATACTGCTTGACTCTTCGGTGAAGGTATGTTCTCAAAACTTCAACAAAAGCCCGTACTGAGCTACTGAGCGTCTCTCCTGCAGTCTTCCACTGGAGTTTATCTATCATCTCCATAACGCTTTCGCGATTACCAAATAATCCTGTAACGAACGTGCTGCTCTCCGTTGGATCTTCTCTATCTCTTCTATCAACCCTATCTGGTATGGATCCCATACCGCTGAGCAGTATTCAAGCAGTGGGCGAACAAGTGTACTGTAACCTACTTCCTTTGTTTTCGGATTGCATTTCCTTAGGATTCTTCCAATGAATCTCAGTCTGGCATCTGCTTTACCAACGATCAACTTTATATGATCATTCCATTTTAAATCACTCGTAATGCGTACTCCCAGATAATTTATGGCATTAACTGCTTCCAGTTGCTGACCTGCTATATTGTAGCTAAATGATAAGGGATCTTTCTTTCTATGTATTCACAGCACATTACACTTGTCTACATTGAGATTCAATTGCCATTCCCTGCACCATGCGTCAATTCGCTGCAGATCCTCCTGCATTTCAGTACAATTTTCCATTGTTACAACCTCTCAATATACCACAGCATCATCCGCAAAAAGCCTCAGTGAACTTCCGATGTCATCCACAAAGTCATTTATGTATATTGTGAATAGCAACGGTCCTATGACACTCCCCTGCGGCACACCTGAAATCACTCTTACTTCGGAAGAGTTTGAGAATGACATGCTGCCTTCTGTTATCTAGGAACTCTTCAATCCAATCAAATTTAGCACAGTTATATAGTGCATCATTTCTTTTTCTTTTGTTTTAAAATTTATAAATTAATTATTCAGATGGAAGAAGAAGCTAGTTTAGCAGTATTACATAACCAAGTTTATTGTATTCTGTTTAGTTTATACAAGCACAAAATAAGTTAGCAATTTGGAGATAATTAATTGTTAGTACAGTATACAGACTTAGATTTTGATGACTCTTTCATATTCACATCTAAAGAACATGACAAATAAATGAAGTGAGAGTACATTATCGGTGTCATTTCTAGATCAGAAGATGGAAGGTCTAGCTCTGCCATCCTATTTGTAATTTCACTTAATCATCTCACATGAATGATGTGGAGTTCCTTCAGCAAGGCTGTGGCTATTGCCTTATACATTATTTGCCAAAACTGAGCTAAGCATCAGAGTACCACATTATAGCTATGAGCTATGCACCAAATCTATTTGTGAAAAACAGTTCCACAAAAGTAATACATCAAGATCATGTGCTCTCATGTATGGAACTAAATCTTTCATTTCCTAAATGAACCATACTTCTAATACTTTACAGGAAGTATACTTAAAAAGGCTTATTCTTAGTATCAGCATTCTGTCATTGTACCTCATTTTAAATGAACTGAGCTGTAGAGGTGCTAGGACACTTGTAGCAGATCTGTAAGCCATGATCTGAAGAGCTGCTTATATGTTCTCCACAGTTTTCCCAAACAACTGCAGATAAACTGAGGCATGATTCCTCTCACAAGGCCTTGTTACTTTCTCCACCTTATTTGACAAAACTGAAGTGTTAACATTCTCTAATGCTTGACCATCAATGGAGTATTCATCCCTCATAAAGACAACTAACTCTGATGAATAAATCTGTATGTTGTTGCATCTTACATAAGTGGAAGCGAAGATATTCTCACTTCTGGTACTTTATAAAATAAAGTGTTCATTGTTTATCTTCATTCCCTTATGTAGGTCATTGTATTATCAAATGCTAATCTGTTTAATTACACGTGTACTTGCTGTCTAAGAAGAATGCAGACAGTTCGTCTTTTTCAAAAAGTAATAATCCATGACATGAAAGAGCATTTATTTTTAGCAGTTAGTCTGTAATGTGCAGCATAATGAAGCAATTGGTGTAGAACTGTGCCAAGAATTGTTTTAGGCTTTTGAAATAAATGAAGCTGCGAGTGTTTTGGATGAAATAACATAGTGACATACTGTCCTGATTATAGCTGTAACTCTCTGTTCTTTGTTTTTATCTAATTGGAGTTTCACATTTTGATACAAGATAGCACTAATCAGAATTCTGTGATTTTACTGAATCTGTGTGTTATTATGTACAAGTATGTATAGTAGTACATATTTCTAAGATCCTTTGGTAGTGTTTGATGTAGATTCAGCACACGCATATGTGCACGCACCCACCCTCCCTACCACCCACCCATCTATCCACCCACCCACTTGCACATCCGCACATGTATAAAAACACACACACACACACACACACACACCTGTTAGCTAGCACATTATGGTATCATTACTGTATGTGGAAGTGCCACTTTGGCTTCTAGCACATCAAACAGAATCCTGCACTCTGTTAAATAACTATTCTACATCTACAATAGTAAAGATAAAAAATTGTAGTAAGGATGAAAACTTCAATGATTTTGAATGCCCACAAGGTTAAGGGAAGTCTCTTCAGTTAGGGAAATGGAAATGAAAAAGATGTAGGTGCAGTCATAGAAGACCATCTATTCAGGTTATGGCAGAGGCATTTCTCAAATGTTGCTCCATCATTATCAGCAAAAGTATTTCCTATAAGAAAATGTGCACCTGTATTAAAAGTAAAAATGCTAAGAATCAAGCTGTATGTGGAATTACTCTGATGTTGCACTCCTCATTTCACAAATTTATTGTAGAAAAGCCTTTAAGGGTTTATAATAGGCAGAAATCTGTTTACAAACAAGCATTAGCCCCTCAAACAAATAGAAAGTTATGAAGAAGCTGTTGTAAGTGTTTGATTTTGACACTCAGCAATAAACAAAACATTCAGCATTGTGTGCTACACGTGCTTCATGGGTATGCTGCCCTATTTATTGTACCTTTCATTATGCTAGGCATGAAAGGGTTAGGGTAAAATACATGCACACAATCACAGTACAGAAAATTTATATTACTAACAATAAACTGATAATTATCTGTATTGAAAGCCATTAATAAGGACATGTATTTATCCATATAACAAAGAACTAAGCACTGTAGGAACACGGGTATCTTACACCATTGAAACTGAATGAGTATGACACATTGAACACTAACAAACAAACAATACTGATGCATTTTACACATGATTATTGTAAGCACCTAAACATTACAGAGGATACAAAACAAAACATTGTCCTCAAAAAAGGAAATATTTGCTGTCTTGTGCTCATGGATATAGTACATTAATGCACAGTGCAGAAAACTGGCATGCTACAATATAATTACCACAGGTTACAGTTTCAATACTGAAAAACAGTCCTCAGTTTTTCACGGAATTGTTTTAGATCAAATGATCAGTCAACAATCAAACTAGCTTTCCTTTCTTTCACAATTACATTTACATCATTTATTGGATTCCCTTTCTCATCATACTGATTGTCAAGGTTTTTCAGCTCAGCTCCTTCTGTCTCAGGTGTGTTCCAAGGCTGAAGTGTGGCATCAGTAAGGAAAAGGGCAAGGACTCCAGCTATCATCAAGATTATTGCAATCAGCAGCCACACCTTCTGCCACTGACCAAATGTTTGCTACAATACATAAAAATACATTTTCTCATTACAACACTGAATATTAAAGAATAATGCTTAAAATATATACCTGTATACCAATCAGGCTTTCTACATCATCTTCAGATGAAGATTAAGACAATTACAAGAACTGAAAAAAAAATTTCTTCTTTTTCTGACAGTGAGAAAATGTATGGAAAGGAAGGACAAATTGGAAATAGAAATATGAGACACTCAAATAGGAAGTTAAAGAGATGTAGTGTACGCACAGAAAGGAGCACTTACACTGGTATGATAGAAAGAGAAAAAGCAATGGTATTAATTACCTTAGGACAAGACAAATTATGGTTGCAGGTATTTTAGAAATAGGTAGCACATGGGGAGTCTTGATTCAGTATTAGTAGTAATTTCACAGGTGTGAAAAGTATTGAGAAAAAAATAAAAGGAAATTCAGAATCAAATTTCAGATATTCAGGCTGAAGTCACAATAGAAAAGACAAGACAGAAATGAATGTAAAGTCTGTTACAGGCTTGACAGGATGTCAAAGAAATGTGTAGGAAATAGCAATATTCAAAATTTTGGAGTTAATAGTTTCTCTCTATGACTTAGTATATCACATATATGCAAAATATCCTTTTTGCTATTTAATTTCTGGAAAATAAATATGTTTTGTGCTCTTCATAGTGAGTAGCCACCTGTGAGTTTTATCAGAGTTCCTATATTTATTGGCCCCACTTCTTCTTACCTGCCATAAAATACTTTGGTGATATTATATCTAACATGAGATAACAAAATAGTTATACCAGAGTGAAAATTTATGTTCTTTAAAATGAGCTGACAATCTCCCTAGACCAATGAGTGTGTTGTTTACTTGTAAGATTTTCCAATTACTTAATGAATAAAATGTACAAAAATCCAAGTGGCACTAAATAAGCAATAGAAGTAGCCTATAATGTTAAAGACAACTGTCTTTAATTAACTCCTGTATATGTATGCAAAGATTACTAGTGCTGCTTCTAACTAACTTATCTTGTCATATTTTGATCCTAATGTATAATGCTTCATTTTGTATTCTTGAGCAGGATAATAACAGTTTATAACAAAATTGTTTTGATATTTTGTGGAAACCACTGATCTCTTGAAATGTATTGTTGCTCTGTGCCACATTACTTAAGCTAATGGATGTAAGTGCCATCTGTTACAGACAAAACAAGGCTATCATCAATACATATGAGTTCACAAGTTTTAATTTTTTGAAAACTAAATCTGTTAAGCAACAAATTTGTTAAGTGCACTTTGTCAATATTATCCATCAAGGTAAGCAAGAAAGTTTGAATCATATCTGGATTTGATACTAAAAATGTCTTAAAATTACAAAGGGGCAGAATGGCTACCCAGTACTTACACTGTAGAGGTGAAATTTTGATAGAACCAAAAGAAAAATTTCAAAAAATCCTAACTCATGGAACTATTAGTTCCTTCTTCAGGGAGGAAGGAAAGATAGGATAGGAAAGATTAGAAAACAGTGGCAAATAGCTCAGATTCCAGAACATGAGAGAACCATCTATTGAGAGGACAGGGAACAACAAAGATGAAGAGGGAAATGTCAGAAAGGGTAGGAGGTCAGATATAACATACTGGTAAGCACAATACCAGCTTCAGACCAGATATGTAAAGACAAAGTGAGAAGCAAAAAGGATAGACAAAGAGAAATAAAATGAATATTTACTTAAAAACTGGAAAAGAAGGTGGGAAAAACCCAAGGAAAGAGTTTTAGAGAGAGAGGATGTGAGAAGGTAAGAAGAGGAGAAGGTAATCAGAGAAATAAAGAAATTGATTGAGTAAATAAATAAATATGTTAAAAAATAATAAAACATTAGGAGAATGTTAATGGAGTTTATAAGTTTGGGGGGGGGGGGGGGGGGGGCTGTGGGAGGATCCAAATAGTCCATGTGTGTAGCAGACATTCAGGTCCTTTGAGTCATGCTACAGAGCACACTCAGAAACTGTATACTGGATGTCACCAAGATGTACAGTTCTTCTATGTCCACTCATGTACTCAGCTAGTTTTCTAGGGGTCATCAATATTTTAGGCATATTCATTACCAAGTGTGTGACTGGTTTAAGCTGTACTCAGCACTGTAAAAATCCATCAAACTTTATGTGTTCCAACATATTCTTAAAACAAAGGATCTCCAACCTATAAAAATTCTGTGAGGTTCTTCAAACCATTCTGAAAATAATTGAAGAAACAACATGGATGTAAACTGTTATCATCTCTATGCTGGACTTCTTCTGGTGGACCCACTCAGTGGCATGCGTGAGGAAAAGAAAATGAACTTACAAAATTATTTCATTCAATACACTAAAAAGTTCTCAATGTAACTGATGAGCTAGTCTGAAATAATGTTTATTTGTGATTTTTAGTATCTTTTATGTTCATTTGAGCACCAGCATTTTTCATAATTATATGAAGTGAAAATCGGTTTCTACATTATATAGAGAAATCATACAAAATTACTACAATGGTATTTTATATTCTGAGTCTGATAATTATGTTCTTCCTGAGGAGTGTCTCACAAGAACTAATACTTTTCCTAAGAGCCCATACACATACTGTATGATAAGGTCTTTGTGCCGTTCCTTTGTCTCCTGGGTAAATTGTCATGCTTTTGTTTCCTCATGTGGTGTCACTTACTTTCTATCCTTGGTGAGGATGAATAGCTTCCTGATAAAGGCAATCAGGGAACTGAGCAGTTTGAACTTGGCAGTGAATTAAAAATTCCTCCAAACATCATCCAAATTATCCATGAAATTGTATTTACATCATTATGCATGGTTTATTGAGACAACTGACTTATTAATTTTTCTCTGGTGATAAGGCAACAGTGAGTATGGTCAGACTCCATTCACTTACGATCTATGCAACTACAGTTGTCAGAACATAATCTTGACGAAAGACTCAAAAGCTCTCGAAAGAAATACTGCACTGGTGGAGAGTAAATTCCTTCTTTCAGCAAGGCAAGATATCTGTCTGGAAACTTTCCTGCAACTGTAGGTTTCTCTCATTGGAGATTTCACTCTCTCTTTATCAGTTCTCTATACGAGGTGTGTTCATTCTCTATATGAGGTGTGTTCAAAAAGTATCGTGACTTTATATTTTTATGAAAAAATATTTATTTATTCATCAATATTCATGTTGTTCCCTTCAAAGTAGTCCCCCTCAGATACAATAGACTTGTTCCAATGCTTCTTCTAATACTTGAAGCACTTCTCATAAGCAGTTTTTGGTACACCCTTGTGTACTTCCAGCGATGCAGATTTTATTTTCTCAATCATTGAAAATCTTCATCCTTTCATAGGTCTCTTCAGTTTTGGGAACAGGAAAAAGTCACAGGGAGCCAAATCCGGTGAATATGATGGCTGAGGCATGATTGTCAAATTGTTTTTCACCAAAAAATCTCTCACAAGCAATGATGAATGAGCAGGTGCATTGTCGTGATGCAAAAGCCATGAATTGTTTTTGCACAATTCCGGACATTTTTTGCATGTTGCTTCTTGCAGAAGGAACATAACATTAAGGTAATACCCCTTATTGACTGTACAACCTTGAGGCAAAAATTAATGATGCACTGCACCATGGTAATTGAAAAAAAAAAAAAAAAACAGTGAGCAAAACTTTGAAGTTTGATTGAACATGGCATCTTGGCCCTCCAGGATGCTCCCATTGGAATGATTGGTGTTTGGTTTTGACATCATAACTGTAAACCCACGTTTTGTCACCAGTTATGGCCCTTTTGAGCAAATCAGGATCATCATTGATGTCATTCAAGAGCTCCTGAGTGATGTTCATGCAATGGTTCTTCTGATCAAAATTGAGAAATTTTGGAACACATTATGGTGACACATGTCTTGTGCCCAAAACACCCAAAAAAATTGCATGACATGAGCTGACCCATATGCCAACATCCTCAGCTATTTCTCTTATAGTAATTTGACAGTTTTCAAAACAATTTTCTTCACAGCTTTGACATTATCATCTGTTTCTGATGTGCTAGGATGCCCAGAGCGAGGTCCATTACTTGTGTCTTCTCAGCCATCTTGAAACAGTGTGTACCACTTGTAAACATTTTTTTTTACTCAGAGCAGACTCACCATATACCACTGTCAACATCTCAAGTGCTTTAGAGCACTTGATTCCATTTTTCACACAAAATTTTATGCAAATTCTTTGCTCCATTTTTTATAATAACAGAAAATCGCCGAGCACACTAAAACACATTTAACCTTTCTACCTCTGCCTGTACACTTGAAACTGTGAACATATGTTCGGGACATGGGTACCAACATAACAAAAAAAAGATTGATAATCGCCTGTACATTGGCCACGCAATTTGAAAAGTCACCTTCCTTTTTGAACAGCCCTCATACATTCACCTTTTCTAATATAATTATTTTATCTCCTTTTTTCATAAAATTTTCTTCAGTCTTGCAATTGTGCAATATATTGTGAAGGAATAGACGTGTGTCACTAACATTAGATAGATCTGAGTTTTTTGTACATGCACTGTGTCATTCAGTATTTTACGCCTTCCCATGGACTGCTCCTGTGAAAGTTTTTTGTAATTTATTGCTGATGTAAAGTAGATTAAACACTCTCCAGGAAATTTTTAAAGATCTTTGTATAACATCCCATGACTTCAAACTGCCAGAGAGCATTATAGGCATGTCTGCTCAGGATTATATGTTTATCACACAGATATCAGCTATCCTGGGGTACAAACCTAGATTTTTGGGCAACTGAGATACTCAAGTATATCTCATGAGTTTCACATCTGTTCTGTTTAAAGAAAGTAAAATAATTCAGATAGATACTGGCTAGCTGAAGCATTTAGGCAGATAAGACAACTCAGTTGGCCAGATATTGGGTGCCAAAGGAAACTTATCAGGTTTTCAATTCTTGTCCACAACTGAGTAGGGTAGTATAATGATTAAGCCACAAGCATCATGTTGAAGACTAGCGTGGTGGAAATTCCTGATTAGCTATTTTAATTAAGGTTTTCCATAGCTTCCTTAACCACATCAATAAGGCCATGGCTAATATCTTTCCATACCATTGTCCAAATGATGTTATGCAAAGTTGCAATAAAAAACACAGCACTACTGTGATAAGCAATTTCTTAAACATAATTGGTTAGAATCTTGATTAGGGTCATTATCATGAAAGAATAGTTGAAGGCCATAAGTCTGTAATGATCAGACCTTACACCAAGTCTTTTTTTTTCCTCCATAAAACAAAGACACAATTTAACAAAAGCAGTGACAGGAATTGTGACAGTTTCAAGTCACTGACCACCAAATTTAATGACTATTTCCTCACAAGTGCTGCAAATACTATCCCCAGTAATAAACTATGGAATAAAAATGCCTTAGTTTTACTGGTGCAGACACTGAATGTATCACCAGCACATATTATACAATCAAAAAAGTTTTGCATCATCTTGGTTCCGAGAGTTCTGGAGCCTGTACAGAAAACTGGAATAGAGTTCAACATAAACATCATTTTCCACCCTCTTTATTGCTCATGAAAACCACACATTGCCTGTTGTACCACCATACAGTGAGACCTTCATAGGTGGTGGTCCAGACTGCTGTACACACCCATACCTCTAATACCAGTAGCACATCCTCTTGCATTGATGCATACCTGTATTCGTCGTGGCATACTATCCACAAGTTCATCAAGGCACTGTTGGTCCAGATTGTCCGACTCCTCAATGGCAATTCAGCATAGATCCCTCAGAGTGGTTGGTGGGTCACATCGACCATAAACAGCCCTTTTCAATTCATCCCAGGCGAGTTCAACGGGGTTCGTGTCTGTAGAACATGCTGGCCACTCTAGTCGAGCGATGTCATTATCTTGAAGGAAGTCATTCACAGGATGTGCACAATGGGGGGAGAATTTTCGTCCATGAAGATGAATGCATCACTAATATGCTGCCGATATGGTTGCACTATCGGTTGGAGGATGGTATTCACGTATCGTACAGCCCTTATGGTGCCTTCCATGACTACCAGCAGCGTATGTCGGCCCCACATAATGCCAGCAGGGAACCTCCACCTTCCTGCACTCACTGGATAGTGTGTCTAAGGCGTTCATCCTGACTGGGTTGCCTCCAAACAGGTCTCCGAAGATTGTCTGGTTGAAGACATATGTCACACTCATTGGTGAAGAGAATGTGATGCCAATCCTGAGCGGCCCACTCACCATGTTGTTGGGCCCAGCTGTACTGCACTGCATGGTATCATGATTGTGAAGATGGACCTCGCCATGGACGTTGGGAGTGAAGTTGCGCATCATGCGGCCTATTGTGCACAGTTTGAGTTGTAACACAATGTTCTGTTGCTGCACAAAAAGCATTATTCAACAGGGTGGCGTTGCTGTCAGGGTTCCTCTGAGCCATAATCCATTGGTAGCGGTCGTCCACTGCAGTAGTAGCGCTTGGGTGGCCTGAACAAGGCATGTCATCAACAGTTACTGTCTCTCTGTATCTTCTCCATATCCAAATAACATCGCTTTGGTTCACTCCGAGATTCCTGGACACTTCCCTTTGTTGAAATCCCTTCCTGGCACAAAGTAACAATGTGGGCAGGATCAAACTGCTGTATTGACAATCTAGGCATGGTTGAACTACAGACAACATGAGCCGTGTACCTCCTTCCTATGGAATGACTGGAACTGATTGGCTGTTGGACCCCCTCCGTCTAATAGACGTTGTTCATGCATGGTTGTTTACATCTTTGGGCAGGTTTAGTGACATCTCTGAACAGTCAAAGGGACTGTCTGTGATACAATATCCACAGTCAATGTCTATCCTCAGGAGTTCTGGGAACTGGGGTGATGCAAAACTTTTTTTGATGTGTGTAATTTCAAAGATAAAATCACTAAGGAGATTACAAATGCATTAGGTCACTAAAAGTAGTAATTCTGCTGGCTATGATGGTATTTCTAACAGAATATTAAAATTTTGTGCCAACTTTATAGGATTACCCTTAAGCTATTTTTGTAATCAATCAATGACTCATGGCATATTACATGACAGACTCATATAAGCTCTAGTAACACCTATTTACAAAACTGGAGATAAGTAAATCACCTCTAATTACAGGCCTATATGACTCCTCTCTGTTTTTTCAAAAGCATTTGGAAAAGTCGCCTATTATAGAATACTGACTCATTTTACTAAGCAGAACTCAGTTTGGCTTTTATAAGGAGTTCTTGACACAAAAAACAGTACAAGGCCTCATGAATGAAGTGTTGACACAGCTAGACAAGAAACATTAACTTGATGGTATATTCTGTGACCTTGGCAAAGTGTTTGATTGTGTGGGTCACATAATTTGATTTAGAAAACTAAAATGTCATATCTTCTGTATAGACAGAACTCTATCTTTGTTACCAGAATCAATCTCAGGCACGAAAATAACTTCAAACTGGAGGAACATAACATGTGAGGTGCCACAGGGGTTAGTACTGGGGCCGTTCTTATTTCTAACCTACTAAATTATCTTCTAATAACTTTAAATGGCAGTTCAAAAACTGTAATGTTTGCTGACAACACAAATATACTAATCAAGGGTCTAAGTTCAACCCTGGCTGTAACAGTTCGGATGATAGCTGGACAGGACTGCAAGTGGTCGCAGCTAGCAAACAGTTTAAGTATTAACCTCTCAAAGACTCATATCATTCAGTTTCAAGCAAACAATAATCACTTTTTAACATCATAAGTGGAAATTAATAGACATACACAGTGTTTTGCATTCATTATAGTCCATCCGGATAATAAGTTAAAATCGAGTCAAAAGTGTGGACAAACTAATCAAGAAGCACAGTTCAGCATGTTATGGCCTTAGGAGCATCTCCCATGGTGCTTGTTGAAAGACATGAGTATTGGCTTGTTTTGCATATGTTCACTCTATGTTGCCTTATGAATTTGTCTTCTGGGACTATACACCTGAAGTAAATAAAGTAACGATATCATGAAAAGGAAGGTTGCTAGATGCCATTTAGCAGAGATGCTGAGTCGCAGATAGTCACAACAAAAAGACTGTCACAAATAAGCTTTCAGCCAACAAGGCCTTTGTCAAAAATAGACGACAGATGTGCATGCACCTGGATGGGGTAAGAAAAAGACTGGGGTGGGGAGGGGGAGGACAGTGAAGTGCTGCACGGGAGTGCACAGGGATGAGGTGGAGAGAGGGTAGGGCACTAGGTGCAGTCAGGAGGTTAGACAGAGGGCAGGGGAGAAGTGGGAGGGTGAAAAAGGAGAGAAGTAAAAAGACTGGGTGCGATGGTGGAATTAGGGCTGTGTAGTGTTGCAATGGGAACAGGGAAGGGGCTGGATGGGTGAGAACAGTGACTAAAGAAAGCTGAGGCTAGGAGGGTTACGGGAACGTAGGATATACTGCAGGGAGAGTTTCCACCTGCGCCATTCAGGAAAGCTGGTGTTGGTGGGAAGGATCCATATGGCAAAAAGGCTGTGAAGCAGTCACTGAACTGAAAGATGTTGTGTTGGGTGGCCTGCTCAGCAACAGGGTGGTCCTCTTGTTTCTTGGCCACAGTTTGTCGGTGAGCATTCACACAGACAGACAGCTTGTTGGTCATTGTGCCCACACAGAATGCAGCACAGGGGTTGCAGCTTAGCTTGTAGATTAAATGACTGGTTTCACAGGTAGCCCTGCCTTTGATGGGATACGTGATGTGTGAGACTGGACTGGAATAGGTGGTGGTGGGAGGATGTATGGGACAGGTCTTGCATCTAGGTAGAGATGTGAGCCATGAGATAAGGGATTGGGAGAGGGGGTTGTGTAGGTTTGGATAAGAATATTGTGTAAATTTGGTGGATGGTGGAATACCACTGTGGGAAGGTTCGGAATGATAGTGGGCAGGACATTTCTCATTTCAGGACATGATAAGAGGTAGTCGAAACCCTGATGGAGAATGTAATTCAGTTTCTCCACTCCTGAATGGTACTGAATTACGAGAGGAATGATCCTCTGTGGCCAAACAGTGAGACTTTAGGAGGTGGCAGTAGACTGGAAAGATAAGGCATGGGAGATTTGTTTTTGTGTGAGGTTGGAAGGATAATTACGGTCTGTGAAGGCTTCAGTGAGACCCTCGGTATATTTTGAGAGGGGCTGTTTGTAGCTGCAAATTTGATGACCATGCTGGCTAGGCTGCATGGTAGGGGCTTCTTGGTATGTAATGGGTGGCGGCTGTTAAAGTGGAGGTATTGCTAGTGGTTAGTAGGTTTGATTTCGACAGAGGTGCTGATGTAACCGTCTCTGAGGTGGAGGTCAACACTGGGTTGAATAGGGCCAGGTGAATCAAATGGGGGAGAAGCTGTTGAGGTTCTGGAGGAATGTGGATAGGGTGCCCTAACCCTCGATCCAGATCACAAAGATGTCATTAGTGAATCTGAACCACGTAAGGGGTTTAGGATTTTTTATGTTTAGGAAGGATTCCTCCAGATGGCCCATGAATAGGTTGGCATAGGATGGTGCCATGCAGGTGCCCATAGCCATACCCCAGATTTGTTTGTAGGTAACACCTTCAAAGGAGATGTAATTGTAGGTGAGGATATAGTTGGTCATGATGACTAGGAAGGAGGTTGTTGGTATAGAATCAGTTGGGCGCTGGGAAAGGTAGTGTTCAATAGCGGTAAGGCTGTGGGCATTAGGGATGTTAGTGTAAAGGGAGTTGGCATCAATAGTGATGAGGTACCATGTGGTAAAGGGACAGTAACTGTGGAGAGTTGGTGGAGGACATGGTAGGTATCTTTTATATGGGAGAGTAAGTTCTGGGTAATAGGTTGAAGGTGTTGGTATGTGAAAGCAGAGATTCTCTTAGTGGAGGCACAGTAACCGGCCACAATGGGGCATTCTGGGTGGTTGGATTTATGGACGTTAGGAAGCATGTAGAAGGTAGAAGTGCAGAGAATGATAGGGGTGAGCAGAGAGATGGACTCCACAGAGAGGTTCTGGGATGGGCCTAAGGATTTGAGGAGTTACTGGAGATCCTGCTGGATTTCTGGAATGGGGTCACCATGGCAAGGTTTGCAGGTGGATGTATCTGACAACTGGCAGAGTCCTTCTGCCAGGTAATCCCCGTAGCTCAAAACAGCAGTGGTGGAGCCTCTGTCCGCAGGTATAAGGTTCGGATCATTTTTTAGATGGCGGACTGCAGTTCTTCTGCAGATGTCAGGTTAGTTTGCATGCTGAGGGATTTGGGGAATGATGGTGAGGCAAAGTTCGAGGTTAAGAAATTCTGGAAAGTTAACTGGGGGGTGGTTTGGGGGCAGTGGGGTGGATCACAGTTGGACGGAGGAGTGAACCGAGTCAGACAGGGTTCAACATTGGTCTTTTGTTGAGTCTGATTGGTACAGTTGGTGACAAAAAAGTGTTTCCACTGTAGGGACCAGAAGAAGGAGATAAGGTCTTTACCAAGTCTTGCATGATTGAATTTGGGAATGGGGCAAAAGATGAGACCTTTGGAAAGGATTGATATTTCTGTTGGGGCTAAGGCTTCTGGAGGAAAGTCTCATGACTGTGTTTCGGGTCTGTTTAGGCTCTGGATTCTGTGTGGTGGTGGGAGGGAGTTTTGGAGGGTGGGGTAACTGTAGAAAGGCTGTGAGACAATGTTTGTCAGCTATGAGGAGACATGCGGGACATTTGGAGGTTGTTGTAGAGGTGGTGAACAGTGGTACTCCAAAGTGGAGCAGGAAGTGAGCAGGGTGCAGAGTTCTTTGACGTGGCGTTGTAAGTAAATAAAGTAAATTGTAAGTAAACGAAGTAAATGAATGAAATGTTTGTTTAGAAGAAGCGAGCAGTGAGAATATTGTGTAAAGCAGAAGCCTTTTTTATGATCCTGTAATTCTTACACTCACTCCCCAATACATTTACTCCTTAATAGTTTTTGTTGCTGATAATAAGAAATCAGTTTCAACTGAACTGTAATGTACACAGTCACAATACATGTCACAAAAATAATTTTCATATTAACTTGCTTCCTTGTCCAGAGTTCAGAATGGAGTTGTGTACTCTGCTGGTAAGACATTCAACAAGCTCCTGTCTAACATAAAGTGAGAATTTGGGAATTCTTACCAGTTCAAAAGAAAATTAAAACCATATCTCATATTTCTACAAGTTGTCTAAATATCTAGATTCAGGGAATCAAAATTTCTGTTAGTTACATGTTAAGTAGCAGTATTAACAAAGTTGAAAGACAAGTAATAATGTACTATAAATAGCTTTCAGGATATATAGATGTAAAATAATTCGGTTTGGAAAGTACCATTGTAATCATGTAATTGTTAAGCTATTAACAGCACATAAACATCAGCTTTTTTTTTTTCAAAGTAGCAGCTTTCATACTAATTTACTTCATTAAATTTAGACAGCACAACCCTGAACATAATTAAGCAGTGTAGTGATAGTTTGTTGTTAATACACTAAACAGATTAAGTTCCTATGATGTCTTTGACTACCCACATCCTTGTAGGTCCTCCTCCTTGATGGGATCTATAGAATATGATGACTGAATTAATTAATTAATTATAACAACTTGATAATGCAGCTGCCCAAATCCAAGAACCAATCAAGTCAAATAAAGAACAATAGCAATGGAGTTGTGTTTTTTATCACTACTAGCATCCTATAGATGTGAACTGGCTCTTGATCAGAACACGAAAAAAAGAAGATATGAGGCATGTCAGGAAAATAAGTACCATTTCATTCCTCCATCACTTCAACACTAGTGTTACAGTTGCACACATTCACACTTGTCTCTCTGGTTCACTGTCTTTCCACTGATGCCACCACAGCCAGACTGTGTTGCATTTACATTCGTTAGTGATTGTTCCAAATGCTTAAGACAATCTCCGAGCCAGCTTACTGTGAAGTGCATTCTGTAATACAGTCTTTGAATGCAAAACAGCTGATTAGATTAGATTTACTTTCATTCCAATTGATTCGTAGTGAGAAGGTCCTCCAGGATGTAGAACATGTCAGAAAAACAATAATACATGACAAATATTTGCAACTGAAACAAATAAGCTAATGTATCTTCTACAGGTCCCAAGTGGAATTATCATCTTTTTTTAATGAACACATGTGCACTATTCTTCAATGAAGTAATAGGAGTTGGCCACCAATAACTCCTTTAGACTTCTCTTACAAGGGGAGGCCGCCAATTGTGAAACTCAGATTCAATTCATACTGCCCATAATAAAAGCTCATGGCCAGAGGTGTAATGTGGCAAAGCACCAAGATGCAGTTCTCAGCCGTTGTCGAGAAAATCAACAGTTAAAAGAAACCGATGCCGTGAAATACTCTCTACAATTAATAGTTTTCTACAGCGTCGTGGCGCAGCGGTAAGCGCTCGGGTTTGTAATCCGGTCACCGGATCGAATATCGCACCATGCACCTTTATTTTTTTTTTTTTTTAGTATTTGGTTTTTGTAATTCAAATGTGTATATATATGTATAAAAATAAAGCTCTCCTGTCCGCACTGATTTTCGACGATGTTATAAGTTGCGCTAGGGACTGCATCTACCTTCTTTCGAAGTTAGCAGGCAACTACGCTGTTATGCGGCGGCTCATTTTGGCCCAATCAACATCTGTCCTTCAAGTGTAACGAGCGAGTAATGGAGTTTATATTTCATACGTGCCACAGCGAATTTGTGTTCGTGGAGTCTCTATTCTAATTCGAACGTTTGACTTACGCTATACGTATTCGTTTCAGAATATCGTTTCTACGTCTTCCATTAACTATACGTGGTTAACATTATGAAGACAATGAATAACATTTTTTAAATACAACTTTGTTTGCGGAAAACATAATGATGTTCGCAGTCGCCAGTTTTTCCACGACAAACGACTTTCAACAACTTATTATATGCATAATAGTTGCAACTGACTGCCGGGAATTTTTATATATATATATATATATATATATATATTGCCAGGAATTTTATATATATATATATATATATATATATATATATATATATATATATATATATATATATATATATATATAAATTCCCAGCAATCAGTTGCAACAATTATGCATATAATAAGTTGTTGAAAGTCGTTTGTCGTGGAAAAACTGGCGACTGCGAACGTCATTATGTTTTCCGCAAGCAAAGTTGTATTTCAAAAATGTTATTCATTGTCTTCATAATGTTAACCACGTATAGATAACGGAAGACGTAGAAACGATATTCCGAAACGAATACGTATAGCGTAAGTCAAACGTTCGAATTAGAATAGAGACCCCATGAACACAAATTCGCTGTGGCAGACTCGCCGAAACAAGCCGCCGCATAACAGCGTAGTTGCCTGCTAACTTCAAAAGAAGGTAGATGCGGTCCCTAGTGCAACTTATAACATCGTCGAAAATCAGTGCGGACGGGAGAGCTTTGGTACACCCTGTTAAAAAAACGGAAAAATAGAGGCGGTACAATTGGAGAACGATCCGCCTTCACCAACATGCATAAGCAATTCATTAATAGTATATATATATATATTTGAATTACAAAAAACTAATAATAAAAAAAATTGCATGGCGCAAGATTCGAACCGGCGACCTTCGGATTACGAACCCGAGCGCTTACCGCTGCACCACGACGCTGTAGAAAACTACTAATTGTAGAGAGTATTTCACAGCAACGGTTTCTATTAATTGTCAATTTTCTCGACAACGGCTGAGAAGTGCATCTTGGTGCTTTGCCACATTACACCTCTGGCCATGAGCTTTTATTATGCGCAGTATGAATTGAATCTGAATTTCACAATTGGCGGCCTCCCCTTGTTAGACTGAATTTCATTGGTTGTTAAGCTTTTTATGGCTGCTGGCAATGTGTGTTCCTGAATAATACAATGCACCCCTTTTAGTATGAGAGTAAGTGATTTTATTTCTGGTATTGATTTCATGAATTGAACTGTTGGTTTGAAAAAGTGATATACTTTTAATTACAAATTTCATTAAAGAATAAATATATTGGGAACCAGTAGTTAGTATCCCTAGTTCCCTAAACAGGCTTCTGCAGGGTGTTCTTCAGTTCACTCTACATATAACTCTTATTGCTCATTTTTGTGCCTGGAAAACTTTAGCTTGGCTTCATGAATTACCCAAAAAAAATAATCCCATTTGACATTGTGGAATGAAAGTAAGCATAGTATGCCAGCTTTTTCATTTTTATATCCCCTATGTTTGACACAATTCACATTTCAAATAGAAATTTGTTAAGATGCTTCAGCAGTTCTGTGGTGTGCTCCTGCCAGTTGAATTCATTCTATCTATCTACATCTGAATCCCACTCCGGCTACTGCTGGGTGTGGGTGCTGACGAGTCCTCTCCATTTGGCTCGGTCCTCCCACCACTTTTCTTCCTCCACTTGCTGCCCGGTCACACCTCTCCTTTTTACAGATATTCTCACTCCCATTTTCCACTGTGTTCTTGGGTGCCCTCTAGGTCTTTTTCCATCCATCTTTAGTTCTTCCATAATTTTGGGGAGTCTCTGCCCATGCATCCTTTTAACATGCCCATATCATCTTAATCTCTTTTTTTCAATTTCTTCTCTCATACTTTCTTGTTTAAGGTCCTTTCTAATCTGTACATTCCTTACTCTGTCCATTCTTGTTTTTCCCTTAACTGCTCTGAGAAATTTCATTTCCCCTGCTTGCAGTCTGCTCCAGTCCCTTTCTGTCATTGTCCATGTTTCTCCACCATAGGTGACAATAGGGAAGTAACAATTCTTATACACAAGGAGTTTTGCTTTTTCTGAAACTTCCCTATTCCAAATCAGGTGTTTTATTGTTTGGTAGAAATTGCCTCCCTTCTGTAACCTCCTATTAATTTCGTTAGTTATTCTTCCATCCCTAGATATTTCACTCCCTAAATAAGCGAAACTTTCTACTACTTTGAGGGGCTCTCCATTCAAGGTAATATTTCCATTGATTCCTTTCTCTCTTCCAAATACCATTACTACACTCTTATCTTTATTTATTTTTAATCCATACCTTTTCATTATTTCCTCCCATGTATCAAGCTGTAACTGTACATCTACCTCTTTATCACCCCACATTACCATATCATCTGCAAAAATAATCTTTTTGTCTTTTTCTTTTACTGCCCTGTTCATTCCCTCCATCATAACATTAAAAAGTGCAGGAGATAGAATACTTCCTTGCTTAAGTCCTTGTCTCATTTCAAAGCATTCAGAGTGCCCCAATGGTGTTCTAATTCTACAATTGTGTCCTCTGTACATTGTCTTTATTACGTTAATGTAACCATCGTCTACATCTATCTTCTTCATTTCTTCCCAGAGTCTTCCCTGTTAACTGAGTCATATGCCTTTTTTACACCTATAAAAACCATTATCATCCTTTTGTTATACTCCCAACTTTTTTCCACCAATTGACGGATGGAAAATATCAGGTCGATCGTGCTTCTTCCTTTCCTAAACCCATGCTGTTCTTACTCAGCTCCTTTTCTATCTTTTCACTTATTCAATTTAGTAAAATTCTCTCAAAAATCTTGGCTGTATGACTCATAAGGGTTATTCCTCTGTAGTTTTTACAAATTCTTTTATTGCCTTTCTTGAAGATGGGAACAATGTCTCCTGTTCTCCAATCATCAGGTATTGTACTATTTCTCCACACGCTTGATAGTACTCTATACAGCCACTGCATTCCCACTGGACCTGCTGCTCTTATCATGTCCACTGATACTTCATCAGGTCCTGGGGCTTTCCCCCCATTCATCTTCTTCACAGCTTTTTCCATTTCTCCCCATGTAATTTGTCCTAATTCTGCTTCCCAACTTCTCTCAATTTCTCCATTCTTTGTTGTTTCCTCATGTACCTGCTCCTCAGCATTTAACAGTTTCTTAAAATGTTCTTTCCAGAGATCTTTTATATTCTCTGGATCTTCAATCACAGTACCGTCCTCTGTTTCCATCTTTACTGGTACTTCAGAAGCCTTCCTTTTATTTTTCATCATTTTATAGAACATTTTCTTATTGCTCTTCACATCTTCTTCAAGTTTTTTGTTAACTCTTCCCATGCCTTTTTCTTTGCTGTTTCCACTATTTCTTTGTACTTCTTCTTTTCCTCTATATATCTCTTATGGTCTTCGTCATTTTTAGTTTTCCACCACTTTTTCCATGCTCCATTTTTTTTCTTCAGACTGCTTGGATTGTGGTATCATCCCACCAACTTGTCTGTCTTACTTTTCCCTTTCCAGATGTTCTACCAATACTTTTTGTGCTGAATTTATTATCAAGCTGTAATCCCAAGAATTTAACACAGTCCACTTCTTCTATCTGCTTGTCATCGTACGTTAGGCACACACTCGCGGGACACCCCTTACAAGTTCTGAATTGCATGTAGTGTGTTTTTTCAAAGATTAGTGACAAATAATTGGCTAGGAACCAGTGGTTAATGTCCACAAATATTTTACTACTCAATCTTTCTCAGACTACACTTGATTTGCTACTTTTGCAAACAAAACAAACTGGCATCTGGTAATGTAACTGATGAAAGGTCATTGATACACACAAGAAAAAGCAAGGATCATAAGATGGAACCTTGTGGGACCCCACATATAATTAGTTCCCTGTTGGATGATGCCTGAAATCTTAATACATGTTTCTTTCCTAATAACACCCTTTGTTTCCTGCCAGAGATATAAGATTTGAATCATTTGCAGCACTTCCTGTTACACCATAATATTCTAATTTACTTAAAAGAATATTGTGATTTACACAGTCAAATGAATTGCCAGATCACAAAATATACCAGTTGCCTGCAATGTTTTGTCTAAAGAATTAAGTACATTTTCACTGTAAGTGTAGATAGCCTTCTCAATATCAGAACCCTTTAGAAATCTGACCTGTGACTTTGACAGTACGTTATTTATGATAAGATGGATATCAAGCCGATTGTACATTACCTTTCCTAAAATTTTTGAGAATACGAGCAAAAGTGAAATTGGACAGAATTTTGATGCTATTTCTTTATCTCCCTTCTTAAACAGTGGCTTAACTTCAGCATATTTCAACCATTCAGGAAATATTCCACGAAATTCATTGTAAACTTTTACAGATTTATGACAGAAATGTAAAGACTGATGGAATGGTGAGAAAGTGGGTGAGGCAGTTCAATGATGGGTGAACCAATGTTCATGACGAATCATGGAGTGCATGATCTTCTGTTACGGTATCAGTGATGTTTTGATTCAGAAAGTGAATGAGAAATTTCATGAAAGCAGATGGTTCACAATAAGAATGCCTTGTGATGAGTTTCTACAAATTTCAAAAACTGTTTTGCATGAGATTGTCACAAATCATTTAAATTTTTGCAAATTGTGTTCCCATTGGGTTCCAAAAATGGTTATAGGTGTCTACAAAGCAAGAGTTGGGAGTGCTTTGACATTTCTTAACCAATACAGACATGAAGGAGATGAATTCTTAAACAGAATAGTGATTGATGATGAAACTTGGGTTTGACATGTCATTCCAGAATCAAAATTGATGGAGTGGAGGAACTCATGATCCTCCAAAAAACAAAATTCAAAACAACATTATCAGCAAAAAAATCATGTGCACTGTGTTCTTGGGCCTACAGGGCATTCTGCTTGTTCAGTTCCTTCCCACACATGTGCACTGTGTTCTTGGGCCTACAGGGCATTCTGCTTGTTCAGTTCCTTCCCACACATGAAACCGTTAATGTGGTATGATAATAAAAAATATTAAGAAAACTTTGGCATGCATTTCAGAACAAAGGGTGTGGAATACTCAGTCAAGACATTGTGTTATTTCATGACAATGCTTGTCCCCATTCTACTGGTGTCACTTGGAACCTTATTCAACAATTAGGTTGGGAACATTTAAATCACTCACCACAGTCTCCCATAGTCTGAAAACAACTTGTTCTTGAACTTGAAGCATGATTTTGGAGGAAGGTGCTTTGACAGCAATGGCAATGTAAAAAACATTGTTTAGCGGTGGCTGTCTTCACTGGCGGCACCTTCCTATCAAGAGGACATAGAGGAGTTGGTTCCCCGCTGTGACCTATGTCTGAACAATGGTGGCAACTATGCAGAAAAGTAGTTGAAGAAATACTCTTTCTTGTAAAAGTAAATTTTGGTTTGAAACAAAAAGTTTTTATGCATTTTTCCCCCAAAATGATACTTATTTTCTGGACATACCTTGTATTAATGCTAAGCTCCTACTCCTTCAGCACTATTAAAGTGTTAATTTCTAATCTTCCTCTGTTTTTGTACAAGGAAGCTACAGATATGTAGAAGATATTATTTGTTATAAAGTACTTACATTTTGGTACGTAAGTGTACTGACAATTATTGGTGCTAAAAATCCTGGAGTAGCACTAACCATGTTGCTTATGCCATACGTTACACCTAAAAAGCAGAGTACAGAGAAATTATAGCGCCAAATGTGACTCCATCACAACTGCAAAAATTAATCTGATTGAAATAATAAAACATAAACCTGAAATAATAAAACATAAACCAGGTTATAATAGTTGAATGTAATTACCAATATATAAGTACTTCGTCTGAAAGAGAGATAGATCTATAGATAACTATGGATGTATGTGGGAAAATATACAAAAAATTGCATGTACGTGTTTTTAAGCTTTGACGAAGTAGTTCAACTTGTAAAGACTGTTCCCTTTCTGTATGACATTACTGTTACACAAATTGTCACTCTCATGTACAGTTTGCCAGTAAAAATTTTCAACATTTTCTTTGTTTACTTTGCACTGAATTGTTACCTATCTGTAAAGTATGCAGTCTGGTAGTTCACCAAATTTTAATATTTCAGAAACGTTCAGGAAGTGAAACAAATACTAAAAATTTACAGTAGCACTAAATAAGCAACCATCAGTCTGACCAATCACAATTTATTAGAAAATTCCTAAGAACACCTCTCTGTTTATGACATGAACCACGTAATTTATGAACTTCTATCCAGTGCTTTCGTCATTTCTCTTGCCATTATGCTAGATATTCCAGTACTTAAGATAACTTTCAAATGATAAAGAAGCAAAGAGACATTATTGTGTAATTTTCCAACACTCAACATCCATAAAATTGTTATTCTTCATGTAAAATATGCCTCTATGCACCATATTACAAATTGTAAAATATTAATACACCAAATTCCAAATAACAAGACTCCTTGATATTATGCAGTGAACTTGTGTCACTTGCAAATTTTACTGTGTTTTATTATGACAGTCTTTGCCTCTGTAATGTAACAGACTGATATTCACCTATTAAACAATATGATACACATGATAAATACACATCACAAAGACCACAATTTCACTATGGAACCCCCCCCCCCCCCCACCCATGAACCATGGACCTTGCCATTGGTGGGGAGGCTTGCGTGCCTCAGCGATACAGATGGCCGTACCGTAGGTGCAACCACAACGGAGGGGTATCTGTTGAGAGGCCAGACAAACATGTGGTTCCTGAAGAGGGGCAGCAGCCTTTTCAGTAGTTGCAGGGGCAACAGCTTGGACGATTGACTGATCTGGCCTTGTAACATTAACCAAAACGGCCTTGCTGTGCTGGTACTGCGAACGGCTGAAAGCAAGGGGAAACTACAGCCGTAATTTTTCCCGAGGACATGCAGCTTTACAGAGAGCTGCATCAAACCAGTCTCAGGACTGAAGACCACAACAACAACATGTATGATCATGTTCTAATTTTCAACTTGCACCAATCATTGTATAACAACATGAAGAGTAACAATCACAGTACAAAGAAAAGTAATTAAATGCAGTTTTACTAAATGGAGCAAACTAGCTTGTTTATAATGTAAACATTCTTCAATTTACTAGTCTTCAGGACATATTGGAACAGTATGTTTTGTGTAAAATGATAAAACTGTAGCATTAGAGATACCATTATTGTAGACAATTACATTGGCAGTTTACTTTTAATGAAAACTTGCAAATTGAAATATTTGTTGTTAAAAATGTTCATCTTACAAAGTTTAGCATAGAAAAACTCTGCGTTTTACAAAACTATTTATGTAAAATATGTCTGTATAAAGTGTTGACTATGTTGCCACATGTAAATTCATTTGCACAAGTTTGTAGAGATTTTAAAACCCTAACTCACCATGATAACAGTATGGGTGCAGAAAAAGTCAGTTAACAATTGTGCATTTCTGTCCATGATTAAATTTTAGTTCTGTAATTAAGTAAAATCACCTACAATGGAAAACCACCAAACCTGCCTGCAGTGAAATTTGTTTAAAGAGTTATGGCAGAACTAGTTTGATATTTACAAGTGACACACTGGGCCTTAACATCATTTGTGCATTCACTATCAGTGCATAAAGTGAATGTTATAAACAGAAAATTGTCTACAGAACAGTGTCTGTCTCTTTCATAGGTGTCAAAATGTTATTGAGATTATGAAGATTTAAGACACTCTTTCATTGAAAAATGCTTCCATAAACAGCCACCATGCCAGCAAGCTATCTACAAATTAAACTGAAGGTTCAATGTGAGGTTCTGTAGCTGACTTACCATACAGTAGCTGCCCAAAATTAGTAACCACTGATGAAAATCTGCAGCATGTTGCATAGACATTCATGCAATAGCCCAAGAAAAATGCAAGAACTGTTTCTAAGGAACTACAATTTTTCAGTAGAAGTTTAAGACATTACATCTGAAGCCGTATAAGCATGCATTATTACATGCCCTAATCAATGATGATACTGATTGAAGATATCAATTCTGTCAGTGGTATGTGTTCCGCAGTGAATAATTTCTTCAATACTATCCAGTTGTATGATGTGGCAAGTCTTAAGTTAAATGAATGAGTTAACAAAGCAAATGATGTACACTGGCCTTCCAAAACTCTGTGATTTGTAATTGAGGAGGAGTCAGAGTTTAGGCTGGTATATGCAGAAGCAATAGGCCCCTACTTTTGAAATTTGTGTGTGTGTTTGTGTTTGTTAATGTCTCTGTCAACATAACAACGCTTTCGTTTGGTAAGTTACAGCATCTTTGTTTTTAGATATAAGTTAATTGTTGGATGTTTTCATTGGCCACCTAATTCTACTGTGACAATTCTAGCAGCTAGTTCGACAGCCCAACTGCAATGGACATATCTTAGACCTTGTAGCTACAAACACCCCAGACCTTACCAATGGTGTCATTATATACACAGGGATTATTGATCATGATGTCATCATAGCAACTATGGTTACAAATGTTAATAAATCAGACACGAAGGTTAGGAGAGTGGTTCTGCTAGAAAGAGCATTCATTTCCAGTATAATGTAGATAGAGGAATTATGGCCAAAGTTTAAACAGATTGAAAATCATGCTCTGAAGAAGTATGCACCCGGCAAGTAGATAAAGGATGAAAAATACCTACTGTGGTTTAACAACAAAATTTGGAAAATGAATTGGAAGCAAAGGCAGTGCACCCCTGGTCCAAAAGAGAACATGCAAATAACGACAGGCTAATGTTAGAAGTGATTCTTTCATCTGTGAAAAGGCCCCTGCACAAAGCACACAACAATTACAGCTGTCATACATTCACAAAAGTTCTGTCTGAGAACCCAAGAAAATTCTGTCCTATGACAAATTGCTAAGCTTGTCCAAGGTTTCCAACCAGTCACTCATTGACCAGTCTGGTGTGGCAGTTGAAGATATCAGGATGAAAGCTGAAGTTTTAAATTTCATGTTTACGAAATTGCTCACACAGGAGAATCATAGAAAAATACCAGTGTTTGACCGTTGCATACAGTACCATATGGACAACATAGTAATAAGCATCCCTGATGTAGAGAAACAACTGAGAGTGTTGAAAACAAGTAAGTCACAAGGTATGGATGGAATCCCAGTTCGGTTTTCCAAAGAGTATTCTACAGCACTGACCACTTACTTAGCTTGCATTTATCATGAATATCTCAACCAGCACAAAGTCCCAAGCAACTAGGAAAAAGTGCAGGTGACTCCTGTATATAAGAAGGATAAAAGAACAGCCCCAAAAAATTACAGACCAATATTTTTAACATTGGCTTGCTGCAGAATACTTGAAAATAGTCTCAGTTCAAATGTGTTAAATTTCCTCCGGGACAGATATGCTTGTGTCCATAAACAAGCACTTCTGTAGAAAGCATTGTTTGTGTGAAATTCAGCTTACCCTTTTATCCTGTGAACTTCAGATGAACAGCTACAGGCAGATTTGACACTCTTAGATTTCCAAAAAGCATTTGATATGGTCCCCCACTGCAGGCTGTTAACGAAGGCAGAAGTATATGGAATAGGTTCCAAGATATGTGAGTGGTTCAAAGACTTCTTGAGTAATAGAACCCAGTTCATCACCCTCAATGATCAGTGCTCATCAGAGACAAGGGTATTGTCAAGAGTCCTCCAAGGAAGTGGGATAGGGCTGCTATTATTTTCTATATACATAAATGATCTGGTGGACAGTGTGGTCAGCAATCTGTTGTTGAGCTGGCTGGAGTGGCCGAGCAGTTCTAGGCACTACAGTCTGGAACCGCACGACCGCTACGGTCGCAGGTTCAAATCCTGTCTCGGGCATGGATGTGTGTGATGTCCTTAGGTTAGTTAGGTTTAAGTAGTTCAAAGTTCTAGGGGACTGATGACCTCATAAGTTAAGTCCCATAGTGCTCAGAGCCATTTGAACCATTTTTGAATCTGTTGTTTTTTACTAATGATGTTATGGTGTATGGAAAGGTGTTGAAGTTGAGTGACTGTAGGAGGATACAAGATGACTTACACGAATTTACTGATTAATGTGCTGAATGACAACTAGCTCTAAATGTAGAAAAATGTAAGATAATATGAGTGAGTAGAAAAACAAATGCATAATTTTCAGATACATATTACTAGTGTCCTGCTCGACACATCATACTGTTTAAATATCTGGATGTAACACTGCAAAGTGATGTGAAATGCAATGAGCATGTGAAGATTGTGGTAGGGAAGGCAAATGGTTGACTTTGATTCATTGGGATAATTTTGGGAAGGTTTGGTTCATTTGTGAAGGAGAACACATTAGGACTGACTTGTAGGTGATCTGTACTAGATTTTATTAAAGGAAGACATACAAGCAATTCTGATATGGGCTGTTAGATTTGTTATCAGCAGATTCAAACAACACACAAGTATTGCTTTGGGAGCTTATACAGGAATCGCTGGAGGGAAGGCGCATTCTTTTCAAGGAACACTACTGTGAAAATTTAGAGCGCTTGCATTTGAAGCTGACTGCAGAACAATACTACTGCCACCAACATGCATTTTGTGTAAGGAAGATTAAGATACAAGACAAGGAATTAGGCCTGATACGAAGGCTCATAGACAGTTGTTTTTTGCCTCCACAAGAGGAATAGGAAAGGAAATGAGTAATAGCAGCAAGGGGACCCTCCACCACGCGCCATATGGTCCATTGCAGAGAATGTATGCAGATGTAGATAGCTTGATCAACAATCATGGACACACTCAATACATTAAAATAAATGTTAACACAATAATGTATAATTTCCTACTCAAAAAAACTATTTTCCTATCACTTGCAGATAACTCTTTAATATAAGCAGGGATGGCTAGAGGAAAAATGTAAGGAGGTAGAGGCTTGTCTCACTAGGGGTAAGATAGATACTGCCTACAGGAAAATTAAAGAGACCTTCGGAGAGAAGAGAACCACTTGTATGAATATCAAGAGCTCAGATGGAAACCCAGTTCTAAGCAAAGAAGGGAAGGCAGAAAGGTGGAAGGAGTATATAGAGGGTTTATACAAGGGCGATGTACTTGAGGACAGTATTATGGAAATGGAAGAGGATGTAGATGAAGATGAAATGGGAGATAAGATACTGTGTGAAGAGTTTGACAGAGCACTGAAAGACCTGAGTCGAAACAAGGCCCCGGGAGTAGACAACATTCCATTAGAACTACTGATGGCCTTGGGAGAGCCAGTCATGACAAAACTCTACCATCTGGTGAGCAAGGTGTATGAGACAGGCGAAATACCCACAGACTTCAAGAAGAATGTAATAATTCCAATCCCAAAGAAAACAGGTGTTGACAGATGTGAAAATTACCGAACTATCAGTTTAATAAGTCACAGCTGCAAAATACTAACGTGAATTCTTTACAGTCGAATGGATAAACTGGTAGAAGCGGACCTCGGGGAAGATCAGTTTGGATTCCGCAGAAATGTTGGAACACGTGAGGCAATACTAACCTTACGACTTATCTTAGAAGAAAGATTAAGAAAAGGCAAACCTACGTTTCTAGCATTTGTAGACTTAGAGAAAGCTTTTGACAATGTTAACTGGAATACTCTCTTTCAAATTCTGAAGGTGGCAGGGGTGAAATACAGGGAGCGAAAGGCTATTTACAATTTGTACAGAAACCAGATGGCAGTTATAAGAGTCGAGAGGCATGAAAGGGAAGCAGTGGTTGGGAAGGGAGTAAGACAGGGTTGTAGCCTCTCCCCGATGTTATTCAATCTGTCTATTGAGCAAGCAGTAAAGGAAACAAAAGAAAAGTTCGGAGTAGGTATTAAAGTCCATGGAGAAGAAATAAAAACTTTGAGGTTCGCTGATGACATTGTAATTCTGTCAGAGACAGCAAAGGACTTGGAAAAGCAGTTGAACGGAATGGACAGTGCCTTGAAAGGAGGATATAAGATGAACATCAACAAAAGCAAAACGAGGATAATGGAATGTAGTCGAATTAAGTCGGGCGATGCTGAGGGAATTAGATTAGGAAATGAGACACTTAAAGCAGTAAAGGAGTTTTGCTATTTGGGGAGCAAAATAACTGTGATGGTCGAAGTAGAGAGGATATAAAATGTACACTGACAATGGCAAGGAAATCGTTTCTGAAGAAAAGGAATTTGTTAACATCGAGTATAGATTTAAGTGTCAGGAAGTCGTTTCTGAAAGTATTTGTATGGAGTGTAGCCATGTATGGAAGTGAAACATGGACGATAACCAGTTTGGACAAGAAGAGAATAGAAGCTTTCGAAATGTGGTGCTACAGAAGAATGCTGAAGATAAGGTGGGTAGATCACATAACTAATGAGGAGGTATTGAATAGGATTGGGGAGAAGAGAAGTTTGTGGCACAACTTGACTAGAAGAAGGGATCGGTTGGTAGGACATGTTTTCAGACATCAAGGGATCACAAATTTAGCATTGGAGGGCAGCGTGGAGGGTAAAAATCGTAGAGGGAGACCAAGAGATGAATACACTAAGCAGATTCAGAAGGATGTAGGTTGCAGTAGGTACTGGGAGATGAAGAAGCTTGCACAGGATAGAGTAGCATGGAGAGCTGCATCAAACCAGTCTCAGGACTGAAGACCGCAACAACAACAACAATGCAATCAGTGAAATAATATTTTAATATGTGTAATAAATATTAGCAAACCCATAACACTTGATAATCTCCTGGGGAAAAAACTTTCGGTACAGCCCATTCCAGCCTCTCTATTGCAGTGTGTGTTTCTTGTGTTGTGTTTTCTCCCTTTTCATATAGCAAACTGATTTGGATAACCAATGCAGTTCTGTGTTGTTGGTTGCTAATGAGTCATTTTAACACTGAAACTCCTTTTCAATTCAGTAAAATTTCCAAATCTGAACGTTCGTACTTAGAGAAACTGCGGTCTGTAATATCTGCAGCCTATAACACCCTACATCTACTATTTGCTTAGAAATGTAAACAATTTCATAAATATGTAATACCTGTTATCAGTTATGAGCATATCTCTTTGTGTGTATAATATCTTTCCTCAGACTGTTGTTTTCTTGCCTATGAAATGAGCAACTTTGTTTTGAGAAATACAGTTAAATAAATGTTACTGGTTTTCAGACTGGCTTCCAGATTTTGTATGGAGTGCCTAAAGTGTAACTCCCAGTCATAATAACAATTCCTGAGCACCTCAAGAACGAAGTACTGTTATTGCACTGGATTATGGACAGGCTTGAGAAGACTCTAATTGCTTGCCTTCTATATGGAAAGTCATCTAAGAAATTCAGTTGAAGAGCCAGAAATTGCATGTACTTTTCTCTATATGAGTAGTATTGTCTCTTCAGACAATAAAATATGCCCCGACTCTGGCAACAGAATACAAAAAGTTTCCAAATTCTAACATATAGTATATTATATTGAGATAATATATATATTGAGATAATATATTTTTGCATGTACAAAATGTTAATTTATAATTATACTGAGGTATGGTTTGGAGGCAGTAGTAACAACTAAAACAGAAAAGAGTTGTCCATAGCCAACTAAATGTTGATACCTAGAAAAGTCAACACTAGTTAAAATAAAAAAATGAAGATCTCTGGCAACATCTAGTTCAGGAAGAAGCATGCTGATGGCCTATGAAGTAAAACAATTACAGTAGTATCACCATGTAAAGAAAATAGTCTGTCCCAAACTTTGATTCTGGGAAGATACAATGATGAACACTTCATAATGTGTTGGAGATGCAAATCTTTAAGGGCATAAAAAATAGAGGCATGACCTGGTGTCAAATACATGAACTAGACAACATGAGCTGGAACAGTGCTAAGACATTAAACTCACATAAGGCAGAATAGTGGTTTTAATTATCATCCAGTCACCCGGGAAAAAATTTTCTATGTCTTCCGTAAGTAACACATGCTAAATGTTATGATGGTTCCTATGAAAAGGCCACAGATGATTTCCTTCCATATTTAGTCTGAACTTGTACTCTGTCCCTAATGAACAAATAATCCGTGGAATGTAGAATCCCATTTTTTCTTCCATTTGTATAAGAACTATAAGTATTAATCAAAGAAGCAGCACGGAGGAGGCTCATAGAGAACCACACATGGCCTGCTGGAACAGAGTAATGATGTGATAGTGTGAATTGTACCTGTGTGCCTTCAAGACATCAAAGTCATGAAAAAGCAGGAAACTTAGAATGAATCGTCTATTGTAAAATTCTAAAGCACTGAGTGACAAACAAGTATGTTGGTTTCTGACACTTAAGTTAAGCACTGTTGCTAAAACTGGTGTAGATTAGTCATTGAGAACTCACTAGCATGGCAGATATGTGTTCGCTATGTAGTGTCTATTGATAAGTCTTAAGGTGGTGCGACATTTACTGTATGAATTGTTATGTTACTTACTTGCATAGTTGGGAGATAGGTCAACATAGGTAGAAAGTGGTCCAGAACTTTGTCCACCACTAAAGCCTGTGGCAGCTGCAATGCAAATAACTGCAGCAATTGCATTACATCCACAAAATGCTAGGGCCAGCATCATAATTCCCTGGCAAGCACAGGCTGAAACAAGGACACATAATTTTGGCAACATTTAGTAGCAACTGAGGCTTAAAAAAACACAAAATGTTTGAAAATGTTGTACATCATGTTTTGTTAATAAAATTGTATCTTCTAATATTCGTAACAGTTTGGAAATATCAAGAGTTCAAAACTAGCCACTAATAAAAATGTTATTTACAACTCTGATGGAAACCTTACTTAATAAATTACAAACATATTGAGTTGTTGATCCTGATACCAACACAATATTGGAATTACTTACATCTTTCATAATTATATCATAAACTTTTCATTAGCAGAATTATCAGGAAAGAAAAATGTGAAAAACTCAAATTACAAAATTAAATATTATACTCTGACAAAACAAAAACTATTCCTTTTTCATTCTTTAATATGTAATTTGAATGGCATCATTAAAAGTACTATATTATTTAAGTCTGTTTAGCATTTAACTTTTGATTGATATCTATGACATAAAATGTTTTTACATAAATATCTGCAAATAACATAATATTTGAAATATTATAAACTGGCATATCATTTTGCTATTTGGAAATGTCTTACGGTTTTCTTCACTTTCTCGTCTGTCTAACAGAAAGCAGATCAACATATTCTGGAGTTTACAGAAACCCAGTTTACATTTCACTTTCTTTCTCATATCACAGCAAAGGAGATATATGATTTATAACAAAGCTGAACATATCTACTTCCATTTTTATACAGTCAGTGTTTACAGCATAATAAACTGAAATAGGGTGAAGAAAAGAAATAATAAAAGAGTGCAGAAAAAACTCATGGCTGTAAATTTGATTGATGAACGTCACACAATTACACCTTAATTTTATGATAGCATCTGATGAGGGGTAATGTTGGGTAAATACAGATATTGTCCAAATTAAGTTTGCTTGTTTATTTGAATCTTGTTAAAGTTACTGAATCTACTGACTGCTGTGTACTAACAACAAGGATTAGCAGAAGCAATATACTGACAGAGAAAATTTTTGTAAGATGTTTGTAAAATACCGACTGTGTATCAAAAATAAGATTATAAACGGATAGATTGAGACAAAACACTTTTGTTATTCTAGTGCACATGAGAACAAATGAGGAGAGAATGCATCTGAGATACTGCAGACTTCCTTGAACAAAAAGAAGAGTTTTATTTTGTGTCAGTAATGCCATAATGGAAGCATGGTGAGCTGCATCAAACCAGTCTTCAGACTGAAGACCATAACAAGAATAATATCCTAATGGCAACAGTGACTGTTTTGGGTAAGAATCTATTACTGTTGAGGTGGAAGGAATCTCTTACAAATATGTTTATGTCACCCAAATAAACAAGAATTATGAATATAGCTGAGTAGCTACTGATGAGAAGTAGGGTTCAATCTAGTCTCATGCAGTGATTTCTCCATTGAGGAAATGCCTGAGAGTCTGTAGCTCTATATGTGTTGAAATAATAAATATGCTTGTTGTGTGGTTGACTTCAGTTACCAACTATGCAAGGGCATAGCTCACATACAAATATGATTCTAGTTACACTCCTGAGTAATTTGGAAGTGTTTTTGTAAATTTTTTGGCATACATTCACCTTTCATTAAGCAGTTAACAAATCAATGCAATATCTGCTTACTGCACAGCAAACAGTTCCACCACAACATGCAAACAATGGTACAAGTGGTCCAAGTTGGCTGTCTTTCAGTGTGGCTGAAGGAAGTATGTTGGAACGAAAGTGGCAAATTATAGTGAAAACGGTATTTACAACTAAGTTACAAAATTGTAAATTTATGGACATCAGAAAAATAAATTGCAGTGACAAAATGGGTAAACAGTACCATTTTTGAAATTTACAGATGGTTGTGAGTAGAGATCATTTTCCTTCAAAAGCAGTTAGCTTTGAAAAAAACACACAAAATACTTAGAAGACTTAGCAAATGCTGACATCATCGGCATGGGACTTAGGGACCATTGTAATGAATGTACAAATAAAACCACCGCAAGTTTCATATTACTTGATTTAGTGACTAGTTTTACTAATCAGATGTGGGCATCTTAAGATATTTATTGTCATGGCAACACATTAAAGGTTTAAAGCACTACTTGGTATGATAATCAACACACTTTGTGTGTGCTTATCTAATATGTAGCCACAACAGCACAAAATATCGGAGGATGTTCACATCTGATGAGAACAAATAAGTAAATCAAATTACATCTACAGCTACATTTACACTCCGCAAGCCACCCAATGGTCATTTTATGTGCCTCTGTCATTACCTCGCTTTCCTGTTCCAGTCGCATATGGTTCGTGGGAAGAACGACTCCCAGAAAGCCTCCATGCATGCTCGAATCTCTCTAATTTTACATTCGTGATCTCCTCAGGAGGTATAAGTAGGGGGAAGCAATATATTTGATACCTCATCCGGAAACGCACCCTCTCGAAACCTGGACAGCAAGCTACACCACGATGCAGAGTGCCTCTCTTGCAGAGTCTGCCACTTGAGTTTGCTAAACATCTCCGTAATGCTATCACACTTACCAAATAACCCTGTGACGAAACGTGCCACTCTTCTTTGGATCTTCTCTATCTCCTCTGTCTACCCGACCTGGTATGGATCCCACACTGATGAGCAATACTCAAGTGTAGGTTGAACGAGTGTTTCGTAAGCCACCTCCTTTGCTGATGGACTACATTTTCTAAGGACTCTCCCAATGAATCTCAACCTGGCACCTTCCTTACCAACAATTAATTTTATATGCTCTTTTCACTTCAAATCATTCTGTACGCATACTCCCAGATATTTTACAGAAGTAACTGCTACCAGTGTTTGTTCCGCTATCATATAATCATACAATAAAGGATCCTTCTATCTATGTATTTGCAATACATTACATTTGTCTATGTTAAGGGTCAGTTGCCACTCCCTGCACCAAGTGCCTATCCACTGCAGATGTTCCTGCATTTTGCTGCAATTTTCTAATGCTGCAACTTCTCTGTATACTACAGCATCATCTGCGAAAAGCCGCATGGAACTTCCGACACTATCTACTAGGTCATTTATATATATTGTGAAAAGCAATGGTCCCATAACACTCTCCTGTGGCATGCCAGAGCTTACTTTAATGTCTGTAGACGTCTCTCCATTGAGAACAACATGCTGTGTTCTGTTTGCTAAAAACTCTTCAATCCAGCCACTCAGCTGGTCTGATATTCCATAGGCTCTTACTTTGTTTATCAGGTGATGGTGCAGAACTGTATCGAACACCTTCTGGAAGTCAAGGAAAATGGCATCTACCTGGGAGCCTGTATCTAATATTTTCTGGGTCTCATGAAAGAATAAAGCGAGTTGGGTCTCACACGATTGCTGTTTCCAGAATCCATGTTGATTCCTACAGAGTAGATTCTGGGTTTCCAGAAATGACATGATACCCAAGCAAAAAACATGTTCTAAAATTCTACAACAGATCAATGTCAGAGATATAGGTCTATAGTTTTGCGCATCTGCTCGACGACCCTTCTTGAAGACTGGGACTACTTGTGCTCTTTTCCAATCATTTGGAACCTTCTGCTCCTCTAGAGACTTGTGGTACACGGCTGTTAGAAGGGGGGCAAGTTCTTTCACATACTCTGTGTAGAATCGAATTGGTATCCCGTCAGGTCCAGTGGACTTTCCTCTGTTGAGTGATTTCAGTTGCTTTTCTATTCCTTGGACACTTATTTCAATGTCAGCCATTTTTTCATTTGTGCGAGGATTTAGAGAAGGAACTGCGGTGCGTCTTCCTGTGTGAAACAACTTTGGAAAAAGGTGTTTAGTATTTCAGCTTTACGCGTGTCATCCTCTGTTTCAATGCCATTATCATTCTGGAGTGTCTTGATATGCTGTTTCGATCCAATTACTGATTTAGCGTAAGACCAGAACTTCCTAGGATTTTCTGTCAAGTCGGTACATAGAATTTTACCTTCGAATTCAGTGAAGTCTTCACGCATAGCCCTCCTTACACTAACTTTGACATTGTTTAGCTTCTGTTTGTTTGAGAGGTTTTGGCTGTGTTTAAATTTGCAATGAAGCACTCTTTGCTTTCGCAGTAGTTTCCTAACTTTGTTGTTGAACCACGGTGGGGTTTTCCCATCCCTCACAGTTTTACTCGGCACGTACCTGTCTAAAACGCATTTTATGATTGCCTTGAACTTTTTCCATAAACACTTAACATTGTCAGTGTTGGAACAGAAATTTTCGTTTTGATCTGTTAGGTAGTCTGAAATCTGCCTCATTACTATTGCTAAACAGATAAACCTTCCTCCCTTTTTTTATATTCCTATTTACTTGCATATTCAGGGATGCTGCAACGGCCTTATGGTCACTGATTCCCTGTTCTGCACTTACAGAGTCAAAAAGTTCGGGTCTGTTTGTTATCAGTAGGTCCAAGATGTTGTCTCGAGTCGGTTCTCTCAGTTGTTCTGCCACTAATGCTGCTGAGTTGAGAGGTCGGTAAAAGGAGCCAATTATTAACCTAGCTCGGTTGTTGAGAGTAACCTCCACCCATAATAATTCACAGGAACTATCCACTTCTATTTCACTACAGGATAAACTACTACTAACATATGATCTGTGGCAGTTTTATTCATATATTAATATTTAGAGGAAATAAGAAATTGAAAAGTCAAGGGATTAAGGAAAAGATGGATCAACTAGCACCTAAGATAGTGACTCAGATAATGGAATATGAAAGTATGTAGCAATGAAAGAAATATATAGGAGTAAATGTGAGAAGATATGAAAACAAACTCTGTGCAAAACAAAGTCAGACCAACATTTTGTATAATGACCTAACACAGAAATAAAACTGATGTGGTTGACTAGAGGCAATGGATTTCAGTTCAAGAAGACATGGAGAAAATTATTTACCAAATTATGCTGCAGAATCTGTCGGCATGATGACCCAAAGATAAAAATAAATCCTGAGCTGTGAATTAGAGAGAAGTCAGAGGAAAATAGTCATGAACAAAGTAAGTGATAAGACTGCGCTTGTGGATGTAGAAGTAGTTTGGTGTTCTACTACTCTGAATCTAAATACAACATTTGGTAAGGAAATACTGGTTGTTGTCAGGAGGTAACTGCAACTAAAGTACAGAGGAGATAATGTAGGAACATGATTTAGACAGGTAATAAATAATGATAATTATTCCATGGAATATGGCACAGTAAAGCCATTGATGTACAGCATGATGCAGACAATTAAAATTAACTTGAATCAGTGGGTATTTATAATCTCACATTTGATCACTTGAGAAGAGTTTTACTTGTGGTTAGATTACTTGTGGCCTGTCTGGTCAGTAGTTGGTCTAGTAGAAAGCAATCAGTTGGTAGGTAGAGCACTCTTGTAGTTTCTACAGTATATTTGGGCATTTGTAAAAAATAAAAAATAAAAAAACTAATGTCCTTACGACAGTATATTTCTATGCACCTTGATGTGAACTCATTGATCAATGAGTTCACATCAAGATCCATGGAAATGTAGATTGTCATAAGGGCAATAGGAGCAACAAAGACAGCTAAGGTGAGCAGAATAAGCAAAGACACTCTGATTGGTTGGAGCAATATGTCTATCTACATCTACAGGGATACTCTGCAAATCACACTTAAGTACCTGGCAGAGGGTTCATCAAACCACTTTCACAATAGATTCTCTATTATTCCAATCTTGAAGAGCATGAGGAAAAAACTAACACCTTTATATTTAGCTCTGAGTTATTGTATTTTATTATGATGATCGCTTCTCCCTATGTAGGTTGGTATCAACAAAATATTTTTGTATTTGGAGGAGAAAATCTGTGATTGAAACTTCATGAGAAGATTCTGCTGCAGCAAAAAACAACTTTGTTTTAAATATGTCCACCCCAATTCCTGTATCATGTCAATGATACTCTCACCAATCTTTCACGATAATACAAAACATGGTATTCTTCTTTGAACTTTCTTTATACACTCTGATAATCCTATCTGGATCCTACACCACACAGCAGTACTCAAAAGAGGATGGACAAGTATAGTGTAGGCAGCCTCTTTAGTAGATCTGTTGCATCTTCTAAGTGTTCTGCCAATAAATAACAGTCTTTGGTTCACCTTCCCCACAACATTTTCTGTGTTCTTTCCATTTTAAGTTGATTGTAATTGTAATTCCTAGGTATTTAGTTGAATTTATGGCCTTTAAATTTGACTGATTTATCGTGTAACTGAAGTTTAATGAATTCCTTTCAGCACTCATATGGATGACCACACACTTTTCATTATTTAGGGTCAATTGCCAATTTTTGCACAATACAGATATCTTTTCTAAATCATTTTGCAATTTCTTTTGATCTTCTGATGACTTTACTTGATGACAAATGAGAGCATCATCTGCAAACAATGTAAGACAGCTGCTCAGATTATCTCCCAAATCATTTATATCAATAAGGAACAGCAGAGGGCTTACAACACAACCTTGGAGAATTCCAGAAATCATTTCTGTTTTAGTTGATGACTTTCCATCAATTACTAAGGACTATGACCTCCCTGACAGGAAATCGTGAATCCAGTCATATAACTGAGATGATATTCCATAAGCATGCAATCTGATTACAAGCCGCTTGTGAGGTTCAGTGTCAAAAACCTTGTGGACATCTAGAAATATGGACTCAATAGCACTCAACACTGTGTGAGTAAAGAGTTAGTTGTGTTTTCCAAGAATGATGTTTTCTGCATCTGTGTTGACTATGTGCAAATAGATCATTTTCTTTGGGGTAATTCATAATGTTTGACACAATATATGTTCCACAATTCTGCTGTATATCAATGTTAATGATATGGACCTGTAATTTAGTGGATTACCCCAACCACCTTTCTTGAATACTGGTGTGACCTGTGCAACTATCCAGTCTTTTGGTGTGGATCTTTCATCAAGCAAGTGGTTGTATAAAGAAAAGTATCTTCTTTATTTGGTCTTACGGTACTAAAATATATAAATCAAATAAATTAATGAAAAATGTTGCATTTTAATAATGAGTTAATTAGCAATACATATTCTAACTCAGCCTAAGCTATATACTGTAATGACAGAGGTAAAGCAGTTAGAGTGAATCATAGAGTACTGTGATCAAAACCTATTACTGTTCCATCTTCCAAACTTATCAATCATTTTTAATGCTTTCAGATTCAATCAATGAAAGGGAATACATATGCCTCTTCTCACACCCAGTGGTTTTAAGTAGAAATTGGTTGAATTCAAAGCTCATAATCTATTAAATCCATTCAGTGTAGTGTAATCTGTATAGACTTTTCACTGTTATAAAAAGCCACTGATAGTATCAAAGCAAAACTTTGTGCTTATACACCAAATTTACAGGTTCTCAAATAATTGGTGTAGAACATTTTTTAATCTGCAAGTAAATTTCAAGTGGAAGAGATTATGTAAGAAAAGCTACATTTATTTTGGGTGGATTTTCACTGTTATACACAGTTATCATTTATGTTATTAGCAGAAAAATGACACTTACAGACAAAATTTGCAAATTTCCGTACATTTGTCCTTGAAGTAACTTCTTTTACTAACATGTAATCACATATGGCAGAAATAAGGAATGCAAACATCATCCTGCAAGCATGAGGCACTCCAGAGAGAACACCAGCCTGCAACAGATGGTAGTGCCATCCACAACTACAAACTGAAAGCAACAATTATTTCCTTAATACATAGATATAAAAAATCAAGAGCACACTTATTCTTACATAAAACTATATACTCAAAATTGTGAGAAGCATAAAAATAAAATGCACTGCCTGACAAAAAGTGAAGCACCCAGAAGACATGGTCAGATGCCATTGTAACTTAGAACATGTACACACCATTGGTGGGTAAGTGAATGATTATAGAGTTGTAATGCTCTGTGAGACAGCACAGCCACCAAATTTGTATTTAGCATTCTCAGTAAGCTTCATAGGGTACCTAAGAGGCATGATATAACATTACATCTTAACTGAAGGCTGTGAAGGATTGGAGACACTGCATACTAGTGTGAGATAGCACACATGACACAGTTTCCAATCAACTATGTCTAACCACCACAAGGAAAGCTTGCTGTACTGTGCACCAAGCACATAATAACCCCTTCACATCTGTGCCGCTCATCAAGAACAATTTTTTTTAATTGGATGGATAAAAAATCTACTCACCAAGCGGTCACAGATACACACATAAAAGTAAGTTATAATTAGGCAAGCTTTCAGAGCCTGTGGTTCCTTCTTCACGCAGAAGAGTTGAAGGGGAAGGAAGAGGGGTGAAAGGAAAGGACTGGAGAGGTCTAGGAAAACAGATAGATTTCAGGAAAGTCACCTAGACTTGGTAAGTCTCCCCTGGTGCACAGTTCTGAGTGCCTTTTCTGAAATCTACCCCTTTTTCTAGACATCTCCACTCTTTTTCCTTCACCCCTCTTCCTTCCCCTTCAACCCTCTGCCTGATGAAGAAGGCACAGGCTCTGAAAGCTTGCCTAATTGTAACATTCTTATATGTGTGTCTTCTGCCACCACTTGGTGAGTAAATTTTTTATCTATCCAATTAAAATGTTTAGTCAAAAATTGATTGATTTCAATGTTATACAAGAACAACTTATGGACTCTCTGAATGTCATCCTGCACCATTGGTGAGGATCTACTAGTAGCAGGACCATGGAATTACCATGCTATGCATATGCTGTCATTAACACCACAACACAAATGCTTGTATTTGAAGTGGTGTGGTGACCTGGAAATATGGACTGCCGATGAATGGCATTACATTGTGTTCAAAGATGAATCCTGGTTCTGCAATACCTACAGTTATCATAATTACTGAGTATTGCAGCAACCTGGAGAGAGGCACCATTCTTCCAATGTTTTGGAGAGGCACAGTGGCAGTACTTTTGGTAGCATAGTGTGAACAGCCATTTGATAAGACCTCAGGTCAAGGCTGGTAGCGATTAAGGGTTTTCTGACAGCACTACAGTACATCACAGACATCCTGCATGCTCATATGCAACCTCTCATGTGACAGTATCATGGCGTTTTTCAACAGAACAATGCTCAACTACACATTGTACATGTCTCTACGAAGTGCAAAATGTTCAGGTATTTCCATGGCCAACAAGATCCCCAGATCTGTCCCCAAAAGAATATGTGCAGGATGAGTTTGGATGTCAACTCCATCTCAGTGCCAGTATCCAGGACATGAAGTACCAGTTACAACAGTTGTAGGCCAGCTTGCCTGATGAGATGATATAATGGCTTTATGACACACTTCCCAACTGAATGACTTCATGCATCCAGCCCAGAGGGGGCACAACATCATACAGAAAAATGGATTCATACTGTCAAGTTTTTTTTATAAACTTGTCTCAGTTTTATAATCACTGAATCATATTTTTCTCAGCCAATGGAGTTTCATATTGTTTACATCCCCACTCTGAGTGCTCCACTTTTTCCATCACGCAATGTATTTCCTCATTATATTTAGAGTATTATTACTTTCATCTTCAGCTGTGGATTGTTTTCCTTCTTTCATCCTCAGAGCATAGATAGTTAATATGATTTTTTTGTTTTATATCTGGAGCAGATATTTGTGCCAAGTGATATTTGGAGGTTGGTAGCTTCAATAGCCCTCAGAATTGCTGTTCCCTCCCTTGCATCCTGCATGAAGATATTTATTTAATAGTACATGAAAAAGCACAAGTTAAGACTTCCAAGAAGCAGTGTTGCTGGAGCACATGATCAGAGGCATGGTGGCTTGTTATGTAGCAGTCATGTTCTTTCAGTTATTGGTCAATTTAATAACTTATCAAATTTGGTTCTCTATATCACCTCATCCTTACTGTCCAGTTCTTTCCACACTGCAATTTATTACATTTTTAATAGATCATGATTTATCACCGACCATTCAAATAACAGTATATAGATTTGTAGACTTCTTGGTGAATTATATCTATTGGATAGAGTAGTGCCTAATGGGTTTTAAATATGGAGCACTTTCACTGTGATCGTCTTCAATTTCATTGTCAGTAGAGATGTCAATTTTCTCAGTTCTTATCATTTTAGGTAATAATATCATGGTATTCTTACTCCTCACTTGCCACTGTTATCAAAGACTAAATAGATGAGTATTATATGAGAGTGAGTCAAATGAAAACCTTAAATATATTTTTAAATATTACTTATTGTGTAGAAGTGGTACAGAGCTGTATCACTTTTCAACGTAATCTCCCTCACACTCAATGCAAGTCCTCCAGTGCTTACAAAGTGAATAAATTCCTTTAGAAAAAAATTCTTTTGGTAGTCCACGCAACCACTCATGAACCGCATGGTGTACCTCTTCATCAGAACGGAACTTCTTTCCTCCCATTGCGTCTTTGAGTGGTCCAAACATACGGAAATCACTTGGAGCAAGGCCTGGTGAGTATGGTGGATGAGGAAGACACTCAAAATGCAAGTCTGAGATTGTTGCAACTGTTGTATGGGCAGTGTGGAGCCTTGCATTGTCATGTGGCATGACACCTGCTGACAGCAATCCATGTCGCTTTGATTTGATTGCAGGCCGTAGATGAATTTTTAGGAGATCTGTGTATGATGCACTGGTGACAGTGGTCCCTCGAGATACGTATTGCTAAAAAATGATGCCTTTTTTGTCCCAAAAGAGAGTCAGCATAACCTTCCCTGCTGACGGTTCTGTTCGAAACTTCTTTGGTTTTGGTGATGAGGAATGGCGCCATTCCTTGCTCACTCTCTTCATTTCCGGTTGGTGAAAGTGAACCCAGGTTTTGTCCCCAGTAATGATTCTTGCAAGGAAGCCATCACTTTCTCGTTCAAAGCACAGAAGAAGTTCTTCACAACTATCAACACGTCATTCTCTCATTTCAGGAGTCAGCTCCCGTGGCACCCATCTTGCAGACACTTTGTGAAACTGGAGCACATCATGCGCAATGTGGTGTGCTGACCCATGACTAATCTGTAAACATGCTGCAGTGTCATTCAGTGTCACTTGGCAGTTTTCCTTCATTATGGCTTCAACTGCTGCAATGTTCTGTGGAGTCACAACTCGTTGTGCCTGACCTAGACAAGGAGCATCTTCCACTGAAGTCACACCATTTGCAAACCTCCTACTCCATTTGTAGACTTGCTGCTGTGACAAACATGCATCACTGTCCTGAACCTTCATTCATCGATGAGTTTCAATAGGTTTCATACCTTCACTACGCAAAAATCGAATAACAGAACGCTGTTCTTCCCTGGTGCAAGTCGCAAGTGAGGTGGCCATCTTTATACTGATACCGCGACAGTATGTGTGCATCTGCACTATGCTGCCACCTACAGGCCGTTCTGCATGCTGTTTGTAGCACGCGTACCAACTTACAGGATAACGTTGCCAAATTTCTATTTTTTATTACAAATTTAAGGTTTTCATTTGACTCACCCTCGTATGAACAAACATGTCACAGATTCTTTAAGAACAAACTACTAATGACTATGCATCCTAATATTAAACTGACTAAATATTTTTGCGGCATTCCATGATTCTAATTTTGTAGCTGACTTCCAAGCCCCATACTGATATCTGACATTATTGGAGCTTTCCGCTATATGGGCTCCTGTTTGCTGGAAACTATCATCAACTGACTGCAAGTGTGACAGAAATAGAAGATTGTCATAAAGATAAAGCCTTAATTGCACTTTTATCTCTACTCATTAAATCCTAAAGTGGGAGTGGTACACTGGGCTTCTTATTATAAGCACATATTTATGATTCTTCCAATTTTAGTCGTGGATGAAATGAGAGAGCAGTGTACATCTCTGACCAAATTGTTATCAACATCTTCTACGCACAGTTTAGGCAAGAATAACTGTTTTGATATCAACTGTTTTCAGAAAGTGCTGGCCTCTATGAGCAGTGTTGTTTTTCTCCTGTGAGAAGCGATTAACTCCTTGCCATCATATTTGGAAGATATGGCTGCCATCTCAGTGTCACCTGAACTGTCTCATTTTCTATCAGTTTTCTTCCTCTGCTGGAATGTCCTGGATTTGAGACATGAGGCAGTTGCCTCTTACCTTACACATTCAACACACTCAGAATTGAGTACATTAGCCAGGAACATGTGACATGTGGGAGTATAATTTAGCAGAGAACTTCAACAAATTATTTATTTGTTAATTAATTTAGGAAACATTTTACTGCATTGACAGAGGCATTTTTATTTATTTACTATCACATTCCATTCAGTATATTCTAGGTCTCTTGAAACTGTACTAGTATTTGCTAAGCTGTTATTGGTATAAATTCATATTCATAAGGTCAATAGGAGACATACCAAGAAGGCTATACAGTGTTCGTAGATACTGTTCTGAAATGAAGTCTCCTGAATTTTCTAGGTTGGTTTTCATGAGATATTTTATATCTTTCATTGTGTGTCTAACTTACAACAGCTATACACTGGAAATAAGGCAAATTTCCTCAATAGACAACAAAGACTGATGACAAAATGTAGAAATTATTGCTATTAATTTCAAGTTTCATAAAAAATACCGAGCACCAGAGTGGCTCATTCCTTAATAAATGGCTAAATATATTGACTCACTCTCACTCAGATTTTATGAGAAATGTAGTGATAGAACTGTGTAATAATAGTCAACTAACAGTCTTTATAGGCAGCATATTCTATTTAAATCTGATTTCCTGCAGTTCTGTTCATTTTGTGAAACTTGTTGTATGGGTAATGCTGTACTTACCTTCTTTACATCCCACCCATAGATGTATTTGAAGAATATGGGTGCATGAGTCAACAAAGTGAACTGCCCACAATTAATGGACCAGTGAGCAATAACACACATCATGAAGGCTTTTGATGTTAGAATTTTACCCCATGGAATTGGTGGCTGCAAGGGAAATAATGCTATATATAACTAAAAGGTCCAAACAGATTATACAAAGGTTTTAAAAATTGTAATAAAATAAAATCATAATATTTCTTCATATGTATTTTCAAAAACTGTTTTCTCTTTTATTTCACTTACAGTTTTAACTATTTTGACACCATCCTACATTTTTTCCATATTATGATCTCTATAAATAGCTGGACTGTCTAAAAAATAGCTGGACTAATTTTTAAGTAGTCAAGCAGCGCAAACTTCATGGTTAGACGCTTCACTGACAAGTCATGTGACATCTCCTCTTACCATTTCCACCACCCATTGACCTGCTGACCCCCCAGTCAAGCCATGGCCTTCATTTGAGTCAGACTATCTATCCACAGCCCATCAGAAAAATTTGGAAAGAGCAACAGATTAATGTGAGTACATTACCCACATTTACTGAAACAAGGGTTCAGCAATAAATATTTTTCATGCACTTAAATTTTTAAGTGATTTATATGGTTCAGAGAGGGATGAGAAAAGACTGAAGATGAGTCATGTTTAGGGTGACCTTCAGTGTCAACAAAGGATAAAAACATTGGAAAAAACAGAAGATTTAATCTGAAAAGACCATCAGTTGAGTATTTGTGCAGTTTCTGGTATTGCAAGAACTAAAAAAAAAAAAATAGTTTGACAGAGTTTATATGAACACTTTCACAGGAGGGAAGATTCTTCAAAAATGGTGTCCAAAGACCTAACGCCTGTCAAGTTGTTTTTGGATAAGCATGGTATCCCTGTGCTGCAACATCTGCTCTACTCAGCAGATCTTGCTCTAAGTAACATTTTTCTGTTTATGAAAGCAAAATCTGTATTGAAGCAACAAGATTTGTTACAGTTAAAGCCATTACAGAAAAAGTGATGGAGACCACGAATGTGCTTTCAGAAGATAACTACAAACACTGCTTTGAACAGCAGAAAATTCACATGGAGCTATGTATTGGCTGGGGGTGGGGGTAGTTTGAAGGAGACAATGTAAAAGTTATGAACAAGTAAAAATAAAGAATGTTATATTCCTAATCCGGCTTTTTTTCATTTTTATTATTATTATTTTTTTTAGCCAAACCTCATATACATGTTACATCCTACATACTTAATACAGTCTAACTACCATCCGTCCACACAGTTCTTATCCTGTAGAGATATGAGACCATCTGTCCTTTTAATCCTATCTGTCTGTTACACAGAAATACACAAGCGAGGCAGTGGTGCAAAGGTGCAAGTAGTTCCCATGCTCCATGACACATCCTTCAGCCCTTCTTCACAGTGAATCATGCACTCTTTCAAATATGCCCGTCTTCAGTTGAAATTGCATCACATGGATTGGTCACACACTTCTGTAATTTCTGCACATTGTCAATGGGTTGGGTATACATATATACCTTTAAATGTCTCCACAGCCAGAAAACCAGTGAATTCAGGTCCTCTGGATGGGAAGGTCATGCTAGGGGCCTCCTCAACCTATCCACCACTGTTGAACCACTGACGTGCGATACTGTCATATGGCACACGGAAAGTGAAGTGGTGCCCCATTGTGCATAAACTATAGTCATTGTCTTTCTACAAGGGTAACGTTTTAAAGTTGTACTGGTAATTCACTGTGCAAAAATTTGTTAATCTGTTTGGCAAAGTGCATGGCTCTGTGAGTTTTTCACCAACATTTCATGCCCATACACAGATCCTGAAATGACCCTGATGCCTCATCTCCATGATTGCTTGAGGATTTGCATCTGCCCACACATGTTTATTGTGGTAACTTACTATGCAATTTCTTGTGATTGCCTACACCACCAAACTACACATTATTTGTCACAACTAAAATGAAGCATATCTCAGCAGGTATTAGTTTCCTGACACATAAATACAGGAACTTTTTTCTATTTTTTAAAATTACTATCTCCTTTAGGAATGTGGACCACCTTTTTAAATACCTTGTACATGGAATGGGAGGTTCTGGCAGAACGTTAATAATGTAGCAGTGAAGTTACCAACTCTTCAAATAGCATAAGTGTTAAGTAATTGACAGGCACACAAAAAAGTGAAAACTTTTTTGAGCTAAGATACACACAAGTGTGCTCTAGCTCAAAGAAGGATTTACCCACAAGGTAGTGAAGTTTTCATTCTTTTTGAGTACCTGTTGTCAACTCAATGCTTTTGTTACTCTGTAAATTGTTACCTTTACCCCTACATACATTCTCCCACCCCCTTCCCCCCTGTCTCTTTAAGACTTGGGGCAATTTCAAACAAATGCGGTATGTATATGAATTGGTGACTGGAAGTGGGGGGGGAGAGGTTGGGGGAGGGAGATACTTAGCACCATTACAGGTAAGGGGAAAAGAGGGTGACATAAAAATAATAAAAAATGAAAAATATCAGTGTCAAATCAATAGTTCTTGGAGACCCTTGAGCGGCTGATGACAATCCTGAGGACTTTTAGCCCCTGTAGCTTTGTGAGTGGGGATAGGTAAAGAAAGGGGAGAGTTGTAAAGCATAACTGTACAATGCTTGAACTCACTTCTACAAAACTTAATATGACTTAGCAGTAACAGACAATAACAGGATAGGTCAGACAGCCCAAGCTACCCAGTTTGTAAAGTTGAACAATTTCAACCTAACTTTGTACCTACTAGAATTACTATTTAGAAAAATATATTAGTGAGGTAAGACATCCTAGCACCTTTCAGGTGGGGTGAGGATGCAAATGAGATGAAATTTAAAAATAACCGAAAATGAACTATATTAATACCAAATCCAGTTTTATTGTTGCTTAGCTGACTGAAAAAAAATGGGATTAGCACACACCTAACATTCCTAGAGGTGGGAGTGGGAGTTGATAAAAGGGAGTGACACACAAACATAATTTTGCAAACATGGAACAATTTTAATCAAATTTAGTACATATATGAGCTCCTATGTAGGAAAAATACTGTGAGAGTAGCACACCCCTAGCTATTCTAGAAGGGGTGGAAAGGAGGTAGTCTATCAAAATACTAAAGGAAGTCAGTGTTAGATTATTGACAGTCCTGACTACAACTGACCCACAAAGATGGGTGTGTACTGACATATAAAGCATAGTAGGTTGAGCAGTTTAAAGAAACTTTGTACACATATCACTCACTATCTGGGAAACCCTGGAGGTAAATCTAAATTGATTTGTAAAATATTTTACTTTATAATTTGTTGCAGTATTTATCTGTTAAAAATACACAGGCAAACTAAACTTGTATTTATACTATGAATGTATTTCATTCCTTTTACTATCTAATCTGACAATGGAATAAATAATTAATTGCAAACCACCAAATAATGGGGAAGTGTCAAATAAAACAGAAATAAAAGACATTTTCTTACTTGAAATCTAATATGGTTTGTCTCTTACTTTCATGAACAAAATACACTCACTTTTCTCTTGACAATAGTCTTCCCTAAACTTGTTGCTATATATTCTCTCTCATCTTCACTAATACGTGGATGTTTGGCAGGTGTGTCATACGTAAGGAACATCCAGGCTACAAACCATACTATCCCTAGTCCCCCTGTGCTGTAGAATGCAGCAGGCCAACCAAACCACGCAATGAGGAGACCACACACAGGGTAGGTAAGAGCAGCCCCCACAGAGCTACCTGCAACAAACAATTATTTATGCAGTTAGCTACAAGATACAAATCACCAAAATAAAGTAATCAGAAATTAAAAGAATTAAAAGGTTAAATAGGTAAAATGAATAGATAAATTGCTGATGACCTAGAAGTTATGTTCTGTAAAACTCGTAATAGTAAGTGTTTGGGTAGGGAGTAACAGCAAAAGGAAGTAGCAGTTTGGCACTAATAAGCTTACCATGATGCAATTAGAGGGAGCTGCATTTGCTACAGTTAATTTAGATTCTTCTGCAGCTGCGATCATCCTGATAGCAGTGAGAGTTAATTATTCTGGTAAAACAATACTCCATAGCTATACTGGCAACAGCCTCTGATCTGTATTGTACCCTTTAGACATTCAGGTATTTCCTGCAGTTTAATGCCTTTTGGAACAAATCTAAGAAGTAAGTATCTGTGTTGTCACAAAATTACCAAAGTCACTGATTCAATCCTTGGACTGAGTTCAGAATTATTGACACACACTTGGTTCCTGGAACAGTGCCATAAAGTGTAACCTTTATGTAAACACCACAACAAAAACTGTCTCAGTCACATAAATCAGTTACTTGAAGAGTCAAAATATTAAAGTGGAGCTCAAGCAACAGGAATAATTTCATAAAATATTTCCTATGTCTCTTTTTGTTCCTCCGAAACTGAATTACTGTACTCTGCTTTATACTGGAAGAATGAGTGAGACCACGGCTTCAGTTATTGTGGTAACCTGAAAACTGATATCAGCATTGTTATGTTCATAGAATTCTTTTACATTATAAAACAGAATTACTTAATCTTAGAGGTTAATGGCATGGCAAATTTGATATGGGTTTTGGGATAATTCACTTTGCATGAATTCCCACTTTTTTGAAAGTGTCCCTTTGAATGCTGCGGCTTGTCTTGTTCTGATACTGTAGTCACAAATCTGTTTCATGACATCAGATTTCACAAAATTATTTTCACAAAGAGACAGGTGTCAATGTACAGATTTACAACAATCAGTAGCCTGAGTCTTCTAAAAATAGATGGAAACAGTACTGCCTGGGTCAAGACTTGAACTTTACATTTTTGTATTTTTAAAATGCTGGTAATGTGAGAAGTGTATTCCCAAATGAGAAGACCACATGAAATATGTGACTGGAAGAGTCCAAAATAATCTGATGAGAAAAAACATCATGAATTTACCCACTATGAATCTGAATGCTGTCTTGTTACTTTGCAGGCACATGATGCAGTAAGGACACTATATAAGCAGAGTAGAACACGTGGAACTGAGCATCTTAGAAACCATGAACCTGGTTGCCCATTTGCTGCCTACTGTTGTGAGCAACTGTGGAAAGCAAAACAACTGAAAGGTGACAGTGTGCTGGACAACTATGCCTCTTCACAGAACATGAAGGTTGGACAGTTGCCTATTCTGTAAAGCAGGATAGATGGCAATCTGTGGGAAATATGGTGACAGAATACAGTGCTGATTCAGGCACACGTGTTTCAGAGCACACTACTCAGTGGACACTGCTGAACGTGGTGCTCCACAGCAGACAACCCATATGTAATCGAAGTACATCATCAGTTACAATTGCAGTGGGCACCAGATCATAGAGATTGGACTATGAGTCAATGGAAATGTGTTGCTATGCTGGATGAATAACATTTCTTGTTTCACTAGATTGATGGTCATGTTTGGATATGACATCATTGAAGTGAACAGCTGCTCGAAACATAGACCACAGCACGGACACAGGCTGCTGGGGAAAGTATTGTTTTTAAGGGTCATTCATCTGGGCTTCCATGTCTCACTGAAAGCACCCTGACTGCTGCAGACTGCTTGAATATTATTGTGGACTACCTGCATTACTTCATGCTACACACCTTCCACGACAGTGATGGCATCTTCCAGAAGAATATCTGCCCTAGTCACAAAGCCAGACTCATGCTATGGTGGTTTGTCAAGCATGATAGTGTGCTCACCCTGATGCCTTGGCCACCAGATTTCCCTGATCTTAGCCTGATGGAACCCACCTAGCAAGCTTCAGATGCCAACTCTGTGCCCAAGAACTACTGTCCCATAATTTACAAGAATTGTATAACTTTTGTATAAATACCTGGTGCCGCTTACTTCTGGGACCTACTATTCAAATCTATGCCACGCAGAATCACTGCTGTATTGGTTTCCAAAGATGGGCCAACAGACTATTAAGCAAATGGTCATAATATTTTGGCTCATCAGTGTTTTGGCTCTAAGACAGTTCTTACAACTCCAAGTCTAAATTTCTGCAGTTTATAGGGTTTTAGTGTGTCTTCTTGCAGGCACATTGTAATCTTCAGCCCAATTAAGTTTGAAATCAATACGCATTGCAAAAGTTTGAAAGATATATTTTCATCCTCTTGGATAACCCTAAAACAAGTTGTTGTGTTTTCACTGGAGTATGGAGTAATCTATTTTATAAGAATTGGTGGAGTGGAAGGCTTAGTAATTCCTGTGTATGCTTATCCACAGTTAGATGTTCTAATGTGAGATAATGTGTCATCAGCAGAACATTGATGGTCTGATCTATGAAATGAGGCAGCAATATTGAAAAACATGGATCCATTGATAGAGCCATGGGGAACATGAGTACCAATCTCTGTGAAGGAAGAGTTTTTATTTTTGCCTCCTGTCATTGTAGTTGCTACTAATGCAGAAGTACGCACACCATAAAAATTTGGATTTGCTAAGAACATCACACAAAAAACTAATCATCACCACAAAACATCATGTTAATATTGTGTAGCACTACCTCTGTCCATGACAATGGCCTCAGTTTGGTGAGGGGTGAGGAAGAGAGTCCACAAGTTTCATCAGGTATGCCCTATCCAGCTGAGGCCACTCTTCAAGGATTAGGTCACACAGAGCTACCAAACAGCAAGGATGTTGATTGCTGTATTTCACCTGCTGTTCCCAGACACTCCCTCACATTATCTATGGCATTAAGACTAGATGATTTGGAAAGCCAGTTGAGCTGCAATGGGGTGTCTCAGTGTTTGCCAAACCAGAAACTTTTGTGTGCAGCCATGTGAACACTGCAGTTGTCATCTCGTAACATCAGAGTGACCATACTCATCATGATGCTGTAAAAGAAAGGGAAACACTCAGTTGCTGAAAATGTTGAAACAAACATTCTAGTTCACCTTCATGGTACCCTGAATGAGTGGATCCAAACTGTGTTTTGAAATCCCTGCTCCCCCATAACATCACAGAACTACTTCCAGCATGAACTAAGTCCTCCACATATTATGGATTAACTGCCTCATTAGGCTGTTAGTACACCCTACACCTTGCATAAACTGAAAAGAGTCAAAATTGTGACTCATCAAACTACATACACCTCCAGCCAGCTACTGTCAGTATCTATGTTATTTGGTCAATCGATGACATGTGACTTTATGTGCCACTGAGAATAACGGCCTTTTGCAAAGTACCTGAGCTAAAAGACCATTGTATGTAGTTTCCTCTGCAATATTCACTTAGAAACTGGTTGAGATGAACCTGTAATCACTGGCAGCAGCAATCTCTTTCTGGTTCAAAACTGATTGTTATTGACAAAGTGTGACAGCTATTTCTGGTCACTGTCAGGTAGGATCTTCTTGACAGCTACTGTTTTTACATTACTATGAGTGGTACAAAGTACTTTGTAGATATCACTGAAGGGTCTACAATGATATACCAAAAAATAACGCAACTTGACTTACAATGTGGCCATGGGCACATCCAAACACAGTAGCTCCTTTCTGTCATTCTGTTGACCCTCATCCAGCCATCTTATGGTCCTGATTTCTTATAATCAAATGGCCCAAAGATACCACTTCATTGTTATGGTATACAGCTGCCACTTCCAAGACATCACACCAAATATACTGGGGCATAAATTTGTACCTCTAAAATTTGTATCAACTGAAGAATTCATAATTCACTAGAGGAAACTGAAAAATTAGGAGGAGTCAGAATTGCTGACCTTACCTTATCTTCAGGGACAAAATCAAGCACTGCCAAGAGACACATTTAAAAATGAAAATACTATTCCTAACCTTCAACTTGTGCTCACACCGGCTGGGTCCCTCTCAATCTTGAGTTTGCATGACCTGCCCTTCCTTGCCAACTTCCCTAAACCTGTTTCTCCTTTCTCCCTGATGAAAGAACAAACAATTCTGAAATTTAGGAACAGTGTTCTTTAGAGACTCCTCTAAAATTTGTGTAATGCAAGAAAAATTTGCACAGCATTTAACATATGCATTTCTACTAACAGTTTAATGTAACAATGAAAGAAACTGATATGGAACATAAGAGAATTTCCCAAGGATTTTCCACAGACAACTCTCTCTCTCTCTCTCTCTCTCTCTCTCTCTCTCTGTGTGTGTGTGTGTGTGTGTGTGTGTGTGTGTGTGTGTGTGTGTGTGTGTGTGTGTGTTTGAATGTCTAGAGCAATACTGTACTGACGAAACTTGGTAAACATACAGCTTTCACAGGAGAAAATAGTGTAGGGATAGGCTACATCTATTTGTGAGAGCGAGGATGAGGCTAGCAAAGTACTGACAATGTGTGTTCAGCTCCGGAACACCTGGAGAAAATTCGCCCATACTTGAAATATATAACACATACCAAATGGAAAAAAAATAGTGATGTAATAAGACACACTTAGCATCCAGATACATAGATACGGTAGTGAAGGTAGTGAGATATAAAATAATTATAAACAAATAACATTAGCATCAAACCCGTGGTGTCTGGGGTTACTGCGCTAACAGGTGACAGTCCTGATGACATTTAACCCCTAAGGGTGGTGGTGGCAGTAAGAAGGGGTAACATGGAAAGCAAAACTCTGCTAGCAGCAGTTATAACCAAATTTGGTATGTGTACGACTTACTATGTGCCTAGGGGTGGGTGTAGCAGTGGGGGAGGGAAGAGGAGTCAGATGCAAGAATAGTTGTACAGAACTTTATACACATATGGCTTACTACTTAGGAAAAACACTGTGAGGGTATGGCACCACATTTAAATAAACTAAGTTTGTTTTACCACTTTAGACATATTTAATTCCTATCCCTATTGTTCCCCACAAGACTGGGATAAATAGCAGATGACTCTAGTAATCAGCTAGCATAACTATAAAAAATATGTAGAAATTTTAACATACCAACATACGCAGTGACAAACTTGCTTCTTTCATTTGGAGGTATCCAGTTAGCAGTCATGCAGTGCAATGAAGGTAGTGCATGGCCCTAAAATCCAAGAACAGAATTTGTCATTAAACAAGCAGTTTGATCAGAATTTTTAAGGCTATTTTGTTTTATAAAGGTAAGACTCTGTTTAAGATTCCCGTTCATAAACATTACAGCAATATGAAAAAGCAATAGACTGCTGCTCACCACATAGAGGAGGCACTGAGTGGGAGACAGGCACATTGAGAAAAGACTGCTAGCTATTATTTAGCTACTGGAATAAGTTGGTCATCAGATGTGGACAAAACAAAACGCACACACATTTAAAACTCGTACACACACAAAGCCACTTTCATCTCTGGTCACCAATGGCTAGCAGCAAGGTGAGAAAACCATCTTGGTTTGGATAGGTTGTGGGGTACAGGGTACAAGTGGGAAATGAAAAGGGAGGGATATCAGGAGAAGGATGGGGAAAAATACTAGTGCTGCCTGTGGGAGTGGGAAGGGGCATGCTGTATGGTGGGGACAGGATAGTGGTGCTGGTGGATGTGTGTGCGTGTGGGGGAGGGGGGGGGGGAGGAGGAGGAGAGGAGAGAAGTAGAGAAGGGGAAACTACTGTGCAGGTATGCTATGAGACCAAAGGATATGCTGCAATTCAGAAAAGCTGGTATTGGCAGGAATAATACGGATGGCACAGGCTGTGGAGCTGTCTTTGAAGTTGAGTGGTCCAACTGCCTCTTGGCCACCGTTTGTGAGTGGCTGTTCATGTGGACAGACAGTTCGTTAATGGTCATGCCCACATAGCATATAGCACACTGGTTGCAACTAAGTTGATAGATCACATGACCTCTCTCACAGATGGCCCTGATAGAGATGCCTGTGACAGGATGGTGATAGGTGGTAGAGGGAGGATGTATGGGGCAGGTCCTGCATGTAGGTATATGACAAGGATATGAGACATGGGGCAAGGGTTGGATGCATTGGTGGAATAGGATGGACAAGGATATTGCATAGATTGAGTGGGTTAGTTAGTTAGTTAGTTAGTTACATGATCCATAGGTCATTTGAATGATTATTTTATCAAAATGACGTGGGAAAACTCAGGTTATAGGATATGTATACATGATTAGTGTTAACATTAATGAACACATTATTTTATAATCCTATTCATGCAACTACACTTAATTTTTTTTTCTTTTTATCTGCTGCTAATTTTAAATAGAAATTCATCCATGGGATGAAAGGAGTTCCAGGAGAAATTATTTTAGGTTATATTTAAAACTTGCTTTGCTACCTCTCAGATATTTTATATTATTGGGCAAATGATCACAAATTTTCAATGCTGCATGTTGAACTCCCTTCTGAGCCACTGACAGCATACCACAATCGGACATTACCAGGAGACACTGACCAACTGTCTGAGGGTGCTGACAATGAATTGCCAAAAACATGGAAAGACAACAACAGTGATGGACAGCCAAATAAGACAACATGGTGTAATAACAAGTGCAGAGGCTGAACCAAACTGAGACCCTAGACATAGCAATATCAGGAACCAAACAATGATAAGTAACATGAACAATATGAGAGTGCAGTCAGAACATGACTGATGTCCAGGCCCTGTGCTGCTAGCTTTATAGTGTGGCTGCAAGCACTGATAAATTGGTGTGGAGGGATGTGGTCCACACACAGCAGGTGGTCAGAGTGGCACTCACAATTTTTAGCAGTGCTCCCTAGCAGCTGTAGTCTAGATCCACGTATTCTGGTGGGCTTTCAAGCTCGCCAGGCTGGGATGCCAAATCCCTCCCTCCCCCCCAACATGGATGTGCAGGGCCTGAAGCACCGTAGGTGGTGTTTTGGAAGGTGAACTGCTGGTACAGTTCATGTCCTAGCAGAGTAGCGTGTCAGCTAGGAGAAGGAATGCAGGTCATCAGGCAATGTGCTGCAAAATGGCAGTAAGAGAAATAACTGTTGAGTGGAGGAATGCTGCAGTGAGGGCCCTACCTCCCCACTTGCATCCACTGGAACTGCCAACAGTGCCCTGGAGTACAAAGAGTACCCATGTGGAAGAGAGATTTGCAAGTGCAGGCACTCCAACTCCGAGTGACCCACCAATGGTGGTGCAGTCAGTAATGGGTATGGAGCTAGTTGGTGTGTCAACGCTCCAAAGCTCTTGGAGTATCAATTACCAAAAGATACCACCCATGGGTGGCAACCACTGCAATTGGCATCCGTGAAGATTTTGTTCCATATGAATGTGCCCAGACCACTGAACTCCTGAGGGGGGAGGGTGGGGGGTATCGACCAGCATATTGGATCCAGCATCTGAGGGCTGTGGTGCCAGGAGGAGAGTATGTGGCTGTTACCCACAGAGGCACTCCATGGGCTGTGGTCATGGACAAGGGAGGGTGGTCCTGTAGGTGCTCAGGGACACCATCAGTGCCTCTGCGGTGTTGGATGCACCCAATGCTTTCAACATTAGTTGTTTAATATTCACACCATCTGCTCCACTTCACCCCTAGGGGATAGGTGAAAACTGGGCTAAACAGGGGCTTGATGCCACTGGCATTGCAGAATTGTATGGAGGCCTTCACTGTGAATTGTGACCCATTGTCAATGGCAAGAATCTGGATAAACACATTGAGTGTGGTGGCAGTGTATGCGATGCTAACCGCTTATGGATAGTTGGAAAAAGCATCCATGACAACGATCCACAGAGAGACCAAAAATGGACCAGCAAAGTCCAGATGAATGCAGTCCCAGAGGTGACAGGGTGTGAGCCAGGGGCTGAAAGACTGAGGTGGAGTAGCCTGATGTTGGGCACATGCAGAACAGTTGCACACCATAACCTCCACACCTTTGTTCAGTACTGGCCAGTAGGCATATTGCCTGGTGAGGGCTTTCATAGGTGATGTACCACAATGTCCCCAATTAGGGACTTCCAGGACATGACGGCATAAAGTAGTCGTGATGACAACTTGATGGATATCCATCTCTGCATCCGGCAGGAGAACATTGGAGGCAACAGACAAATGATGAGAGAGGCAAGCCCAGACATGGAGTTGCCTTCCATAATGGGTGCAGTGTGCCCAGTAATCTGGACGGTTCGCAAGTTAGGGAGTCATGAAACAGTTGGGACAATATGGGAGACCACACTGCTTATGCTGATGCAGTGTGGCTGGCTGCTCAGAGGCTATTGACATGTCTGAAAGTGAAGAATCATGACATCGACAGCAGGTTAAGGACTAAAGAGAATTCTGTCCCCTTGGTGGTGATTGAACCACAGCAAGCTGGGGATGATCCATAAGGCATTCATTTGCTGCGTGCACAATCTCAAAAGAGTGTGTGATTTTCATTGGGAATGTATATATTCTGGCAGTGTAGTTAAAATGCCTAACCTGCATGAGGTGGGTGGCAGAATACCATTGTAGGAGCGGTGAGGAGGATAGTGAGGACACTGTTTCTTGTTTCAGAGCATGGCAATAGTTAGCCAGAATTGTGACAAACAACATGATTCAATTGCTCCAATCCTGGATGGTACTGAGTCATGAGAGGAATGTTAACCTCTGCTTTGATCTTTGATCATCAGTCGCAGCTTGAGCGGGAGGTGGTGTGCTCTGGTGGAGAGGAAAGTGGTCACTGGAGAGAGGTGAGAGAAGTACCGTATTTACTCGAATCTAAGCCACACTTCTTTTCCGGTTTTTGTAATCCAAAAAACTGCCTGCGGCTTAGAATCGAGTGCAAAGTAAGAGGAAGTTCTGAAAAATGTCGGTAGGTGCCGCCACAACTAACTTCTGCCACTACACAGGCATGCTTTACAGTTACAAAGATAAATAATGGTGCCAAAACCTCTGCCTCAGTAAATAAATTAAAAGAAAAGGTAGAAGAATGTAAACATTATGCCATGTGTTCTTTTGTGTTTGCAGCTATCTCATTTAAATCCCGTCTGCCTAATAAACTACAAAACTAGAGTGAGACAACAGCAAACATGGAAGAATATACATATCATGTCACGTTTACATTCGTATTATTCTTATGCTGAATAGTGATACAGTCAGAAATGAAGCACAGCAACTGACTAGATTTTTAAATCTAAGATGACTCTAATTTCTGTGCAGAATGTAATGTACTAAAGAGGTGTCTGCAAAGATTTTCAAACTGAGAAAATTTTTCGCTAAACTCTCGTTCAGAACACCATCTATCATACGCAGTCTATTATTTTGTTCTTGTTGATCATTATCAAAGAAAGTAGCAGTGTAAGTAACAACAAATAGCAGTCTCTTGCCATTGTTTCACTTATGATACAATTCTCCTCTTTTTTTTTACTGTAAGTGGCGGTAGAGCGCAAAAAAGCAAGCCATGCCGGGAGCAGTGACAGGTTGTAAACACTCATTATCAGAATGCGACAAACAATGAATGACACAGTACAATAATGCATTTTCAACTTAGAGTGATGTAAACACCTATAACAAAGAGAACAGCACATGTCAGATCAAAGCAAAATAAGCAATCGATTCATACCAAGACAAAGCATGTGAAAAAGGGTACCCGTATAAACACGAACGGAGCACCTGACACATAGCAGTGGCTACTTGGTAAAGCTTAACTGTTAAGATTACACCTCAAACCAAACTACTGTAGCTGTATCTTCATCCATTGGACCTAAATTGTGTTTCATGTTACAATGGACCAACTTTGTTTCAATTTTGAGGTGCATTCTAAAACTTTTCTCTCCCCTTGAATTTCGAGTCTCAAATTTCAGGTGTGGCTTAGATTCTGGAATTTTTTTTTCCCTTGATTTCGAGTCTCATTTTTCAGGTGCACCTTAGATTCGAGTGCGGCTGAGATTCGAGTAAATACAGTATGAGCCTAGCAAGTGTCTTGTGAGGTGGTCATTGATTTGGCCACCATTTGCTGTACTTGTGGTGTGTTATGGACTAAATGGGGAGCCAAGGTGCTTGGGAGCCATTGATGGCTATTTCAGTGTGGGCCTGGTTCACTTATCAGTCAACTGGAGGATTAATGCTGGCAGACGTGGAATCTTGGAAATGTTTTAAGATGATTTTTCTGTGCTTAAATTTTATTTGAACATGTTTTCTGGCCTGTATATCTGCAGGTGTGTTTATCCTGAAGTTGTTCTAAGTGCAGTTTGCTGTTTGATCCTGAACTCTGAACTCGTACTTATGATTTACTGTGCGGGCCAGTGTTACATTCCATTAATTTCAGAGTGGTGCTGAATACTAACTCAAGTTATCCCCTCTAAGGTTTGAGTTGTTTCAATGTCATTGTTACCTTGCAAATCTGTGATCATTGTGGATATTTCGTGTCTTAACCTCTCTCAGTCTGTTCCAGGCAGCACTGTGTATTGCTGACAGAGTTGTATTCCGCCAGATATGTTCTGGAGGGCAATGACTGTAAGGTAGATCTACGATTCAATGTTAGAAACCTAGTTTTATGGCAATTCTGGGATGGTTTTGACCAAGGTGTTTTAAGATCTAAATTTCTTGTTCCCTTGGTTTGGCTGTAACCCTCTATATGTTTGTAATTTGTATTCTCCACACTCAATTGAAATTGTGTCATCGCATAGTGATTCCTTGGTGTGTTATGGGCTTAGTTGTGTTAATTTGGTTTGATGTATATGGACTTCTGGTGTCCATAATTTAATATTTACTAATGCAAACTCTGTACTCCAGGTATCTACACTAAACTTGATTGCTTGTGGCCTTTGTACTGTGATACAAGAGCATGAGTGTTTGGGCTTGGTTGTGGCTTGTGATCCTCACTCTGCATGCCCATAGTCTATTGGTATTCTATTTGTCCCTCTATTTGTCACACAAACAAGGCATTAATTGTGTGTATCAACTATGTGCAACAATGTATTGGAGTCCACTCCGTGCATAGAATTCATATACAAGATAAGTTGTATTCATTTTGTACTACCCCTCAAAGTCTTTGACACAATTTTGGAATGTTTGCTATAATAGCTTGTGCTCTCCACATGGTCACTAAATTCTATATTAAAGAAGAGGGTTTTAATTTTGTATATTAGCATACCTTCAGGTCGTACATTGAGACTGGCATATTTATTTTAGTGTGGTTGTACTATTTAAATTTCTAAAAGAAAATAGGGTCATATGTTAACGCTTTCCTAAAAATGTTGGTGTGCCTGAAGAACTTCACCCACGATATTTACTAAGAGTATGGGGGTCTCTTGCCCCAGCTAATAGTGATTATCATGTATTGTTCACAATTAATTTATTAAGCAGGGGTTGTGATCCCCTCATTTTTCCCTGGATTGAGTTCTTGCCCTTTACTACCGTCATCCTGTTCTTTCTAGGGGCAAATTATTATAAGTATTGTTGCACCCCTTGAGGCTTGTTGTTGTTGTTGTCTTCAGTCAGAAGATGGGTTTGATACAGCTCTCCCTGAACATAAACTCCTATTCCAAATTTTTTTTTGTTTCCTTTACTGCTTGCTCAATGTACATTTTGAATAACATGGGAGATGGGCTACAACCCTGCCTCACTCTCTTTTCAACCACTGCCTCCCTTTCATGCCCATTGACTCTTATAATCGCAGTAGGGATTCTATACAAGTTATAAATAGCACTTTTTCCCCTGTATTTCACCTCTGATACCTTCAGAATTTCAAAGAGAGTATTCCAGTCAACACTGTCAAAAGCATTCTCCAAGTCTACAAATCCTATAAATGTAGGTTGGCTCTTCCTTAACCTATCTTCTAAGATAAGTTGTAGGGTCAGTATCAGGTGTTTCTACATTTCACTAGAATCCAAACTGATCTTCCCCAAGGTCAGCTTCTGTCCATTTTTCCATTCTTCTGTAAAGAATTCATGTTAGTATTTTGCAACCATTAATTATTAAACTTATAATTCAGTAATTTTCACACCTGTCAGCAATTGCTTTCTTTGAAATTGGAATTACTGCATTCTTCTTGAAGTCTGAGGGTATTTCACCTGTCTCATATACCTTGCACACCAGGTGTAAGAGTTTTGTCATGGCTGCCTCTCCCAGGGCTATCAGTAGTTCTGACAGAATGTTGTCTACCCCCAGAGTCTTGTCTCAACTTAGATTCTTTGGACATTTGTCAAATTCTTCTCAGTATCATATCTTAATCTAGTCCTCTTCCCTTTCTCTAATATTGCCTTCCCCTCTGCAGGGACTCCATATGCTCCTTACACCTTTCAGCGTTTCCTTCTTTGCTTAGGACTGTTTTACCATCTATGTTCTTGATATTCATACAGCTGCCTCTCCTTTCACCAAAGGCCTCTTCAATTCTCCTGTAGGTGGTATTTATCTTTCCCCTAATGAAATATGCTTATAAATCCTTGCTTTTGTCCTCTAGGCACTCAGCTTTTCTGCACTTGCTGTTAATCTCATTTTTTAAACTTTTGTATGCCTTTTTGCCTGTTTATTTGCTGCATTTTTCAATTTTCTCCTTTCATCAATTAAATTCAATATCTATTGTGTTATCCAAGGATTTCCACTATGCCTTGTCTTTTTACCTATTTTATCTTTGCTACTTTCAGCATTTTGTCTCCTAAAGGTCCCATTCATCTTCTACTGTATTCCTTTCCCCTGCTTTAGTCAACTGTTGCCTAATGCTCCCTTTGAAACTCTTAACAATCTCAAATCTTTCAACTTATCCAGGTCCCATCTCCTTAATTTCCTATCTTCAGTTTTAATCTACAGTTCATAACCAATAAATTCTGGGCAGAGTCCACATCCTCTCCAGGAAATGTGTTACAATTTAAAATATGGTTCCAAAATATCTATCTATTCATTATACAATAAATGTGAAATCTTCAGCATATCCAGGTCTCTTCCACATTTACAACCTACTTTTATGATTCTTAAACCAAGTGTTAGTGTTGATTAAATTATGCTCTGAGCAAAATTCTACCAGGTGGCCTCCTCTTTCATTCCTTGCCCCTAGTCCATATTCACTTACTATTTTTCCTTCTCTTCCTTTGTCTACTATTGAATTCCAGTCCCCCATCACAATCAAATTTTTGTCTCCTTTTCCTATCTGAATAATGTCTCTAACATCATCTTACATTTCTCCAATCTCTTCATCATGTGCCAAGCTAGTTGGCAGATAAGCTTGTACCACTGTGGTAGGCATGGGCTTCATGTCTATCCTGGCTCCAATAATGTTGTTCATAGTAGCTTACCTGTATTCCTGCTTTCTTATTCATTGTTAAACTTACTCATGCATTACCCCTATTTGACCTTGTATTTCTAAAATTGTATTCAGCTGACCAGAAGTCCTATTCCTCCTGCCACCAAACTTCGCTAATTCCCACTACATCTAATATCAATCTATCCATTATCCTTTTTAAATTTTCTAACCTACATGCCCGATTAAGGGATCTGACATTCCACGCTCTGACCCATAGAATGCCAGTTTTCTTTCTCCTGATAACAATGTCCTCATGAGTAGTCCCAGCCCGGAGATCCGAATGGGGGACTATTTTACTCTAGAAGATACCATCATCATTTAACCATATGGTAGAGCAGCACGCCCTCAGGAAAAATTAGGACTATAGTTTCTCCATGCTTTCAGCCATTCACAGTACCAGTACGGCAAGGCCAGATCAGTCAATAATCCAAACTGTTTCCCTGCAACTATTGTAAAGGCTGCTGCTCCTAGGAACCGCACACTTGTCTAGCTTCTCAACACATACGTTACTTTTGTGGTTGTACCTGTGGTACGGCTATCTGTATTGCTGAGGCATGTAGGACACCCCACCACAAGGTTCATGGTTTATTAGGCTTGTTATCTGTTTTAAATAAATTTGACAATTTCTTACTTGCTTATATTGTTATTAAATAGTTCATGTAAAATGGAGTGTTGCTTACAGCTCCCTTGCCCACTAAGTGGTTGTTGTTAATGTCATACAAAGAAATTTTGAAGTTCCTTTTTTGTTCTTTAACTGAAAGCTTATATTATCAAATTGTTGTTTCAAAATTGTAAACTTTGTTTGAGTTTAGAGAGTCTTTATATTTTCATGTTAAGTTCCTTATTCATCCTAATTCTGAAACTTTTTGTGACTGAATCATTTTGTATGCAATAAATGTTAATGACAATCCAAATCCATGGTGTCCAGTCCTTCCATTAAAATCCTAATTGGTGGTTTTGGGGTTCTGATATTTCCCCAATACAGATGGTTGTCTTTGAGTGTGTTTGCTCAGTGAGTAGGGGGTCTTCCTTTTCCTTGTAGATATCTTGAGCTATTGTTTAATGCTTTCTGAATTGTACTCATTACATTGTAGAAGATTCTATTTATTATTTTACTGTTTCAGAAACATACCTTCCATTATGGAGACCAGAACATGTCTAGGTATACCTTTTCTTGAGTGCGACCAACTGTAGATGGAGCTGAAGATAAGCTGGCGACCTGGTGGAAGAAGCACATCTAATCTGGCAACTCATATACGTCTTGTTCTCAATGAAGCCTTGAGCCTCATGTCTGACTGACAGCATTGGTGAAGTAGGTTCAGCAACTGATGTTTGTTCCTCAGTCCTTGTCGAGCTGCGCCACATTGTAGCATTTCTTGAAGATAGTCAATCCACTGTATTGAGTGCAGGCCCAACTTATGTATTGGGATAATCATCTCACAGATTTGAAACAGTTACAATTAAATACTGAGGAGATTAGTTTAGTTGACCAGTTGCTTAATCAGATTGAAGCATTACAGGTAGCCATGGGTATCCTCTCCTTAGATGAGGGACAGTAGCGAACAAAAATCAGACTGGGATTGTTAATCACTTGTCACTGACTATTGATCAAGTAGGAGAGGGGATGGTGTGTAGGTCAATTGTTGAAGAATTTACTAGGTTACCTAACTGCTTTGTTCATTTATTGCAAGGAATTACTGAACCTTCTATTGAGCTTCTTGCACATGTCGAATTTCTCTTGTGGTTAACCATTTGTTTCAAATATCAGGCTATGCCTAATGTATTTCACAGCAGCTTATCATCCAACTGCTGTATCCCTTAACTTGGGGTTTGTGGAGTGTGGTGTCTCTGGCATATTATAAAGCCAGGGCTCACTGCCCAATTTGAGGAAATGGGTTATCCAGCTTAAATTGCCTCCTCATATTAAAAGTGAGTTTGAACATTAGGATTCTGGTGTGTGCAATCATCTCAGGAACATTTGGCTGATATTGTTTAAGGGATTCATGTGACCATTTCTGCCTTAGAACTTCAGGTTACCAAAGTTGAGATCATTCAGAATATCTTGGAGGATATGAAACTGGAGGACCACTCATGAGTAGTTTTTTGTAGCACAGCTGACCACTCTAGTGAAACTGCATGGCCTGGTGCCTACCATTGAAGGGTTGTATTTTGCTGATGAAAGCCATGAGAAACTTGATGAGTTTGTTTCTTGTCCTTATGCCAATGTGAGGGAGTCTCGAAGCACCTTGCTCGATCAGTCTAAAGCCAGATTTTGTTACCGATGTAGTGATGGTGGCCATTTAATGAGTGATTGTCCAGTGAAGCATGAGCCCTGTCCAAACAGCAGTTTCCATGAAATGTGGGAAGTAGGTAGGAGTACAAGGTCACCAAGCATTGTGCACATATTAGATCAGTTGTAGGTCAGATGCCAACCTGTGTTTCTGTGCAACTTGCTTCATTCAGATAACAGCATTTCTTGTTGGATTATCAGTGGTATCGTGAATTTAGAGTGATCTGTAAAATGCTTCTGTTAAATGCCTCACTCCAGAGATGTCAGGTTGTTAATGGACAGATGTTGCCTCTGGCAGGTGCAGTGTGCAAGAAGATGAGTATTGTTGGTTTTTTGTGGCTGATTAATTCACTGGTTGTTAAGGAATTTTTGGGCAACCTATTGTTGGGTTGTGGTTTCATACAGTGCACAAATCTTGTATCAGATTATGCAGGTAAGATTTTTTATTTCAAATTTTGTCCTAGTGTCTGGAACTAAAGCATGCTCAGAACTCCAGGTATCTGTGCTAAACATGATTGCTTGTGGGTCCTGTATTGTTGTGCACAACTGTGAGTGTTTAAATTTGGTTGAGGCTTGTGAACCTTGTTTCACATGCCTGTAGTCTATCAGTACACTGTTTTTTTCCTCTGGTGTGTGTTGAGCAGTTGTGCTAGTGAGGCATTAACTGTGTCTACTGTTGTGTGTGATGGTGTTATCGGAGGACACTCTGTGCACAGAATTCATACACCAAATAAGTTTTATTCATTTTTCACTACCTCTCAAAGTCATTGGCACTATTTTGGAATGTTTGCTTTAATAGCTTGTGCTCTCCACATGATCACTGAAGTCTAAAGAAAAGGTTTTAATTTTGTATATTACCATACCTTCAGGCTGTATATTGAGACTGGTATATTTTTTTTTACTGTGGTTGTAATTTTTACAATTCTAAAAGAGAAAAGATTCTTATGGTTTCTTAAAAATGTTGGTGTGCATGAAGAATTTCATCTGTGGTATTCACTAAGAGTATGGGGGTCACTTGCCCCCCTAATGCCAATTATTGTTCAAAACTATTTTAATTACAAGGGTTGTAATCCCCTCATTTTCCTGTATCGAGTTCTTGCCCTTTACCGCCGTCCTCCTGTTCTCTCTATGGGCTTGTTATCTACTGTAAATAAATTTTGGGAATTGTCATTGTTCATTCAAACATTTTTTAATTTCTAAAATTGTTGTTCATTGGTTCATGTGAAATGGAGTGTCACTTACTGATCTCTTTCCCACTAAAAGGAGTTATTGTTAAAGTCATTTAAACAAATTTTGAAGTTCCTTTAAATTAAATTATTATTTTTCTATCTGGACACTTATATTGTTGTATTGTTCTAGAATTGTAGACTTTGTTTGAGTTTAGAGAACCTTTATATTTTCATGTAAAGTTCATTGTTTGTTTTAATTTTGGAACTTTTCATGAGTTAATCATTTTGTGTGCAATAAATGTTACTGACAATATAAAACCCTGGGATCCAGTCTTTCCATTAAAATCATTATTGGCAATTTCGGGGTGCCAAGGTTTCCCCATTACAGTTGGTAGATCAGATGTGAATAGAGATACTGATGTAGCCATCCTTGAGAAGGAGCTCAACATCAAGGAAGGTGGCTGAGGAGGACCAGGGGAAGTGGATGGGGCAGAAGGTTTTGAGGTCCTGGAGAAAAGTGGACAGGGTGTCCATACCCTTGGTCCAGATCATGAAGATGTCATTAGTGAATCTGAACGAAGTGAGAGGCTTAGCACTCTGAGTGGTTACAAAGAATTCCTCTAGATCAGTGGTTCCTAGCCTGGTGGTAATCACCCCCTGGGGGTAAAATGATATTTCCTGATTTGATTTTGTTCCAGTCTTGTCTGCACATTGAATTACAAAGTTTAGTTTAACACAGCAACACAGATAAGAATTTAACAACTGAATTTACTTAGGGTATATGTATTACTTGTACTATAGAAAAACAAATAAATTGAAGATGGGAACGGTAGCAAGGTTTCACAATGCTCAATATCTTTTTTATGTGTCTGTCTACAGTTCAACACTTCCCCTGGATGGTGAATGAATGTTTTTTCCCATGCCAAATAATAAAATATTTTAGCTTATAGCTTCTTTTTACACTTTACATTACCTAGGATGAATTATATTCAATGGCTCTCACAGATGTGATAAAGGTGCAGCAGAACTTAAAAAATTAAATTTATGGGAGATTATAACATTAATCAGTTAATATTAATTATAATTAAATACATTAATTTTAAACATCAGTGTCAAGTTTATGTTCATGTATGCAGTAGAAAATTATCTTGGATAATCATTTAGCAGATCTGGTACCCTGATAAAAAAGTAGGTAATATCATATAATGGTTATTTTACTTACCCCAAAATATCCCTGCATGCATCTGATTACTACAACAGCTCTATAATCAATGGTTGCAGCCACTGGAATCAATATAGAAAGTAGGCAAATAGCTAATGTGCACAGCCCAAACACTTTCTTTGTTCCAAATTTTTGGGCTAAGACTCCACCAAGAACTTGAGATGACCAGTAACAAGAAAAAAAGCCCCCAAGGATCATGCCTTGCTGATACTCATCCCAATCATACCGAGTCTGAAAAATAAGAGTTGATTTGCTGTCATGAGAGCTTTATATCAAATAATACTCATAAAGGAAGAATCCTATTATAATATGCACAACATAATATCTATTTATCATTCCACATTATTATATAAAAGTAACACCAAAATAGTTGTGTGATTAGATGCGCAAGAAAATGCTGAATCTTGAACTTGCTGGACAAATGTTCATTTTCAAGCAAGTGAAAACGTCACCAATGTGAATATTTGTTCTAGTGCAAATTCTTCCTTTTGTTTTGTTTCTTGTCTCTTTTCTTTCATTTCATTGAAAAGTGGTCATAGATGCTTTTACAGACCCTCCCCCCTTGCTGCATTATCAGTAATGATGGAACATTTAAGAAGAAACTTGGACGATATATTGTGAAAAATTTGCTGGTCATGTTATAGTATTAGGTAGATTTCAATTTACTGGCTATAGACACACAGCCACAAGTAGGGACAGGGAATCATGTGAAATTGTTCTAAAAGCCTTCAGCAGCTAAACAGAGAACCAACTGATGAAAATAACATATCAGATCCCCTGGTTATCAACAGACCTAAACTTTTAGACTCAGTTAGCATTGAACAGAGGATCACCAAGCACAAGGCCATTACAGAATCACTGAATGTGAGTGTAAATATGAACAGAGAGAAAGATAAGAATATATTTCTGCTTAGTAGGAGTAACAAGAAACAGATTTGAGATTGCCTGAGTGGTCAACATGAAAATTTCATCTTCAGCACTGACAACATTGAGCATCAATGGACAAAATTCAAGAGTATTGTCAATATTCCTTAGAAAGATATGTGCCGAGCAAAGTTTTGAGGGATGAGAAAGACCCTCCATTGTTTGACAGCTCCGTTACAAAACTGCTAAGGAAGCAAAGAGAATTTCACTGAAAAATTTAAACACAGACAAAGCCTCACAGATGAACAAAAACTGAATGAAACCAAAATTACTGTAAGGAGAACATTTGTGAATTGTTTAATGAATTAGAAAGTAAAATTCTGTCTACCAATTTGATAGAAAATCCTGAAAAATTTTGGTATTACTTTAAATCAGTGAAACAGATGAAAGTCATCTGTTCAGACACACTGTGGCCATAATGGCACTGAAATGTAGGATGACGGGGAGGCCAAAATACTAAATGTGCTTTCTAAAAATCAATGCAGGTTGATGCTCTGTTTGTTGACACCTGTAAGACAAAAACAAAGACACACCATAAAGGAATTATCCAAATTGGATGAAAATCAGGACATGTGATGTAGATGTATACACAAACAAATGATTACAATTTCAGAAAAATTGGACAATTTATTCAAGAGAAAGATCTACACAAATTGAACAAGTCAATAACACCTTGGTCCAGCTCTAGCCCTCATGCAAGCAGTTATTTGGCTTAGCATTGATCGACTGACTTGTTGGATGTCATCCTGAGGGATATGGAGCCAATTTCTGTCCAATTGGGGTGTTAGATCATCAGAATTCTGATATAATTGGAAGGCCCTGCCCACAATGCTCCAAACATTCTCAATTGGTAAGCTACACAGTGAAATTGCTGGCCAAGATAGGATTTGGCAAGCACCAAGAGATACAGTGGACACTCTTACCGTGTGCTGGCTGAAATGTAAGCCCAGGATGGCTTTCCAGAAGGGGCAACAAAATGGTGTGTAGAATATCGTACTGCTGCGCTGCAAAGATGCTGCTGATGACTACAGAAGGGGTCCTGCCACAAAAAGAAGTTGTACCCAAGACCATCAATCCTGGTTTTTGGGCTGTAGGGCACGTAACAGTCAGGTTGGTACCCCACCACCATTTTGGGTGTCACCAGACACATCTTCGACCTGGTATCTCACTGAATGGAGTAGAATTGTCTTCAGTGATGAGTCCCACTTTGAACTGAGGCCTGACGATCAGCAAATATGTGTCTGGAGATGACCTAGACAATGGTGGGTTACCAACATGACTGTCATCTGCCATACAGCCCAAAAGCCGGGAGTGATCGTCTGGGTTGCCATTTCTTTCCACTCCAGGACCCATTTGCTTGTCATTCACAGCATCCTTACAGCACAGTTGTACGTCAATGATATTCTACACCCAATTTTGTTGCCTTCATGGCAAGCCACACTGAGCTTACATTTCAGCAAGATAATGCCTGACAATAGATGGTGAGAGTTTATACTGCTTGTCTTCATGCTTGGCAAACCCTACTTTGGCCAGCAAGGTCTCACCAATTATGGGCAGGGCCTTCCAACCTGGTCAGAATTTTGATGATCTAATGTGCCAATTGGACAGACTTTGGCACGATATCCCTCAGCTGACCAGCCAACAACTCTATCAATCAATGTCAAGCCAAATAACTGCTTGCATAAGAGCTAGAGGTGGACCAACACATTACTGACTTGTTCAATTTGTGAAGCTCTTTCTCATAAAAAGTTATTCAGTTTTTCTGAAATCATAATCATTTGTTCATCATCTGTCTGGCTGTACAAGTATGTGACATCTACTGATTTCATTCAGGTAATATCTTCATAGTACATGAGTTTTTTGTTCTTGGTTTTTTTTAGTGTAATTTCTCACTTCTGCCTAATGAACAGAATGAGCATATAGAATGTTAGATCAGCTGTGTCAATGGATTGAAGATTTTCTAGCAAACACCATACACCATGTCATTCTCAGTGGAGAGAAATCTTCAGATGTAAAAGTAACTTTGGATGAATCCCAATGAACCTTTACTATTCACAATAGATAGAGTGAATCACCTAAAATTTGGATCACACACATTGCGGAAATGGAAAGTGCTATTGAAGTGCGATTTTCACAGAATGGATTGACAGTCAGGGGCTCATTCGCCAGTCAATAAGTTGTTATAATACTTGGAAAGAGTATTTTTTTACAAACATACACTTTTTAAGTGGAACAATGCCTATTGACATTAATAAACTAAAACTAGGATAAATATGAATGTCAGTGGCGTTTGTTACAGGCTTCTACTGCGAGTTGTTTATGAGGTATCATATTTTGTAAAGTTCCCACACCAATGCTTGTACAATACCTGTCATAGCACACAAGAGGACTACAAAAGTGCATATACTAGCTATGTGGATTCTGAAGAGTAATATGACAACTGATCACCACAGTTTGTGTTCGAAATGACCACCAGCAATGGCATCATTGAGTTTAGTTGGTATGTCCTTTCAGCTTTCTCCATAGAAAAAAGTCTACAGGTGTAAAATCCTGGGAATGGGCTGGCCAAGGTACAGATCCCCTGCACCCAATCCAATGATCTGTGAAGACATGCCATAGTACCTTATGCACTATGTGCTGTACAGGCATCATGCTGGTTCCACAGGTTCCTCCTAGTCTGCAGAGTAACTTCTTCTGACATCCATGGAATATGGTCTGTCAGGAGGCTACAATGCTTATGCATGTTCACCGTTCTGTCTATGAAAAATGGGCCTGTGAGCTGATGGTTCACTATCCCGAACAATACATCTACACTGCATAGGTGCTGACATTCCACTTGACACGACCAGTGAGTATTGTCAACAGACCAACAGTACTTGAAAATGATTGGTAAATCTGGCTTCATAGCTAAACAAGATACATGATACATCTGGAGCATCCTTAATGCTCATGGTAAATCCCATTGTCCACTCATGACCTAGTGTTTGAACTGTCACACACTAACTGACTAGCGAGTCACAATGCACTCAAAGAACACACAAGCACATTGCCAGCAAACATAACAACATCATACCTACCACTACGCAGGTTGAATGGCACAGACAAGTGTTGGTACAGAAACTTTTCAAAATATGATATCTCATAAACAACTTGCACTATACTTCTGCAACAAACGCCACTGACTTCTGATTTTCCCTACTTTTAAGTTGTTACTGTCAATACACATTGTTTCTTTTAAAAAGTGTATGATTGCACAAAAATACACTTTCTAAGTATTCTTATAATCCATTGATTGGCTAAAAATATGAGCTCCTGACTACCAATCCATTCTGTAAAAACCACACATCAATAGTACTTTCCATTTCCACAAAATCTGTGGTGCAAGTTTTAGGTGATTCATCCTGTACATAAATGACATAGTGAATGAAGGTGCAAGTCCCATGAGACTTTTAGCAGTTAATGCTGTTGTATACAGAAAAGTTATAACGCTAGAAAATTGTAGCAAAATGCAGGAAGACTTGCAGAAGATCTTTGCTAAGCGAAGGGATTGACAGTTGACTCTCAGCATAAATGAATGTAACATATTGTGCACATCAGGCAGAAAGACCTATTATTGCATGATTATATGATTGCAAAACAATCACTCACACCATGATATTCATAAAATATCTAGGCATACCCATATGAAGTGATTTAAAGAGGAACAACCATATAAAACTAATCACAGGTAAGAAACTAATCACAGGTAAGACAGATGCCAGACTGAGATTCACTGGAAGAATCCTTGCAAAATGTAGTCAACCCACAAAGGAGGCAGCTTGCAAAATGCTCATTCAGCCAATATCGATATATTGCTCAGCAGTCTATAATCCATAACAAACATAACTGATAGATGAAACAGAGAAAAGCCAAAGAAGAGCAGTGAATTTCATTACAGGTTCATTTAGAAAGTGTAGAAGCATCACAGAGATTCTCAGTCAAATACAGTGTCAGACACTGCAAGAGAGGAGTTCTGCATCATGGTGTGGTTCAGTGTTAAAGTTTCCAAATTTTATGTTCCTAGAAGAGTCAACTAATATATTGCTTGGACTCAGACATGTATCTTGCTAAAAGAGCATGAAGCTAAAATGTGAGAGATTTGGGGTCACATGAAGGCCTACCAACAATCTTTTTCCAGCAAATCATTCACAACTGGAACAGGAAAAGAGGGAATTGTCCTTGGCATGTGAAGTATCCTCCAAAATACAATGCAGGGTGGCTTACAGAGTGCAGATGTAGATGTAAATAACGGTTCTCACATGCTCGTTAGACAATTTTCCAAAAATGTGTTAAAAGTATTTTGCATGACTGTCTTTCCGTAACCTCTGCAATGAATCCATACACATCCCAGTCTATATTCAATAGTTAAAGTCGCCTTCAGCTAGTATTGCATGATCTGAGTATTTATGTGCTACTGACCATAGACTTTCTTTGAATGACTCTAGAACTGTCACAGTGTAGTCGGGTCGCTGGTAAGGAACTCTGACAATTAACTTGGTTTAACTTGCACCTATTACACATGACCAGATAATATCACTGTCACACTCAACTTCGACCTCAAAAGAGACTATATTTTTGTCAACTGCAATGAACACTGCCCCTCCAATGGTCTGTAATCTGTCTCTCTGGTATACATTCCATGATTTGCTAAATATCTCAGAGCTTTCCACTTCAGGTTTCACCCAGACCTTGGTCCCAAGAATAATGTGAGTGTGAAAACTTTCCTGACAGTTTACTGTTAAAATTTTGACAGTCAAAGTGTCTTTATTCTGAATGGAATGTCATCTGACTTCACTTGCTGTGTATTGGCTGGCAAGTGTTCATCAAAGCACATCAAACTACTGTCTAGCCTAAAAAACCCTCATGTGTACTCCACAAGTACTCTGCTTCCTTAGTAGCTGCTACTTTTGTATAGTGGACTCCCAACCTATCAAAGTAAGTCCTACAAATCCCCACACAATAATGCAGGTCTAGAAATCTGCAGCCAAGACCATCACAGAGTTGATGAAGCCTTTGGTTGAGGCACTCCACTCAACTCTAAACCAAAGGACCCTGATCAACTCTCGGAACAACACTGCAAATTGTGAGCTCTGCTTGTGCAGATGACTGCATCCTGCATGCTCGATATCCACAGGCAAGACCAACTCCATATCTCAGATGAGGCCCCCCTGGCAGACATACCAAGTGCACGTTGACTTCCTTTCTAGCTCTGAATGCTACCTGCCTAAGGGGCTCCAAGCAAGCCTAACGCTGGAGATCCTGATAACTAGTAAACCTCCCCCCCCCCCCCCCCCCCCCCCCAGTGCCTGCTCAGACCCTGCTGAAGGAGCAACGACCAGTCCACTAAAAAGTTGAATGGATGAGGCCAGGTGACCAGTCTCCACATTGAACCTCCATCTCGAGTGATGTGAATGTGTTACCTCCTGCCACTCAACTGCTGTGAGGGCAGATCCACATGGTCATGTGCACTAGGAGGTGCTTCGGAAGCAGAGCCCTTGGGCAAAACAAGCGACACCTGAGGTGTCCCATGCGACTTGCCAGATTGTCTGGCACTGCTATGCCATACAGTAGCAGCCTGAAGGTGATGGACCATAGATCTCTTTCAGAGGAAATATTTACTATACATTGATGGATTTATCCATCACTTCCTGGTAGAATACTTTCATATCTGAGACTGAAAAACAAATAAACTGCTTTTTTATTCTGCTAATTTGTGTTTAATTTAATTAGTAGAATAAAAATGCAGTTTGTTTTTTCAAACTTAAATAATATATTTTCTGATAAGATCTAGAGAAATTTTAACCACAGAGAACTAAAAAATCATATAGATCTAAATACCACTTTATGTAAAATAATATGGAGCCTCAGAAGGAAAGAAAATAAGACTTCTACACAACTAATCAGTCATTTTCATGTAAGAAAAAAAGACAAAAATGATGATATACAATGAAAATGATTAATATCAAGACAGATTCCTGGAGGAAGCAATCAGAAAATTAGACATATCATGGTTGGTGATTTTAAACAGAAGTAGCATACAGATGGAGAGGAACAGTAACAAATATATAAGTTTTTGAAAGCTCATTTACATACTGTAAGCTATATTCAGTATTTGCTGAAATGAATAAAAAATGAGAGTCCAAAAATTTTAGAGGAAGAATGACATAGATATGGAAGGATTTAATGGTATGCACAGTAAATACAATTACATGTAAACCAAACAGATCAAAGTATTCTCTCCTGCAAATTTTAAAGATAACTATACTCTTTTTATTAAGATGACTTAAACAGACAAACTGGTAAAAGCTAGGAATAAAAAGAAAACACACTACAAGGTGAAACGAATTAAAGAGGAGCTAGAAATAATAAATGAAACTGAAGCTGTAAGGCAGCACTTAGGTCAAATCAGTTTCAACAATATGGAATATAATTGGTCAAGACATTAAATGCATCCTAATTTTACAATCCCTAGTGAGTGTGTCATCTAATGAAAATAGTGATCTGACAAGAGAGGGAAATTATTTTCAGTTAACTAACAAATTTGACAGAGACTAAGAAAATCATGACCATACATTTGTTAAGCTGATAATACTCTACCTGATTGAAAGCACTTGGATATTTATCAGTAGACATTAACATAGGTTATGCCTACCCTTCACTTTTATGATTGCTTGAACTCCGATTTCAGTGAAGTGTCTAAATGTCTACAGAGGAACTGCCACCTGTTCTACCTCAAGACCCAAAACCAGGGTAATACAAGAGCTTGAACTTTGAAAAGTTGAAGTAGACCTATGGGGAACATTCCTTATCAAGAGCACAATTTTGTCAGTTGGATACTGGTGTCGGAAGTTAAGTCTGCATTTAACTCACCCAGAGGTGTTACATTATGTTCAGGTTGGGACTCTGGGCAAGCCAGTTATTGTCCACAAAACATTGCCTCACAAATCCTGCTTTGAAGACTGCATCGCCATACTCATACAAACAATCATAGTCTCTGAGTTGTTCCTTTACTGTACACAGAATAGCCTTCCACATTTAGTGTTTTCATAAGTGCAATAATGGGACCTCACTCTAATTATGAAAAGCACCTCCACACCATAACGCTACCTCCTTTTTATTTCACTGTTGACCCTACACATGGTGGCAGGTAATATTCTCCAGGTATTTGCTAAACCCAAACCCTTCCATTGGGCTGCCGCAAGTTATAGCACGATTCATCACTCCAGTATCCACTATCCAGTGGAGCTAGTGTCAGGACTTATGAGGAATTGCTCAACCATTGTACCCCATTCTTTTTAACTCCTAACACATGGTCATAGATGGAAGCCCTTTTGAATTCATGAATAATTCCTTCTTCTGATTTCATGCAATAATTTACAACCATCCCTGTCTGTCAGCCCATAAGGACAGTCTGGTTTCATTTCAGCTGTGATTGTTACTCTGCATTTCCAGTTCACTGGCACTGAATCACCATCAGTGAACTTGGGAAGCTACAGAAAGGTTGAAATGTCCCTTACAGACTAATTACTCAGTTGGTATCCAATGGATACTTCACGTTAGAAATCACTGAGTTCTGCTGACTGGTCCATTCTGTTGTTACTGCTTCTCTACTAGCAAAACCTGCTTTTATACTGGCAACTCTGCCTCTTGTGAAATCTAGTGGTCAGTTCCACATTACACAGGACAGCCCAGATGCTTTTGATCAGATAGTGTATCCTTCAGCCTTCACTCATTGTATTCCTGCTGGAACTATTATTCTGCTTCACTGCATCAGTAAGTACAACTTTGGAGTTAAATCCCTTCTAATCAGTACAGGTATATGTGATCTCAAATAAACAAATAAATAGATGCTGCAGTATAATATATAGCATAATGAGGAAGCTCTACATGAATAATAATTGAAGAACATGTTCACTCAAATAATAACATCAAGTATAATTACGAGTTGTGGGACAAAAGTAATGAGACTGCCAATACTGTGAGTGATCTGACAATGCTGTGTTGTTCTGCCTGTGTAGACCAGTGTTTTTCTTCCTTCCAGATGCTCAGTCCAAGTTTCAGCTCTGTATAGCCAATGTGTGATTTTTGAGACCCCTATCAGTGAAGTTGCGTTTTTGATGTGTGTTCCAAAATTTAACAGTGGAATTTAGAGGAATGTTATGCCATCAAGTTTTCTGTTAAACTTGGGTAATACAAGAGCTTGAACTTTGAAAAGTTGAAGTACACCTATGGGGAACATTCCTTATCAAGAGCACAATTTTGTCAATTTCACAAACCATTTTTGGAAGGCCAAGAACACGTCTAAGATGAAACTCACTCAAGGAGTCTTCAATTTTAAAACTGACAAAAATGTCGAACATGTGCATGCTTTTGTGAGATTGTTCCTCCAGATCAAGCTGTCAATCAAATGTTTTACAAAGATGTCCTTGAAAGGCTTGGAAAAAGGGTGAATCGAATGAGGCTGGACATTGCAAATAAGTGGGATGCTGTGACTTCATAGGATTTCCTGGCATAAATCTTGAAAGTCTCTTCGGTTTGGCTGCCAGGTCTAATAATCAACTTAATTCAATATTTCAGTGATCCAACTGTTTGTCATCTTCAGAAGAATGCTGTTGCTGCAGAGTCCCACTGAAAACTGATACCAGGCTGCAGATCATCATCCTATATAGGCCTCCCTACTGTACACAGCACACATGCTGCTCATCACAGCTACTGCCCTTCAAGACTGGGCAGGTGGCGCTGCCCTTAGTAGAACACCAGTGGCCATGGTATATTGCACTCAAGGACTATTTTCAAACACTGGGCTGGTTGCACCGAAAAACATTCTGTTTTGATACAGGGTAGTACAGAGTCCCACTTCCTGCTAAGAGGAAAGCCATTGTTTTTATTAATCAATTTGTCTGCCAACCTTTCTCCAACACCACCACTGTGGGCCCATCCAATACCATATTAGAAAGATTAACCATACGGAGTTGACGTTTATCCCCTTCTGATGCTGTAGTATGAAAAAGAAGCCATTCAAATTTGGAGGACCGACTGGTAATGGCATTCCTATGTGCCCAATCCAATAGTGACCAAGTGGAACAATGTATCCACTCCCACACATTTCTTGAAAGCTGCAATGACAATTCCAAATATAAGTAAAAATAGATCTTTGGAAACAATATCCAGTGGTATATGGATAAAACAAATCTATTCTCTCATCAGTTCTTGACTGGAATGTTCTAATCCTATTAGCCTTCTAACTATTAATAAACAGAACAAATCTAGCAAAGTTATGAATAATAGCTTTGTCATGGCATATCAGTAATACAGCAAGTATATTGAAGAGCTTTCCTTTCTTCCTCCAAAGCTTATCCAACTTCTGTACAAGTTTCACTATTTTCTCCCCATCGATGTGCTTTATGTCACTTCATAGACTTTCCTGGCATAACAAGTCTTGAAGTTTCTTCAGGTATGCTACTGTATCCTACAATCAACTTGATTCAATATTCTGGCTATCCAGCTGTTCGCCACATCCATAAGAATGCTGCTGCTGCTGAGTCCACTGAAAACTGATACAAAGGCTGCAGAGTGTCATCCTATATAGGCCTCTGCACCATACACAGTGCTCGCACTGTATACGGTGCATGCACCACTCATTACAATTGCTGCCCTCCAAGACTGGACTGGTGGTGCTGCCCTTAGTAGAACACAAGTGGCAATTATATATTGTGCTCAAAGACTATTTTCAAACTCTCGGGCTGACCACACTGAAGAACTTTCTGTTTTGATGCAGGCTAGTTCAGAGTTCCATGACCTGCTAAGAGGAAAGCCATGCCTTGTCAAGTTGTCTACCAACCTCATTTCAGTTGCCTCTTTATAAACACTGCCCCAAAAACTGGAAGTATGGGAAACTATCATCGTCTTGTCAAATGTCATCCCGTGTCCCTCATTTAAGCAATTTGTGCTACAACTGATTTTTCCAGTTGTTGTAGCCTCGTATATTGGGAATGTTCCATTCACCTTTCCTTAACTGTGAAAATGGATGGTTGATGTAAGCCTTCCTACCTTGACATAAAATTTTATATATGTCAGGCTTTTTCAGACCCAGGTCATCTTTCACAGAGCCAAGTAGTGCCCTAATCCTGAAAGGTGGATGGAACGTAATCTTAATTTTAAAACTTCTTAAACTTTTTCCAGTCTTAAACGATATGACCCTAGCATAAGGAATCTGTGCTCCTCTTTGTGCACCTCTGGGGATGGTCCAAACTCTGTAGCCTGACAAATCTGCTTCTCGGAGTATCCATTTTTCTCAAAAACAGCCATCAAATGTGCAAGTTCTTGGGTGAAACTGTCTGCATCACAAATGGCATATGCTCTGTGTACCAGAGTACTAAAGATACCATTGCATTGGTATGTTGGATGGCATGCAGATACTGTTTGATGTGTGTCTGCTTTCGATAAACCCTGTGTCCAAAAGTACCATTATGTTTTTTGTTAGCCATGATGTCCAAAAATGGAAGCATTCCATCACCTTCAATCTCCATGGTAAATTTAATGCTGGAATGAAGATAGCTGAAGAAAACATGTTGAGAGCATCACGTCCACGAGGCCAGATTATACATACTGAGGACTTTGGACCATCCTTGGTGGCGCACTACGAGGACCACAGATCTGTGGCCTTTATTCCTTATTCTGGGGACATATTGTTTAAGACTGGAAGAATTTAAGGAGTTTTAACATTTAGAGTGTGTTCCATCCACCTTTCAAGATTAGGGCACTAGTTTGCTCTGTGAAAGATGATTTGGGGTTAGGAAGCCTGGCATATATAAAATTTTATGTCAATGTGGGCAGGCTACATCGGTCATTCAATTCACACTGTTCAGGACTGGTGCATGAAACATCATCATCATATGAGGCTACAACAGCCATAAAAACTGGTTACAGCAGAACAAAATTTGACAAGACTGTGATAGTTTCCTACACTTCTAGATTGTTGGACAGTTCCAGTTTTTGGAACAGTGTTTATAAAGAGGCAATTCAAATTAGATTGTCAGACAACTTGAGTAATACAGACAATGGCTTTTTTCTTAGCAGAACGTGGACCTCTGTACTAGCTCGCATCAAAACAGAATGTTTTTTGGTGGATCCAGCCTCTGTGTTTGAAAACAGTCCTTGAGTGTGATATGCCATTGCTGCCAGTGTTCCACTACAGGTGGCGCCACCTGCTCAGTCTTGGAGGTCAGCAATTGTAATGAATGGTGCATGCACTGTGTATGGTATGGAGGATTATATAGGATGACGATCTGCAGCCTTGGTATCTGTTTTCAGCAGGTCTCAGCAGCAGCAACATTTTCCTGAAGATGGTGAACAGTTGGATCACTGAAATTTTAATAAAGTTGATTTTGGGATCTGGCAGAAAACCCAAAGAAACTTTCAAGTGGATGCTGTATCACGACAATGCCCCAGTTCAGCTAGCCTCTTCCATCACAGTATTTTTGCCCCCAAAAGGCATTCCCATTGTTCCACAGTCCCCCTATTCACCTCATTGAATCCTTGTGACTATTTTCATTTCCCAAAATTGAGAAATGGGACAAAAGGACATCATTTTAGGAATCCAGAGAATATTCAATAGAATGTGATCAACAGGTTAAAGGACCTCCCAGCTGAAGCCTTTCAGTGCTGTTACCAACAATGGGAAAAATTGCTCCACCAGCATATAGATGCCAAAGGGAACTACTTTGAAGGGGACAATATTATTGTTTGAAAAAAGTAAAACATTTGATACATAAAAAATCAATCTCTTTACTTTTCTCACATACCTCATAGTAGTGAAACACACCACACACACTACTGCTGGAAGCTAACAGCCAGTAAAACCACAGTCCGAAAACAGATGAATTTGTCAAGAGTTACAACTTAGATACTCTGTAGCTACTCATTTCAAATAGCTTGCAGCTAATTAAAGACATAATTAATCAATCTTTGTAGAAAGAAATAGCAAAAAATTCTCATTGTGCGACACACAATCAATTACTACAGCACAGCTTATCACAACAAATTTGATATCAAAATAATCAATCAGTAATGCTGTTGTTACAAGTGGCACATTATTTACTGAGCACTTGCTTACTAGTTAATGTGACATAAAGCCAAACAAATGGGAAAATGCAAATAAATGTACAGTTGTGGATGCTTTTTGACAGGATATCACATTTACAGTTCACATCCCACCATCACTGCTTCTTTTCATCCTAACTTTGCAGTTTTTACTAAAAAACAGTGGTAATCATGTTCCATGTCACTGCATCTTATGTGGTCTCTTGAAATAAAGCTAATCACCCTGCACCATCAGGCAACAATGCTGACTTGTTTCCCATGGGATATTTAATACTGAATAACGATATCATCAGCCCATCAGAAGAGCCTTCAGACAAATAACTTAAGTGACTCAGTCTGTGTTTTTCCTGTAGAGCTAGTAGCATTTGATGTAAATAGAATATGAAATATGAGTGGTGTACTCACATGTCCATCATCAATTTTGTTTGGTGAAGAGCTGCTGCTGTTTGATGCAGATTCTGAACCAGATATGTCCTCATGGTTGAAACATTCACTGACAATATTAGTAGCATTACTCAGAGGATTTGATGGCCGCCTGATTACCATGTCTACTATAGCAATGTTGATGTTGGTGCGGATCATGTAATTAACTGCTGTACCAATAAATATCAAATACCAAAGAACTGTCCTGGCATTGATACTGCATCCTGAAAAAATTAATTCAATATCAGCCTGTGTTGCATGACATACCTGTTTATTGAGAATCCACAAACAATGGACAACATTCTTACATTACTAAACAAACAAAGCAATTTCTAATCCTGTACATTTTTCACTTTATGTATTATTTTCAGTTTCTTTCAGAAGCTACCGTACAACAGAGCATTGATGCACTTTTCTGAGAAAATGTTGTTTATTCATGCTCTGTCTGTCTTCCATAAAGATTTTTTATGTTGCAAAATTAATTATGTAATCATAAACAAATACATGTGACTTACACACACTCACACCCACCCACCCACACACACACACACACACACACACACACACACACACACACACAGTAAATGCTGTTTTCGTTTACATGTTACTGTGCTCCAAGCATCGATCTGCTATAGGGAAGTGGTTGCCTTTCCCTTATTTTATGAATTGTTCCACCAGGTATCCATTACTGTTACCAAATGTAAATTAAAATCAATTCTTATTAATCACTCTTGCTACAAATCATTTTATTATTTAGATTTAAGAATTAAAGTTCGTGTTAGTAACACAATATGTAAGTAGCTTCTGTTCATATAGCATATAAATGATTGTTTTCTTTTGACAATTATCTATGTAAATATATATCGATATGAAAAGCCAGTCCGTGTTCATGGTTCACTATTGTATGAAGAATTTCCAGAGACTTGATCTGTTGATACTGGTGATAGGATGTGTATTACTGCTATTGAATTTGGAGACACTAGTATTGTGGAAGGAGAAACTCATTAACAAGGTTTTATATGTCCCAGAGGTAGCATATAACCTGATCCCCTTTGGTGCAGCCCTTCATAAAGGTATAAAACATCTGTCTGATAATAAGATATGTACATTTTTAAAGAGTATAAGGAGAGAGAGAGACATATCAGACTCGAAATTTAATATTATCTCAAATAATAAGTGCTGCTGAAACACTGATGCTTTTGAATCTCTCCTTGTTTCACGTGAAATAAGGGTACTTACACCAGAATACCAAAGAAATTAAACTAGTTTCCAAATGCCAAGATGTCTTTCAAAGATCACATCTTTCTGTGTAAAGACTGTATTATTGGTAAAGTGCACATACTACCATTTTCATCTATTGCTACCAGTCTGCCCCGATAGCTGAGTGGTCAGCGCAATGGACTGTCATGCCAAGGAGCCCGGGTTCGATACCCTGCTGGGTCGGACATTTTGTCTGCTCAGGGACTGGGTGTTGTGTTGTAATTATCATCATCATCTTATCCCCATCAACATGCAAGTCGCTGAAGTTGCATCAACTCAAAAGACTTGCACTAGGTGGACGGTCTACCCGACAGGAGGTCCCGCCTTACGACATTTCCATATATCCAGTGCTACCAAATAATTCCACCCAGTCACACAAAATTACAATCAGTTGATGTGCTTGTAAACACAGATTTATGGGGGAAGTAATGTTCCTGTTGATATTTAAAGACAATACAGTTATGGAGAACAAAGCATTTCATTGAGCGCAAATGCAATGCAGCTTAGTGTTTGAGAAGTTTTTTTTAAGAGGCTGTGTTACATGCATGCAGGATATAGATTCAATGATTGATAAGCAATTTTGTTTTTTAAGTTGTTCATTTTGCATTCTATGGATCCACATTACGAGTGTGTCGCTAAGATGCAGAACGTGTCACAAATCAATCAAGAGGTTGATAGTTTGAGTTTCCAGTATGGCATCTTGCACCATAAAATAGTTCCATATAGCCCAAGAGAAAATCACTTCATTGAAATGGGAAACAAGTGCTTTTTAGTTTGTCAGGACTTCTCTGCATACAAAGGATGCCATTTGAAATGTGGGCAGAAGTAATGAAATATACTGTTTACACTCAACTAAACTGAGACAGTGGAAAAAAGTAATAACATATGAACTGTTTCTTAAAGAAGTCAAACTTAAAAAGGATGTTTACATAGTGTATGTTGCGTACCAGGCTTCAAGTTACACAGCAGATGCTATGAGAGACCACCACCACACAGGCATGACCACTTGCCTGGAGTCTCTCAGTACCAAGCAGAGGCCTCCAGACTGTGCTCATAAACTCTGACCGCTCTGCTTCCACAATATCTCCATCTATGCAGTGTACTTCTTCACGATAGGGTTGCCAGCTGCCAATGGGATTGCTGTCTGCCATGCACTACATTACTTCCACCTTGTACAGGCAGAGATGGAAATCCTTCCACTGACAGGCTCGAGACAGGACATGCTGCAGAAATTCACACAGTTTTGACCTGCCAGCCAGACAGTTCAGTTCAGAGATTGCAGCCAGCTCTGAATACAACATTCTGACTTTGCAATTACTATTTATGAAGAACTAGTACTATACAAGAGTGTCCACTATATTACTTTTAGTTGTAGCAACAATATCATAGACTGCCAAGAGACTGCAAAGTTATTTAAGCTTCATTGCTTTAGGTAAATGACATGGAAGTGACACACATCAAACCACACCAAATTTAAGTACCTTTTGTAACACACACTAAATGAATGTTATTGATTATTCCTTATTTTGTTGCCACGTATCTGTTGTAGGTGTTGACAGATGTGAAAATTACCGAACTATCAGTTTAATAAGCCACAGCTGCAAAATACTAACACGAATTCTTTACAGGCGAATGGAAAAACTAGTAGAAGCCGACCTCGGGGAAGATCAGTTTGGATTCCGTAGAAATACTGGAACACGTGAGGCAATACTGACTTTACAACTTATCTTAGAAGAAAGATTAAGGAAAGGCAAACCTACGTTTCTACCATTTGTAGACTTAGAGAAAGTTTTGACAGTGTTAACTGGAATACTCTCTTTCAAATTCTAAAGGTGGCAGGGGTAAAATACAGGGAGAGAAAGGCTATTTACAATTTGTACAGAAACCAGATGGCAGTTATAAGAGTCGAGGGACATGAAAGGGAAGCAGTTGTTGGGAAGGGAGTGAGACAGGGTTGTAGCCTGTCCCCAATGTTATTCAATCTGTATATTGAGCAAGCAGTAAAGGAAACAAAAGAAAAATTCGGAGTAGGTATTAAAATCCATGGAGAAGAAATAAAAACTTTAAGGTTCGCCAATGACATTGTAATTCTGTCAGAGACAGCAAAGGACTTGGAAGAGCAGTTGAATGGAATGGATAGCGTCTTGAAAGGAGGATATAAGATGAATATCAACAAAAGCAAAACGAGGATAATGGAATGTAGTCGAATTAAGTCGGGTGATGCTGAGGGAATTAGATTAGGAAATGAGACACTTAAAGTAGTAAAGGAGTTTTGCTATTTGGGGAGCAAAATAACTGATGATGGTCAAAGTAGAGAGGATATAAAATGTAGACTGGTAATGGCAAGGAAAGCGTTTCTGAAGAAGAGAAATTTGTTAACATCAAGTATAGATTTAAGTGTCAGGAAGTCATTTCTGAAAGAATTTGTATGGAGTGTAGCCATGTATGGAAGTGAAACATGGACAATAAATAGTTTGGACAAGAAGAGAATAGAAGCTTTCGAAATGTGGTGCTACAGAAGAATGCTGAAGATTAGATGGGTAGATCACATAACTAATGAGGAGGTATTGAATAGGATTGGGGAGAAGAGAAGTTTGTGGCACAACTTGACCAGAAGAAGGGATCGGTTGGTAGGACATGTTCTGAGGCATCAAGGGATCACCCAATTTAGTATTAGAGGGCAGCGTGGAGGGTAAAAATCGTAGAGGGAGACCAAGAGATGAATACACTAAGCAGATTCAGAAGGATGTAGGTTGCAGTTGGTACTGGGAGATGAAGAAGCTTGCACAGGATAGAGTAGCATGGAGAGCTGCATCAAACCAGTCTCAGGACTGAAGACAACAACAACAACATCTGTTGTAGTGCCATCCTGTCAAATAAATGTATCAGTTGATAGTTCAAGCATCAAGTGGCCACCAAGTTTATTGACTAATGTCAGTAAACATCTTTCCTGCTGCTGTGATATTTGAGTTGAATTAATAGTAACATTCAGTTACAATATTCTCAACAATATCTAAGTGTGGTGATCTCAACATTTCGTATCTTTCAACAGAAAAGTGCTTTGCAGTGTTTAAAACCGATGGAATAACTACATTCAGTGACTATTCATTTGATAAAGTGGTAAAATAATTCTATACCCAGTTCCTGCTAGAATATGAGGTATAATCTGCAGCACTTATCATTTTGCATGATGAAATAGTGATGGTTTTGTGCCATCTCAGGCCCTATTATGTAATGGTTGATAGAAGCAAATTGTGCAGCCACCTTGTTGATCTATGCGTTTATGAAGGTAGGATGTTCTATGTGGTGTTTTTCATAGTTATACTTGTGCCTTATGAAAATATGAAATTTAAGAGAAACAGTACATTAAAGTTGACTTGAGAACATGTCATTTTTTGTGTGGTTTCTTATGCAAAAGTGTTGGGAAATGCGACATCAGCAGCTAAACAGGAAGTAGATTTATCTTGGAGTTAGATCTTGGTATTATTTAATAGCTGATTATGAAAAGAAAAGGAGATATAATCTGTAAATATTTTAGAAAGCCCTGGCACCATAGTTGTAATCAGTGAATGTCACAGATTTCCTAAATATGACAACCACAGGCCATGCCTGTTCAAACATAAAGCCATGTTGGAACTTTCACAAAGTACAGCTAATATAAAGCTAGCCAATAACTTCGATTATATTTTTCTAGTGCGGAACATAACACATTATCTTCTTCCCCCTTAAAATGGTTCTTGGCTAGGTGAAGCATTAGTGAAAACTTCTAAAAAAACATCAGGTGGGAAAATTGCACCCACCATTCCTTGAACATTATTTGCTATATTGGAAGTTGTCCTTCCCCCGACCCCCCGACCCCCCCCCCCCCACCCTCACCCCCCCCCCCCCCCCCCAAAAATCATCAAAATTCAACACGATTTACTTGGTGTACCAGTAGTGTCAAACTATATTATATACAGTTCACTCACAAATACGTTTGCACACTGCAAAACAAATACAAATTATTGATTTATCGGTGGAAATGGCTCTAATTCAAACCTTTTTGTCTCAAGACTCATATGTTTAGGAAGAAACAGGTCACAACAGCTATATCAAAAACAGAAAATCTAGCAAATAGGCAGGATACAGACTGCCACATACACAGTGCCCTGATCATTGGACTCTGGCAGCTGAGTGTTGTATAGAATGTTTCATGTATGATACAAGTACAGTGTTCAGCAGTTTACTGGGGAGGCAGGATTTGATCATGATATACACTGCAACTTCATCATCGGACTCTGGCAGATGGTGTATTAGTTTTAGTTCAATTAAGATGAGTTAGGGGCGAGCTTGTGAGCTTGAGACCTAAGTCTGAAAACATCACAGAACCATTTAGCACTTAGAACATGTTTTTAATGATGATAAATCAGTTAATGTGATCCATACTATGTACAGTTTCCCAGTAGGTCTTTCAAACATACTGTATCCCGTTCTTACATATTATGAAATATCTTGAAGAATAGGATCAATTGACAGTGTCAATGTCTCACTACTGGCCATTAAAATTGCTACACCAAGAAAAAATGCAGATGATAAACGGGCATTCATTGGGCAAATATATTATACTAGAACTGACGTGATTACATTTTGATGCAATTTGGTTGCATAGATCCTGAGAAATCAGTACCCAGAACAACCACCTATGGCTGTAATACGCCTGGGCATTGAGTCAACAGAGCTTGCATGGCATGTAAAGGCACAGCTGCCCATGCAGCTTCAACACGATAGCACAGTTCATCAAGAGTAGTGACTGGCGTATTGTAACGAGCCAGTTGCTTGGCGACTACTGACCAGACAGAGATCTGGAGAATGTGCTGGCCAGGGGAGCAGTCGAACATTTTCTGTATCAATAAAGGCCTGTACAGGACCTGCAACATGGGGTCGTGCATTATCCTGCTGAAATGTAGGGTTTCACAGGGATTGAATGAAGCGTAGAGCCACAGGTTGTAACACATCTGAAATGTAATGTACACTGTTCAAAGTGCCGTCAATGTGAACAAGAGGTGACCGAGACATGTAACCAATGGCACCCCATACCATCACGCTGGGTGATACGAATACATGCTTCCAATGTGTGTTCACCGCAATGTCACCAAACACGGATGCAACCATCATGATGCTGTAAACAGAACCTGGATTCATCCGAAAAAATGACGTTTAGCCATTCATGCACCCAGGTTTGTCGTTGAGTACATGATCGCAGGTGCTCCTGTCTGTGATGCAGCGTCAAGGGAAACCGCAGCCATGGTCTCCAAGCTGATAGTCCATGCTGCTGCAAACATCATCGAACTGTTCGTGCTGATGGATGTTGTCTTGCAAACGTCCCCATATGTTGACTCAGAGATCGAGATGTGGCTGCACGATCTGTTAAAGCCATGCAGATAAGATGCCTGTCATCTCGACTGCTAGTGATACGAGGCCATCGGAATCCAGCACGGCATTCCGTATTACCCCCCTGAACCCACCGATTCCATATTCTGCTAACAGTCATTGGATCTCGAAAAACGCGAGCAGCAATGTCGTGATACGATAAACCGCAATCGCGATAGGCTACAATCCGAATTTTATCAAAGCCGGAAACGTGATGGTACGTATTTCTCCTCCTTACATGAGGCATCACAACGTTTCACCAGGCAACGCTGGTCAACTGCCGTTTGTGTATGAGTAATTGATTGGAAACTTTCCTCATGTCAGCAAGTTGTAGGTGTCGCCACCGGCGCCAACCTTGTGTGAATGCTCTTATAAGCTAATCATTTGCATGTCACAGCATCTTCTTCCTGTCAGTTAAATTTCGCATCTGTAGCACGTCATCTTCGTGGTGTAGCACTTTTAATGGCCAGTAGTGTACATATAACCAAGTCATTGGGTATGTGGATCGGACAACGAGAACAAAAATGGTGGAACAGGAGGTCAGAGAGAGAATTACAGGTACAAAGCTGAAGGAGCAGGAGGTCTAGAGATCGAACTAACAGAGCAAGATGGCAGGTTTGCGGTACAGAGATTGAACTATGAGAACAAGATGGAAGCTCTCGGGTAAAGAGACCAGACTAGTAGAGTAAGATGCCAGCTCTGGAGTACAGACATTGAACTAAGAGAAATGGTGGCTCAAAATACTGGGTTGTAATTAAGAAAGCAAAAGTTGCGTGTGTGCGCAGCTACCATGACTCAAACGGCTGTAGTTGCCGCAGTGCATGCTATGTCCACAGGAACCATCGTACTTCGGAGCAACGCAGGCACCGCAATATTGTATTTATCTGCAAACACCGGGAAAGCAACGTTCAATTATATACAGTTTTGATTCTTGTCCGCCACAAATTTTCGTTGTCGTCATTCTGTTATACAACTGGTGGCTGTCCATATTTGCAACTGCAAACACATTTTATGTATTTCATAATGACTGCAGTCATTGCATCGTGTTTCAGAACAATACAGGTTCGAATCATGCCTCGGACATGGATGTGTGTGATGTCCTTAGGTTAGTTAGGTTTAAGTAGTTCTAAGTTCTAGGGGACTGATGACCTCAGAAGTTAAGTCCCATAGTGCTCAGAGCCATTTGAACCATTTGAACAATACAGGCCCTACAGAATCGTACTATGACACATAACCAACACGGATTCAGAAAATGTTTCTTTTGAAATATAACTGGCTTTTTATGCACTAAAAGTAATGTTTGCTATAGAGGGAGGATCTCAAGTTTATTCCACACATCTAGTTTTCCAGTAGGTTTTGGACACTGTTTCTCACAAGCATCTTATAATCAAACTGCGTGTTTGGAGTATCGTCTCAGATGTGTACCTCGACTTGCAACTTCCTGTCAAGAAGATCACAGTTTATAGTAACTGACGGGAAGCTATCTAGTGAAAGAGAGGTGAATCCGGGTTTCCCCATGAAGGAGTTATAGGCCCTCTATTGTTATTAATTTATTTAAAACGATTTTGGAAACAAGTTGAGCGATCCTCTTAGGTTTTCTGCAGATGATGTCGTGTACCATTTAGGAAAGACATCGAAAGATCAGAACAAATTGCAAAATGATGTACACAAGATATCTGCGTGCAAAAAAGGAGCATCCGACTCTAAACAATAAAAAGTACGAGGTCCTTCACATGAGTGCTACAAAAATCCATTAAGTTCCTTTTATATAATAAATCACAAACATTTAAGAGTTGTCAGTGCAGCTAAATACCTAAGGATTACAATTATGAACAACTTAAACTGGAAACATCAGACAGAAAATGTTGCGGGGAAGGCGAACCAAACACTGCATTTCATTCGCAGAAGATGCAAAGGACTAATAAAAAGACTGCCAACACCACGCTTGACCGCCTTCTTCTGAAGTACTGCTGCAGAGTATGGGATCCTTACCAGATAGGACTGATGGAGGACACCGAAATAGTTAAAAGATGAGCAATTCATTTTGTATTATAGCGAAATAAGAGAGAAAGTGTCACGGATTTTATAGTAAGTGAGTTAAGTGTGGAATTCATCAGCCCCAGATCTACCATATTTCCGAACTGGGGCAAAAACTTTGATAGTGGCGTACCCCCACCTCTCACTCGAGCGTTTGAGATAGCACGTGCCACGCCTCTTCACACAGCATTGTTCTATCGCACGTCACTGTATTTCGCTCTGTGGAATTCTAACGTCATCAAACCTACATTCAGGAGAAAGGAAATTAAAATGCCCTGTGATCCCTCCCTACTCCCAGTCGGCCGGTCTCATATCTTAAAAAACCAAAATTTAATAATGGGTGGGATTATCTGCGACCAGGAGAATAAGAACTCTTCAGAAGATCTGCACTCTTTATTGCCTATTAACTAATAACTTTCTCTTTTGTTTGACATAAAATTAAATACAGGAAACATAAAACCAGTAAAGACAATCAAGTCTGTACACATTCCTTCAATCCTTGGGCCGCAGCATTTTCTTTTCTCTCTAATCTTGGTACAGCTTTACACGGTGTGCCTTCCTTCCTGCGACAGAATCTATTACTTCATCACAGTTCGTCAAACGTTTTGCTACATGAAAAATCAAAATGCCGTTGTCTAATACTGAAAAATCTGTTAATATGAAAGGTACCCAAGAGTGATTTGGTTTCTCGACATGACTACATCTATTTTGTCATTTTCTGCTAAATAAAACGAAATAGGCCTTTCTAATATTGCAGCAAATGTAACACAGGCCAAATACGCGACACAGCAAATGTAACACACGCCAAATACGCTACATTGTTTTGGCACAAAAGGTCGTTTTTATCTACTTAATTTATTTAAATAACACGACAGAATAAATCAGGAAGTGCCAATATAAAATGCCTATTATAAGCAAAAAGTTTTATATTAGGAAGTAGTTTTACATTTCACTCATATGCTCTAGCTTCTCAAGCGTGAGATTCAAAAGCAACAATACGAGTACAAAATTTTTATATAAATTTGGAATCGTCATATTCTTCCATATAATTTATGTGAATTCCCTGTTTCTTCTCCTTCCTGGTTCTAACAAACAATCTTGTCATCATTAATTCTGTAACTATTCCTGCCATCGTCAAAACTTATTCTCCGGTTAACTTCACTTACCCTGCAGGAATCACCGGTTTAGTTATGTCGCGTTGATTCTCCGGTTAGGCGTTATACGCGTTCGTATAACGCGTTTTCCGGGAATAAAACTTAAGTGGATGCTGACCGGGGACTATACAACAGGCGCTTAGTAGTGTAGCGATCTGTCAAAAATTTTCTGCCAAAATTTCATTTTTTTGGATACACCGAGAAGATCATACGTCATCTTTCTTACCTGTTATTCCTGTTAGTTCAAATGCTTCAAATGGCTCTGAGCACTATGGGACTTAACATCTGAGGTCATCAGTTCCCTAGAACTTAGAACTATTTAAACCTAACTAACCTAAGGACATCACACACATCCATGCCCGAGGCAGGATTCGAACCTGCGACTGTAGCAGTCTGTTCCAGACTGAGCGCCTAGAACCGCTCGGCCACCGCGGCCGGCATTCCTGTTAGTCATGTATTTCCACTCTGGTGGTCTGAATCTGCGTATTTCCCTAGTAACTATAACAACGTTGATCATTCCCACACCAATCAGCCACATAAACAATCAGCGATTGGCTTTCACGGGTTCGGGTTTATTCGGCTCAGCTCTTAGAGCCCTGTCCTCTACGCGTAATTTCTTTATTTCTTGGTGCAAGGGGATTCCCCTTGCGTACACTATGCACGCATTAAAAAATCAATTACAGTTCGTTCAGACATCAACTTATAATGTGTTCAAAAATGTTTAGAAATCAAGAGGGATACGTTTCAAAATCATATGAACAATCAATCGACCAACGTGCGCTGGATGGTAGGCGGTTTGTAAAAGAAGGTTTTTTCTTCGAGTACATCAATTTGGCGCCCCCCTAAAATGTGTTAAATAGTGTTTTTAACATGTGATTAAAAACACTTTATTTTAAACTTGCCAATCACGAGTAGTATTCAGATCGACAGACAGACAGAGACAAGAAGACGTCACCAAAACTGTATTAACGGTTTTGTTGGATCCCTAAGAAACATGTCTTATTGGTATATTACACATTAAATGTCACTGAACATTTACTATCTTCGCAGATGAAAGACACCATTGTTTGTACATTCCTTTGAACTGTATGATTATGCAGCTTTTCAATCTCTTGATTTATAGGATTAATAAGAGAATTCTTGTCGGCGAACTTCAGCGTAGCTTCCTTCCACAAATGATTAACTTCTTGCTCGAACGTTTGTTTCGACTTGTCAGCATGCCGTTTAACATATGCTCTTTTTTAAAACTTTCGAAATTCCTTCACCAAAGAAGGCGAAGTAAACAATCCAGAATTCGAATCAAGAACAGCTGCCAACATGAGTAACTGAGAAGTAGATATCCTCGGAGTAGTGGAGCAATTTAAATCACGTAATAAAAGCAAGTCTTCTGGTCCAGATTGCATACCAATTAGGTGCCTTTCAGAGTATGCCGATGCAATAGCTCCAACGATCGCTAGACGAAACATCCATGCCCAAAGACTGAAAAGTTGCACAGGTCACTCCAATATTCCAGAATGGCAGTAGGAGTAATCCACTAAATTTCAGGTCCATTCATCGATGTCGATATGCAGCAGGTTTATGGAACATATCTTGTGTTCGAACAATATGAATTAACTGGAAGAGAACGATCTATTGAGACACACTCAGCACAGATTTTAAAAAAACCATCGTTCTTGTGAAACACAACTACCTCTTTACACACACAAAGTGTTGAGTGCTATTGACAAGGGATTTTAAATTGATTCCGTTTTCCTGGATATCCAAAACGCTTTTGACACTGTACCACAAAAGCGGCTTGTAGTGGAAAATCTACATCTACACCTACGTGATTACTCTGCTATTCACAATAAAGTGCTTGGCAGAGGGTTCAATGAACCACCTTCAAGCTGTCTCTCTACCGTTCCACTCTCGAACGGCACGCGGGAAAAACGAGCACTTAAATTTTTCTGTGCGAGCCCTGATTTCTCTTATTTTATCGTGATGATCATTTCTCCCTGTGTAGGTGGGTGCCAACAGAATATTTTCGCAATCGAAGGAGAAAACGGGTGATTGAAATTTCATGAGAAGATCCCGTCGCAACGAAAAAACGCCTTTGTTTTAATGATTGCCACTCCAATTCACGTATCATGTCTGTGACACTATCTCCCCTATTTCGCGATAATGCAAAACGAGCTGCCCTTCTTTGTACTTTTTCGATGTCATCTGTCAATCCCACCTGATGCGGATCCCACACCGCACAGCAATACTCCAGAATAGGGCGGACAAGCGTAGTGCAAGCAGTCTCTTTGGTAGACCTGTTGCACCTTCTAAGTGTTCTGCCAATGAATCGCAGTCTTTGGTTTGCTCTACCCACAATATTATCTATGCGATCGTTCCAATTTAGATTATTTGTAATTGTAATCCTTAAGTATTTAGCTGAATTTACAGCCTTCAGATTTGTGTGACTTATCGCGTAATCGAAATTTAGCTGATGTCTTTTAGTACTCATGTGAATAACTTCACAAAATTGGCAGTTGATCCTAAATAAGGAAAAGTGTGAGGTCATTCACACGGGTGCTAAAAGGAATCCGTTAAGCTTCTATTACACGATAAATCAGTCAAATCTAAAGGCCGCCACTTCAACCAGCTACTTAGAAACTACAATTACGAACAATTTAAATTGGAAAGAACACATAAGGAATTCTGTGGGGAAGGCAAACCAAAGACTGCCTTCTGTTGGCAGAACACTTAGAGAATGTAACAGATCTACCAAAGAGACTGCCTACACTGCACTTGTCCATCCTCTTTTGGAGTACTGCTGCACGATGTTGGCGGTGTGGGAACCTTACCAGGCAAGAGTGCATCGAAAAAGTTCAAAGCAGGGCATGTCACTGAAATGATACAGGATTCGGGGTGAACATCACTAAAACAAAGGCGTTTTTCTTTGCGGCGGAACCTTCTCACAAAATTTCAGTCACCAACTTTCTCCTCTGAATGCGAAGATATTTTGTTGATGCCGACGTACTTAGGGAAAAACGATCATCATAATGAAATAAAGGAAATCAGAGCTGGCAATGAAAGATATACACTACGTGATCAAAAGTATCCGGACACCTGGCGGAAAATGACTTACAAGTTCGTGGCCCCCTCCATCGGTAATCCTGGAATTCAGTATGGTGTTGGCCCACCCTTACCCTTCATGACAGCTTCCACTCTCGCAGGCATACGTTTAATCAGGTGCTGGAAGGCTTCGTGGGGAATAGCAGCCCATTCTTCACGGAGTGCTACACTAAGGAGAGATATCGATGTCAGTCGGTGAGGCCTGGCACGAAGTCGACGTTACAAAACATCCCACAGGCGTTCTATAGGATTCAGGTCAGGACTCTGTACAGGCCATTCCATTACAGGGATGTTATTGTCGTATAACCACTCCGCCACAGGCCGTGTATTATGAGCAGGGGCTCGATCGTGTTGAAAGATGCAATCGCCGTCCCCGAATTGCTCTTCAACAGTGGGAAGCAAGAAGGTACTTAAAACATCATTGTAGGCCTGTGCTGTGATAGAGCCACGCAAAACAACAAGGGGTGCAAGCCCCTCCATGAAAAACACGACCGCACTTTAACACCAGCGCCTCCGAATTTTTAATGTTGGCCCTACACATGCTGGCAGATGACGTTCACCGGGAATTCGCCATACCCACACCCTGCCATCGGATCGTCACATTGTGTACTGTGATTCGTCACTCCACACAACATTTTTCCACTATTCAATCGTCCAACGTTTACACTCCTTACACCAAGCGAGGTGTCGTTCGGCATTTGCCGGCGTGATGCGTGGCTTATGAGCAGCCGCTCGTCCATAAAATCCAAGTTTTCACACCCCCCACCTAATTGTCATAGTATTTGCAATGGATCCTGATGTAGTTTGGAGTTCCTGTGTGATGTCTGGATAGATGTCTGCCTATTACACATTACGACCCTCTTCAACTGCCGGCAGTCTCTGTCAGTCAATAGACGAGGTCGGCCTGTATGCTTTTGTGCTGTACGTGTCTCTTCACGTTTCCACTTCACTATCACATCGTAAACAGTGACCTAGGGATGTTTAGGAGTGTGGAAATCTCGTATACAGACGTATGACACAAGTGACACCCAATCACCGTACCACGTTTGAAGTCCGTTGAGTTACGCGGAGCGTCCCATTCTGCTCTCTCACGATGTCTAATGGCTACTGAGGTCGCTGATATGGAGTACCTGGCAGTACATGGCAGCACCATACACCTAATATGATAAACGTATGTTTTTGGGAGTGTCCGGATACTTTTGATCCCATAGTGTAGGTGTTTGCTCTTCCGCACGTTTTTCGAGATTAGAATAATAGAGAAGCCTCTGCGAGGCACTTAAATGTGATTTGTAGAGTATACATGTAGATGTAGATGTAGATGAAATTCATTTTGAACACAATGACATCGGCTTTATATCCGTTGCAGGACATCACGACTGACTCCCAGTGAATTCGACCGGCGCAGCAGAGTACATCCTGAATGAAATCTAGCACTTCTGGATGGCACGTGTTTCAAATCGGGGAATCCCGGGCAAGTACACGTGTAAAGCATTCAGTTCAGTTCACGAGGCCATAAAGACTGTCTATGCTCGGGATTAATTATATAAAATGTTGTGACTGACAATTCGCAATTTTTCACGTCACAATCTTTATTGAGGTAAGTTCACAAGGTTGATGACTGAACATACAAACGAAAGTTAACAATAACGAAAAAGTCTCCTAATTGAGGCAAACAAAAGTTCACTTCTTATTTTCCACAAAGGTTCGTGGTAACACACTCATACACGAATAACAGTCCAATTCCGAGACGAAGACGTAATCTTTGACGGTTGCAGTACACGAGGTCGGCATCCGACGTGAACTGAACTTCAGGTCTGGTTCTAGCCTCTACCATAAATAGCTGTCTCCAGCCAATCAGATTTCGACGTAGTGATACTTCCTGCAGGCTGTGGCTCGAGCTCTCCATGCAGGAAGTAGTGCTCTGAATGTCTGTTTCCATTATCTTGTGCGTAAATATCCGGTGTTTACCATGGTGCTTTTGGGTACGCCTTTGGGCATAGACAACCTCGTCCTCTGTAGTGTTATATGGGTTGCCGGCCCTCAGGGGCTACCTTGTCTCCGGCATAACATAAAACAAAACGTTATCTGTTATAATAATGAATAATTTATATTCTCTGATTAAGAGATTGACGTGAGATTTTCGTCCCCTCATTCCCCCCACCCCCACTCCCCCTATAAATGAGATTTGGTGAGAAGTTGCCAGCCACACCCCTCACCACATTTTGAGCTCACGTAGTTAATGGTTGCCCTCTTATTGGCTCAGAGGATACGAGTATGCCACTGACATTATACAATGCGATCCTGCACTAAGCGCATCGTTTGCCGTATGTAACATATGCAGCATGCCCACAGAATCTCGTAAATGCCTGTCTTGCGCGACTCTTTAAGTCGTTTTAATAGATCCCATTAGTGCCGAGATTTTGGAAGGAGGACTAAAGATTGCTTGAACTTCCTATATTCTTAATATTATGATGCCTATTTTTGCTGAAACATTTCCAAAATAGGTATATAAGCAGTCATTTTGAAGGCGTCATCCTCTTGCCTGTCCTGCCGTTGGTACGTCTGTAGCAGTCTCTGTACTTGCTGAGATGAACATTCACTGTTCAGGAAGACAGTTTTCATGTGGTCCACTTCCTTTTGCAGGTTATCTGCATCCGACATGGTATGGGCTAGGTCAGGGCTTCACAACATACGTGCTCGTGCTCGCGGAGCAAGCTGTGAGCAGCAAGGCGCGAGCACGGAGCAGCGCGAGCACGCTACCCCCACTACCGGACCAGAGCGGAGAGTGGGGAGAGTCACGTGGGGTACACAACAGCTGCCGCCAGTCGATGTAAATCCGCGGCCACCTGCAGGGATATCTCACGAATTATTACTGCGACGAATGAAACAAATAACGGAGAATGTACACGTACCACATACTTTTATTAGCTTAGTGTATGCCTCTACCATCTGTAGACACTGAAACTAAAGAATTCAACGACAATCCTATATTTTCAACACTTTCTTCAACACCACTTAAAATATCACCTCCGGTTGTAGTGTTCTTCATGGCTACTACATCGAGGAGCTCCTCCCTCACCTGAAGATCTCTATTAACACCTCTAATAAATATGGCAAGCTGCGCTGTTCCAGTGATATCAACACTTTCGTCCAGAGCTAGAGAATACGCCATAAAATCTTTACAGATATTTTCAAGCTGGCTCTGGACGTCGTCTGCCATGTCCTGTATGCGACGCATAATGGTCATGTTAGATAATGGCACAATCCGAAACTGTTCAACTTGAGATGGACACAAATGTTCCGCTGCAACTACCAAACATTCTTTTATTAAATCGCCATCAGTTAAGGGGCGCCGGGATTTTGCTAAAAGCAAAGCAATTTTGTAACCCACTCTGACAGCTGCCTCAGTTGATTTTTCTTCGTCGTCCAGATGTTCTTCGGATAGCTTCCTTTTAAGTTTAATAACTTCCTGTGCACGATCTGGTCAATCACATTTTCCACGTCCGTAGTCTTTCGCGTGGTACGACATATAATGTCACTGCAAATTAAATTTCGTAAAAGAATTCAGCGTTTTGTGACATACTAAACATTTTGCAACACCATCTTTTTCAGTAAACAGATACAATTCCTCCCAATGGGGGTTGAACTGCGAAAGCATGGTTGGGGTTACACAACGGCGACTTCACATGATTCTTAACCAGCGAAGTGACTGTTAAGAGCTGATCGTAGTACTTTAAACGGTACACAGTCGGCGCGAATTCAATAGGCACGCTGCGGCCCTATTCAAACGTGCGCGCGCATTTCTCTTCCCTCCCCTCTCGCCATACTCAGCGACCTTGGACCTGCTCGCGAGCACCTGCCTGAGCAGACGCGAGTACTCGCGCTCAAAACCGGCCAGTTGTTAAGCTCTGGGCTAGGTGAACGCTCATCGTTTTTGAACAACCTGATGGTGTTGCCGTGGGGAATTCTTTGTCTCCCCAGCTGCCCAATCCTTTTATGGAAATTGTAAAACCAACACCATATTCATGATACGTTGATGACACTTTTATGGATTGGCCTCATGGTTCGAACAGTCTCTGAGAGTTCCTTCAACATGTGAACTCCAAACATAAAAACATAAAAGGTAGTTGCTTGCCGTGTTTAGAAGTCTAGATGTGACTTATGAGAGATGACATTAGTAGTGTGACTACCTGTCTTCTGCCCCACATTCTGTTGTCGCCAAATTTATTCAAGATGGCGGCGATGACGCCATCCAAGCTGGTGGCCTGTAGACTTGGCAACAGTGCATGACGTCATCCAAGATGACGGATTTTGAAGGGAAGTTTGAATTTTGGTGGGAAGTTCGAATTTTCGTCGGAAGATATGGCAATTGAGCTACCACCACTAATCTAACCCTCCAGAAAAAAATGGTGGGAAATTCAAATTCCAGCAGGATAATGCGTCACACAACGAAAATGGGGGAATATAGACCAATTGGGCTTCGTCCACTAACCTAACCCCCAACCCCCAAGAAAATGGCGGCAAGTTCAAATTCCAACAGGATAATGCACCACACCACTCTTATTTCTGATAAGCAAAGAAAATCGCAGGAAAACAGCTCACTTGGCCTACCTCCACTAATCTATGTCTACTAAGCTAACAAAATGGCGCGAAAGAAAAGACACTTTACTAACCTCAGTCGCCAGACTGCCACCACCTCCTAAGGATTCGTGGGAAAATGAATTGGACATAAGACTTTTTTTAAACAATTCCATGCAGGTATGTTCGGTTTGGAATCCAACTAATTTACTTCATATCGCTGACACCAGAGAGCGCCACCTTCATGTCAGAACATGACGCACGTACCGTTATTCAAGATGGCTGCACCCCCTCTGTCCACCACCACAAGGTCCAGAGTCAACTTCATATCGCTGACACCAGAGAGCGCCACTTTCACATCAGAACATGACAGGTGTACCGTTATTCAAGATGGCTGCACCCGATGTATCCACCACAAGCTCCAGAGCTCAAGTGGCTTAGTTCATATCATGACCGCCAGAGGACGCTACCGTGACGTCGTGTGATGACACAAGATCATCTGCTCTCTCTTGCGCATGCGGATTACAACGGGACACGCGCCGCGCCACCTGCCCGTGGGCGTCCGATGGCTTACGTCCCATACCCTTGGCTGCCACCTCCATACATGCACAGGACATAGTCTTGTATAAATATGCTAACACCTACATCCTGCATCTAACCTATCAGTTACCTAAGTACTTAATTCCATTTCGATTTTAATCATATTAAATAATTCAATTTACAATTTCATATACGTATGAAAAGGTGTTCACTATACTTTCAACTACCTGCTTTCAACTACTTTTCAAGGAACAGACTGCCACCTCTTCCTAGGAACCGTCGTCGAGTTTGAATTCTGGCAATAAAGAAAGGTCACTTGCGCTTTTGCTACCAACCTAAGAAAATTGTGTGGGGGGGGGGGGGGGGGGGGGAGAAAGGACACTTCCACTAACCTCATCCACCTGACCGCCACTTCCGCCTAGGATCCGGCGCCAAGTTCGAAATCTGCCAGTAAACAAAGCTCACTTGCGTTTTCGCTACCAGTGTAAGAACATTGCTGCAAACGAAGCTCACCACTAACCTAAGTCGCTAGACCGCCACCTCTTCCTAGGGGCGGGTGGTAAAAGGACTCAGCCTGCACTAGACTGATGGAGAGAGCAAGGAGTGCACTTTATTTATTTGGGAGCAATTTATTTAGGGATGTAGTATATGTATCACAGAACACACGCTCTGACATGCCCCAACACCAGTCTTTATTTAAACAATTAGAGGCAGCACCACCACCAAGTGTATTCACCACTGAGACCATAGCCCAACTGACTTAGTTCATACCTAATTTCAGTACACAATAGCAAAATGCTCCTAAATAATCCAGTACACATAACTGCAAACCTGCTCAATACCCATAAACTGTCCAAATAACACACAGAACAGACTACAGCGTCACTCGCAAAATAACTCAACTGACATGCGCAACCACTCTCCGCCACACCCTGTCCCCCGCAAAGCCACACGCCCATCAGCTGTCAAACCGCCCACAGGTCCCTGCTCGGCTTCCACAAACATGAGGTGGCGACAGCATTCATACTTCACGCCAGTGAAATTCCTACCCAAATACATGTTCACCTAGACGCCTACGATGACGCGAGCAAAGCTGGTTCGTGCGCGCTCCAACCCTCGCGAAGTGTGGCGGCCACAGCTCGGGTCCCGCGGGTTCGTCGAACACCAGTGAAAGTTGCGTACCTCTATACAGTCACATTTATACATACGTCATAGCATTCCAAAGAGCGTTCACGGCAGTCAAGTATTCGAGGCATCTCCAGGCGCAACTTGTCTTTGCCATTGAACGCAGAATAGCACAGAGCGTGTTGACACACGCGTTCAACTGCACTTACCCGGCCTAGCGTGACCGATGCAACAACGCCAAGTCCACGGGCATATTTACAGACTCATCTAACAACGTGCCTAATCTTATTCTTATGTCACATCACTTTGTAAAAACATGAGAGCCAAGTCGACCACTCGGGAATCGCATAGTGTCCCAGAAATGGAAAAAAGAACACATTGACACCGGTGTGTCAGACCCACCATACTTGCTCCGGACACTGCGAGAGGGCTGTACAAGCAATGATCACACGCACGGCACAGCGGACACACCAGGAACCGCGGTGTTGGCCGTCGAATGGCGCTAGCTGCGCAGCATTTGTGCACCGCCGCCGTCAGTGTCAGCCAGTTTACCGTGGCATACGGAGCTCCATCGCAGTCTTTAACACTGGTAGCATGCCGCGACAGCGTGGACGTGAACCGTATGTGCAGTTGACGGACTTTGAGCGAGGGCGTATAGTGGGCATGCGGGAGGCCGGGTGGACGTACCGCCGAATTGCTCAACACGTGGGGCGTGAGATCTCCACAGTACATCGATGTTGTCGCCAGTGGTCGGCGGAAGGTGCACGTGCCCGTCGACCTGGGACCGGACCGCAGCGACGCACGGATGCACGCCAAGACCGTAGGATCCTACGCAGTGCCGTAGGGGACCGCACCGCCACTTCCCAGCAAATTAGGGACACTGTTGCCCCTGGGGTATCGGCGAGGACCATTCGCAACCGTCTCCATGAAGCTGGGCTACGGTCCCGCACACCGTTAGGCCGTCTTCCGCTCACGCCCCAACATCGTGCAGCCCGCCTCCAGTGGTGTCGCGACAGGCGTGAATGGAGGGACGAATGGAGACGTGTCGTCTTCAGCGATGAGAGTCGCTTCTGCCTTGGTGCCAATGATGGTCGTATGCGTGTTTGGCGCCGTGCAGGTGAGCGCCACAATCAGGACTGCATACGACCGAGGCACACAGGGCCAACACCCGGCATCATGGTGTGGGGAGCGATCTCCTACACTGGCCGTACACCACTGGTGATCGTCGAGGGGACACTGAATAGTGCACGGTACATCCAAACCGTCATCGAACCCATCGTTCTACCATTCCTAGACCGGCAAGGGAACTTGCTGTTCCAACAGGACAATGCACGTCCGCATGTATCCCGTGCCACCCAACGTGCTCTAGAAGGTGTAAGTCAACTACCCTGGCCAGCAAGATCTCCGGATCTGTCCCCCATTGAGCATGTTTGGGACTGGATGAAGCGTCGTCTCACGCGGTCTGCACGTCCAGCACGAACGCTGGTCCAACTGAGGCGCCAGGTGGAAATGGCATGGCAAGCCGTTCCACAGGACTACATCCAGCATCTCTACGATCGTCTCCATGGGAGAATAGCAGCCTGCATTGCTGCGAAAGGTGGATATACACTGTACTAGTGCCGACATTGTGCATGCTCTGTTGCCTGTGTCTATGTGCCTGTGTTTCTGTCAGTGTGATCATGTGATGTATCTGACCCCAGGAATGTGTCCATAAAGTTTCCCCTTCCTGGGACAATGAATTCACGGTGTTCTTATTTCAATTTCCAGGAGTGTAGTTAACGCTCGCTTTCTTGATGCCTCAGCTTCTATGCACGAAATTCTTACCCTAACAGAACCTGTTTACGAAAATAACGCCGAATGCAGTCTCCTCAGCGCTCCTAACGTCTTACCCTTCCAGAGTTCAACATACGCAAACGTTCCCCCCGCTATGTAGAGACTCCTATATCACAGCACAAACGATGTCAATGAATCGAGCGTCCTGATTGGCTCTTACCGAATTTACACGCCGAATTACTTATGCCGCCGATATCGAAGCACCATTCACCTATTCTTTTTCGGACTTCCAGCGGTTATTTTACACAGATCGCTAAATTCCATTGACAGTTAAACCCGCAAGATTGTCTCCACCTTATCAAATACATACCAGACTGACAAGAATATTCGAAGCCCCGAATATATTTACCAATGTAACTACAATTAAATATCACCATTCCTGCTACTGTCTGACACCAATCATTGTACACCTAATTTCTCCTTTTGACGACTGTGCATCAGTATCTATAGCGCTTATAATTTTCCACCTAAAAACTCTCTCTCATACCCTACTCTTTATCCTTGTGCTCAATCTATACGTCCCTCACAATAGGACACACAGTCATCATCTCTAGTCATGCCATAACGTAAACGATATGAACTTTACAATGCAATATATAAACATTTTAAACAATGTAAGCCACACTAACTTTACAAAAGAATATATACACTTTTTACAGAAACAGTGCAGTTGTGTTTTATACCAGTATAGAACCCGAAAAAATTATATATTTCGTGAATCAGTGTTTGCCTACGATACGAAATAATACTGACCCAAAATCAACGATTCGTTTGCATGTGTCTTACGTTCTTCTTGCGAGTCCTACCACCATGTCACAGACGTAATCGACCAGGTGTTAAAGCAAAAAACTCTATCCCAGCAGCTACTGCATGTTACTCTCACAAGCGGCCGTCGTTCTACAGATGTGCACTAGTATCAATGTTAAAAGTTATACACTTGCTTTATAAATCTACGTACGACATTACCTCTGAATGAGGTTGTGTTTTCCGGGCAAATACTGAGACGGTAATCGTAGGAATGTGTATTATCAGACCAACACGTAGCCAACGATGCAACCTCGTGGTAAAATCGGTGAATTTTGAAAGTCATTCGGCTAAGGAATGCGGTATGTGGCCTGTATTTGCAACTCCCTCACGCCGCTAGATATTTATCCAGTATGTGTAACGTATTCTGTCTCGATATCATGTCAGAAGTTCCGTTATATATCCACTGATTGAGAACGATCACAGCCACAAGTTAGTCATATCTCGAAACGAGTCACCTTTATCGAACCTATCTTCTACAGTAAAAATCCAACATGGTCTTAGTTAGTCCCTACACATCTTGCAACTGCTTCCATTCCTACAGCTTTGCGCATGTGATCATTCCATTTTAAGTCGGAACTGAGCAGAAGTCGGACAAAGCCATATCCACCACCTTCTGCAACCCGTCTAGAAACAAAGCGAACTGAGTTAGTGCGACAGGACAGTGTTTGGGCTATCCGGCGGAAATGCGCGCATTGGGGCGCGTTCCCAGACTACATAGAAGTACTACAGATCCACGTCCATTCAAATCTATCAGCCCAACATTCTATCATCGTTATTCTCTACCCCGCAACAGAGAAAAATGAACAACTGTATAAGCTCAAATAACTTCATCTGATATAGAACTCACATAGACATCATTACTCGAGCGACGACGCAAAGCTGTGTTGGGGGTCCAGCGCGGAGAGAGAGAGAGAGAGAGAGATTTCGCAGTGTTTCCCAGAATAGCACAGCGTGCAGCCCTCCAAGCATTCCTAACGGCATACTTCGTCCCTCACAGAATTTACCTGTCAATCTGCTGCTGCCACTGCTCCCTGTGTGGAACAAACCTATTAAATACACACGTATTGATAAAGGCTTGTCTAAAGTTTCATCAACTCTACTCTAGGAGAATGATCGTATCCCACGTACTATACTGTAAATGGCAAGATACGCCCCCTGTGGTCCTGTTTAGTTGTTTGAAACAATGTTTTCTAGCACACTTTGTACACTGCCAAACATTTCGTTTTCCTGCCACGACTTCGAGGCCTACGCCAGGTACTAAACTGACATTAAGAAGTTCTGATCCACGGGCTTTTGCAGGAAGCTAGACGTTGTACAGTGTAAATCATGTTCTTAGGGCTGATACCATAAAATGCCACACATCGGATGATTTTAAATAAAAGACAGCTACAATATAAGGAAATAAGAAGACTTTGACTGCGTTGTGGAGAGTTTCCAAACTGATGTCCAAAAGCTAGTGACGATCACCACATTTAAACTCTTCTGTCACACTCATGGAATAGCTGATAACTCTGCCCTCCATTTCGAGTCATTCCTCACTTTGCTCTCATGTACGCGATCACAGTTCCGGTGCTACCCACCCCAGAAGGTATAGCCCAGCCACCAACACTCTCCCTCCAACTCAAACAAGCATTGTCACTCAATCATTATTTCGTAACCAGTAGCATTCAGTGGATGAGTGGGATGGAAAAGACACCACCGATCTACTCTAATAATAAGCATCATAGTTGATAGTGTGAACAGTTTTAACACCTTTACACTAATTTCATCACCGACCATTGATGTGATAGGTTGTGGATCTGCATCCCAACAATGCTTCGTACATTGCGCGTGACAGATCCACCTCCAAAGCCTATGATGTGATGTAAGAATAAGATTGGGAACGTATTATGCAAGTGCGCTTGGTGTTGATGAGTCGGTCACGCTGGGGCAGGTACGTGCGGTTGAATGTGTGCCTCAACACGCTCTGTGCTTTTCCGCCTTCAATGGTGAAGACAAGTTGCGCCTGGAGATGCCTCAAATATGTAACTGGTGTGAACGCACTTTGGAATGCTATGATGTATGTATAAAGGTGACTGTATAGAGGTATACAACTTTCACTGGTGTTCGATGACACCGTGGGAGCCTAGCTGCGGCCACCTCACTTTGTGATGGCTGGGACGCGCGCGGACCAGTTTTGCTCGCGTCATCACAGGCGTCTAGGTGAACATGTATTGGGATAGGAATTTCACTGGCGTGAAGTATGAATGTGGCTGTTGTCACGTCATGTTTGCAGAAGCCGAGCAGGGACCTGTGGGCGGTTTGACAGCTGATGGGCGTGTGGCTTTGCGGGGGACAGGGTGTGGTGGAGAGTGCTTGCGCGCGTCAGTTGCGTTATTTTGCGACCGATGCTGTAATCTGTTCTATGTGTTATTTGGACAGTTTACAGGTATTGAGAGTGTTTGCAGATATGTGTACTGCATTATTTAGGAGCAGGGCTATTGTGTACTGAAATTAGGAAAGAACTAAGTCAGTTGAGCTATGGACTCAGTGGTGAATACACTTGGTGGTGGTGCTGCCTCTGGTGTTTAAATAAAGACTGGTGTATGATTTCGACAGTTGACGATTAGCAAGCAGAGTCTTTTACATGGATTATTATTTTGACAATTTAGGTGTTGTGTGGCTATCTGGACGTAAATGCTCTGCATTGTTTATGAGTAGGTCACATGTCTATAGGTTGTGCAATGTGTTATTTTTGATGGTAGAGTGTGTGTATAGCTTTATACATGTGTTATGTAGGATTAGTTTGCAGGCCTGTACGCTGTGGGGCATGTCAGAGCGTGTGTTCTGTGATACATATACTACAGCCCTAAATAAATTGCTCGCAAATAACTAAAGTACACTCTTTCCTCTCTCCATAAGTGTAGTGCGGGCTGAGACCTTTTACCACCCGCCTCTAAGAAGAGGTGGCGGTCTGGCGACTTAGGTTAGCGAGGGTGGTGAGCTTCGTTTGCGAAAGTGTTCTTACGTTGGTAGCGAAAACGCAAGTGAGATTTGTTTTCTGGCAGATTACACAGTTGGCGCCGAATCCTAGGAGGAAGTGGCGGTTGGGTGGATGAGGTTAGTAGAAGTGTCCTTTCTTTCCCTCCCCCCCCCCCCCACTCCCCCCCACAATTTTCTTAGGTTGGTAGCAAAAGCGCAAGTGACCTTTCTTTATTGCCAGAATTCAAACTCGACGACGGTTCCTAGGAAGAGGTGGCAGTCTGTTCCTTGAAAAGTAGTTGAAAGCAGGTAGTTGAAAGTATAGTGAACACCTTTTCATACGTATATGAAATTGTAAATTGAATTATTTAATATGATTAAAACTGAAATGGAATTAAGTACTTAGGTAATTGATAGGTTAGATGCAGGATGTCGTGTTAGCATATTTACAGAAGACTACGTCCAGAGCATGTATGGAGATGGTGGCCGAGGGTGTGTGACGTGAGCGGTTGGACGCCCACGGGCCAGTGACGAGGCGCGTGTCCGGTTGTAATGCGCATGCGTAAGAGAGAGCAGACGATCTTGTGTCATCATGCGATGTCAGGGTATCATCCTCTGGCGGTCACGATATGAACTAAGCCACTTGAGCTCTGGAGCTCATGGTGGATACATCGGGTGCAGCCATCCTGAATAACGGTACATGTATCATATTCTGATGTGCAGGTGGTGCTCTCTGGTGTCAGCAATATGAACTAAGTCAGTTGGAGTCCAGATCCAGTGGAGAACATAGACTGGGTCCAGCCATCTTGAATAAGGGTAGTTGTGTGATGATCTGATGTAAGGGTGGCTCCCTATGCTGAAGAAAATATGAACTGAGCCAGTTGGAGTCCGGACCTCGTGATGAACACACCTGTATGGAATTGCTTAAATAAAGTCTTATGTCCAAGTCCTTTTCCCATGAATCCTTAGGAGGTGATGGCAGTCTGGCGACTGAGGTTAGTAAAGTGTCTTTTCTTTCGCGCTATTTTGTTAGCTTAGTAGACATATGGGAATTGAATTTTGTTTACAGCAAAAATCAAAAGTTGGTGCCAGTTCGTAGGAAGAGGTGGAGGGCGGGTGACTTAGGTTAGTGGAGGTAGGCCAAGTGAGCTATTTTCCTGCGATTTTCTTTGCTTAGTAGATATAAGAGCAGTGTGGTGAATTATCCTGTTGGAATTTGAACTTGCTGCCATTTTCTAGGGGGTTTGGGGTTAGGTTAGTGGACATAGCCCAAATGGTCTATTTTCCCCCCATTTTCGTGGTGTGACGCATTATCCTGCAGGAAGTTGAATTTCCCGCCAATTTTTTTTCTGGAGGGTTAGGTTAGTGGAGATAGCCCAATTGCCCTATCTTCCGGCCAAAATTCAAATTTCCCGCCAAAATCCGCCATTTTGGATGACGTCGTCTGCTGTTGCCATGTCTACAGGCCGCCATCTTGTATGACGTCATCGCCGCCATCTTGAATAAATTTGGCAACAATGGAATGTGGGGCATTCGGTGTTTCGATAGCCACCCACACATGTATGTATTTCCGAACTATTAGTTACCATCCAGCATAAGCGATGGGCATTCACTGAGCATATACTATCTCGGACGCCAATAATCTGCAAACGGAACTGGACCACCTGTAGACTATATTCATTAATAATGAGTATTCGTCACAGCGAGTACAAAAAGTGCTGTACACATACAAACGACAGAACAAGCAAGAATGATGAGTCCTTCAAAACGACTGCTTATATGCCGTATACACGAAATGTTTCAACAAAAATAGCCAGAATATTAAGGAGACATAAAGTTAAAGCAATTTTTAGACCTCCTTCCAAAATCTCGGTGCTACTGGGATCTGCTAAAGAAGACTTAATGCTGCGGAAGGTAAATGTTTACAGATTCCGTATGAATGCGGCAGATCTTAGGTAGGGAAAGCGACGCACAATATGCAAGATCGCACTGTAAAACATCAGCGTCATACTCGGCAACTCCAAGTCATAAATCCACCTTCACCTATCACTGTATTTCCACTGGTCATTTGATGAAATACAGTGAAACAAAAACTGTGGACCATACGTCAAACTTATGGAACTCCATCACCAGGGAATCAGTGGAAATAGAATATCTTGAGTCGCTTATCAATCGACACAGCGGTTTCCATTTAAACTCTTCATAGTGTCCTGTCGTAGAAAAACTTCGAACTTTGGGTAGCCTACATCGTTCTACTATTTTACTATAAGGAGACAATCGATTTGATATCAGCACCAAGAGCGCGCAGCGCAGCGCACCGATTAGCAAGCGGAAGCGCAATCGCTCAAGCAGCGCAGTGCGAACTGGATACACCATGCATGCGCCAGCGGGGTCCTGATACGTGAGCTCTGTGCATTTTCGTTAGTATTCACCTGCTGAGAGTCGGGAGACTCTGCGGCGAAATATTGTGGCAGCAAGTTGCACACATCCGGCAGTTCTTCCGAGATTTTATGGAACAAGGCGTTTATCGTTGCAACGAGACCTTTTCACGAAATTTCGATCACCAGTCTTCTCCTCTGAATGCGAAAATGTTTTGCTGCCTCCCACCTGCATGGAGAGGACGGACATCGTAACGAAATAAGAGAAACCAAGCTTACACGCATAGGGTTAGGAATGGAACTATGGTAAGAAGTGGTTCTTTCAACCCTCTGCCAAACACTCAAGTGTGAATTGCAGAATACGTTAATCATCTGGATATAGAGGTAGCTGAAACAAATATTGGTTTCAGCCAATGAATGGCGCATGGCTTTAGCATAACGTTCAAGAAACTACAGTTCAGAAAAATATTTCCTATGGAAAAGTCATGAAATTAGTTTCAGAATTTAATTTACACAAAATAAAATCGAAACGTGCACTCAAAATCACCAATATTTCATCAAACACAACGACTGTGAACACTAGTCTGCAAACTATGGCTGTACGAGCATGTAGATGAAGGGAATGCTGTTCCTTTTAGTCCTTTCCTCTTGAGTACCAGCGTACTTTTTAGGATCTCTCTCTTTCAGTCTTGCCTTAGTCAACTTCCTGTGGTTTGCCAGCTCTACCTGGGGCTCGTTCCAGGCTACTTTGTTTTTTGAAAGATAACTGTGAAATCTAGAAATTGGTGTACAAGGTGTATTCAGACAGTAGTGAAGACATCGTAGTTTTGTTTGTTGTGTTAGTTCGATTCGCAAATTTTTTTGTTGTCGTGTTGGTGAACGTGTCAGAAAAGTACCGAAATATGTGAAGTGTATTAGCTCTTAAGTTGGCCGATAAGCTCCGTAGTTTCGAATCGGTGGACGTCGGAAGACTGCAGCTGGTATTCATCTGTTTTTTACTGCAGCTGACAGATAGTGCTGTCAGGTAGCTACTGTTGGCTGCAGCGTAAGTGTTGTACTTCAGTCTATAGTCTGTTAAAACCGAGAAGAACGAGGGCTCATTATAGTAGAGTCGGCGTAAGTTGATTTCTAGCAGTTGCAGTAGCTTCGCTGAATTTCCTTACCCTTCCGTCGGGCGCGACTGTTCAAATTGATACACGTCGATATTTGCTGTAAATTATTTGTCAGCGATTGGCAGCACTGGTGCCTTCCCGCTAGTAGCTTCCCTTCGCCGACCACTTTCCATTGTTGTGCGCTCCAGTATTAACGCGACTGCTCTGTTGTCGAGATATTTGCTCATTGCTCTGTTTGATATACCGCGCCTGTTTCCGTTACATTTCAACAGGTAATTTCTTTGATTATCAACGTAACTTACTAAGTAGTAGAAAGCTAATTTAGAATGCAAAATTCACTTATATTCTTTTAGTAGCGCTTAGTTGTCTTTTACAGTTGTCTGAATGTCAAGTATCAAATTGATACACCGCGCCCGATTGCGTTTCCTATAGGAATTTTATGATTTTAGGTGGGATATACTTCATGAAGGCAAGCTACAGTAAGACATATAGCCTCCTCGACCCAAATCGTATTGCAGAAATCCAAAAGATGCTATTCGAAGAGGATGATAATAAATTTCAAGAGGATTTTGAAGACGAAGTGGACACAGATGGTGATGACATAGTTGAAGTCCGGCCGTAAGATTCAGAAACAGAGGAAGACGACAGTGAAGATGACGAGTGTCATACTGAATGGACCGATTTATTTCCGTGGATGTCGAGTTAATTTCAGTCTTGACGTTGCCACAGGGAGTATTGGAAGTGGGTGGTTTACTCTCCCTATCGTCCGATGTAAGAATGCTTCTCTACCTGGAATGGAATCATTCGCCAACCGAGATGTCATCGCTTATAAGACTTGGCATTGTGGAATAGATGCTAAGTCCCAATCTAGACCTAGTTATGTATATAGCAATATGCCATTTACATTGTATACTCACTCCTGTCGTAAAGTTAGTAATGATGAAAAAATACATGTATGGATAAAAGGACTTGGTGTACTTGCTGAGAATGTAACTGTAACTGGTGATGTAACCATGTACTATAATTATTAAAAAGTCTGATGTGTAGCGTAAGCCGCCATAACTATATTGGAATGGCCAAAGAGACAAAATGGAATAAAGTTTCACCATCGCACAGAGTACAATTCAGGGCTCTCAATGTTATTCGGAAGTTACACCTATAGGTGTGGCAAAAGCAGCGAGATCGCCTTTGGAATGCTGGAATTGCCTAATAGATGACGAAATTTTGTCCATTATAGTTTTGAGTACAAATCAGTACATGGAGAGCGTCAAAGCTTCATTCCAGCGTGAGAGATACGTAAAACAAATAGACATTACTGAACTGAAAGCCTTCATCGGTCTCTTATTTTTAGCTGGAGTAAACAAAAGTAGGAGACAGAGCTTAGAGGATCTGTGGGGAACTGATAGGGATGACATTGAGAAATTTCGCCTCGTTATCACCACAAAACGTTTCAAATTCATCATGCAGTGTCTTAGATTTGACAATCGTGCAACTCGCGAAGAAAGGAGACGATTAGACCAGACAACAGAGATACGGAAATATTTTCTGTATTTGTACAGTCATGGTCAAACGTATCCGAACGACCGGAATTGCATTTCGCCTGATTCACATGCAACCCACATAACGCAGCTGTCTAGCAGGTCCTCTAATCACTCCTTGGTACAGTCGTTCGACAATTGAAAATGCTTCCAACAAGTCACCACTAGAAATATCTGCCCTGTATCGCAATAACTCAAGACGTAAAGTAATATCACGATACTACAAACATCAGGGAACACCTTATCACAGATAAGACTGTCCTTAAGGCTTGTTAACTCACATTTATTGCAATAAATGACATACCTGAAATGTTACCACTCTGATTATTACGTCAGATAGGTAATGCACGTAGTACGTTCGTCGTATTCATGATTTCCTCTTCAAAGTAACATACCGTACTTGTTATTTAACACAAAACGACATTAAAAACTTAAGTTATTCACGAGCAGTTAGTTGAGAATATGTATGAACTTCAAATGACACGACGAACCGTCTCGTTCTGCATATGGATTCAAACCCAGGTCATGCAGACTAAGATTTCGTGACTGACGGAAACTAACAGTCATTCCTGACTACGCGTACAGAGAGTGGTAAACCTCAATTTTAGACAGTATCAGTTAGCAAGTATCAACTTTAAATTACATAACGTAAACATTTTTAACGGACGCGAATTCCTACCCAGCATCTATTGTCCCTGTTAACGAACTACGAGAGATGTTAAATATTGCTTCTTCACAAGTAACTTACTTGAAATGCCGTGAGGTAAAGCTTTGTGTTGGACAGGGATTCGAACCCAGAACCTAATCGGATTGTTATCGAAGCACAATCAACTGTGACATATCGGATTTTCTCGGCAGTAGCTAGATGTTTTAACTGAAATGACGAGACGTAACATTAATTTTTTCCTTCCTCGGACTCCAACCTGGCACCCATCGCTGTTATATTCTAGAGAATACGAACGTTAAATATGGGTTTGTTACACCAGCAGCGACGTGTGAGCATGTTTGAAATAGAAATAACATGAAGAAGAGTTCAGTGCTGTCTGGGAATCGAATCCCATATATATCGTTGTTGACTACACACAAAGAGACGTCAGCTACCGAATTTTTCTCCACCAGGAGCTCGAAATAACATCCTTGAACTTACAGTCATCTCTCAAATAGTTCTGTGTCACACTGGGAGTCTAGAACGTCAGATATCGTTAGTGTTGACAACGAATGAAAATGCATTAAAAATCAAAATTATTATCCACCAGCAGGTAGGTGTTCTCATGCTAGAGCTTGATGATACATAACGAAAACTTTAGTGCTGGGCAAGGATTCGAACCCATTCACGCGCAGTATGTGGAGATGTTGAGTAATGCGTAGTTTTGAACAAACAACAAATAGTAGTCGAGCTGCATTGTCACGAAGGGATCAAATTCCGCTTTAAGGGCGGTCTGAGTAGCATTCCCAGTTCAGAACCAATTTTATCGACATATAGAAGCTCAAATAAAAGATGGAATAAGTGTCCTGTGACCCTACATAGCGTTTGTTTCGTTACTAGAAATAAATAACTAGTATAAGAAAGGTTACTGGCGATAGAGTTCCCACATTTCGCCACTCCTGACTTTATTGCGGTTCAACCTAACATCTGCTTGGCAGAGAAGGAATATCATGTTTAATGTGAATTTCAGACCACAATGCCATTATACCTTCTTCACTTGGCGTAGCCAGAAGAGAATAGAATCTGTCTCTCCCTATTAAAAATCATAGGCAGAAGTTAGAATCGAACTGAGACCATTACGAAAAGAACCTAGCATCAATCCACCAGACCACCAAATCATCTTCTCTGAGGCTCATTTTCCTATCATAGCGCCGTTAGGCCACAGTCGATGAGAATTCTGACACACAGGCTCCCTGTAGTGGTTTGCAGTATGTTCAGTACCATACGAGACGCTTATTGACAGGAGATCACATCACCACGCAGCTAGCGAAGAAGTATGTACTGCGTTTTCCTCTTAGGAGGATGAAAACGTTTCTCTCTGCGAGACGCACCGCCAACCATAAGAGACGCTTATTCACAGGTGATCACGTCACCACACAGCTAGCGAACATGTACGTACTGCGTTTTCCTCTTACGAGGCCAATAGTGGCTAGAACATGCAAAGCGCTATTTAAAGGACGAGATTAGTTGCGATTTCCACGTGCAACGACTTTCCTGGGCTGAAAACCATAAGTTTACAATCTTTTGTTACACCTCAAGCTATAATAACTCAAATTATGCAATGGAAATGACATGAAAAATCAAGTGAACTTTAATACTTAATTCCGTGCATACCAGGAAGTAACTCGTCGATCACAGCGTTGCCAAACATACCTTGCCTTGTTGCCAAATCGGAGTTACAGTACCAGCAGGAAGAGGACGAACTTATGTGATCCTAGAGTGGGCTAGAAAGTGACCATAGCTGTCGTTACAAACACGCGGCTGCTATGGCCTGGAATAAGAAATGCGTCTGATTCGCGCTTCTGTATCTAGCTTTAGGGACTGGAGCGTAGTTACTAGTAATACTCAGAACTGACTGCAAACTAAGCATCATAAATCTGTAACTCTCATAGGTTATTAAAAAACTAAAAACCCACCTCGATTACGAAAAAAGCACCTAGTGTTGACACTAGGTGCTTTTTTCGCAATCGAGGCGTTTTTTTTAGTTTTTTAATATATTAACCAACGATTGCTGACCCGCTGCGATGTTGAAGGTTCTTAAACTCTCATAGCTGTTTTTATATTTCTTTCGCAACTGTACTCAAAACTAAAAAACTCATTTACAGACGTTGTCTTGCCTGGCCGATAGTCTAGCACACCAAACAAATGAAAATAAAAAAAAGAATATGTGTGTGTGTGTGTGTGTGTGTGTGTGTGTGTGTATTCATGATCTATGGAACAAGTATTAATCTAATGTAATCTAATCATATCATATTGCTGACTAGCCATGAAGAGTCATGAATTACTGAAATTTTCGCCAATATCAGTAACGAAATCTTAACTTGAAAATAAAAGACGACAGTTTTGTAATAAACTGGGACTCCTATCAAGACCCTTTCTTCCCTGTTAACTAACCACGGAAGATGTCTGATATACCTCCATTCAGAAGTAACAAAGTGTGTATGCATTTAAAGATGAATCGCATGATGTGAAGTTCTGTGACGGAGATATCGGTTTTTCTTACCAGCTGCTAGGTGTTTGAATCTAAAATAAGGATACAAATTTTTGTGCCTGAGGAACAATCGAACCGCACTGCTATCGTTCTTCTTTATCGTCCCTGAATATAGCTTAAGTATCAATTGCTTGCTCACCAACAGCAAGATGTGTGCGTGATTGACCAGAAATTGTTGGCAACACATGAACAGACATTAAAAATGCACGTCATTTTCACTAGCAGGCCAGTGTGCACGTGATAGGACTTGAAATGGAATTATGTATTGGCAACATCGTCATAAACGTTTGGCAACACTGTGACAGTGCAATCACTTCCGTGTATGGTACTGAATTGACTAACTAAACTTACTTGATATTCCCTATGCATTTGAATGACTCATGCTATGTAATCGTCATGTAATCTAAGACACTGAGACAGAAAATTCAATTTTTTGGCTAAAGAAATGCTATTCTTCAGATAAGTGACACCTTTTATTATCTTTCACGATGCATTATGAGGCTGAGCGATCAACACCTTGATGAGAGTGGGGTGCTGGCAGCAATGTGTCCATAGCCCCGTGGTACCACCCATGTCTTGTGTCGCAATGGTTCAAGGAGTCATCAGTTCTACCTGTGGTAGGGGCCAGCGTGTGCGAGCTTTTCTTCTAATTTATTTTATAGGGCTGTAATTTTCCAGAAAAAATTCTGTAGCGAAATCAGGAGAAAACCTTTACACACCAAATCCTCTTGGTAGCTCGACACAGTAAGTTGCGTTAATGGACGTAGATCTCAGCTTTCTGACTGCCAAGCTGCTTCACAATACAAGCGTCTCTGAAGAAATTCGAATCGACCGTCAACGATATGAAATTCAATATTGTTCTTCACTTAAGGCTCACATGCCAGGGTGATAAGTATGAAGGAAAGGAACCTCTTGGTTACTACAGGGCGTCTATGCTAAATTTCCACAGTAGCAATTAGGAACTCTCTGCAGACATTTGCTAACAGTGGCTCTAGCAACTTACTTTTTCTCTGGGTAGCTTCAAATATGGGCAATTTTGTCGCCTTAAATCCAACTGAATATTTTAAATATCACTTTTGAATAGCGTTCACTTCGCCATTATTTAATGTATGATCCTCAAAACAAGCGATTTTCCATAGTAGCTGTAGAGCAGGTTCTGAAAGGTATAGACACAATGTTTCGCATCCATCTACAATAGGGAATCAAAGAAAGAAACCAAACACATTACACTCCATTTACTCTCTGTGCCTGTACTAACACATATGAATCCATGACAAAAATAAATTATTTGAAGAATCTCCCGTGAAACGAAAAAGAACAAGATGTGACGCTCTAATTATAATGCACTGGATCAGAAACAATGAAATTAATTCTGTGGCACATTGATGTATTGCACACTAGTGTAATAAAACACTTATCAGATAAAAACAGTTTTGCACCTCAATTGCTATCGAGTGTAAAACACAAATCGTAGACAGATTTTATGGGACACCACTCAACAACATTAAAGCTTTTACACCGCCGCCCGCATCTCGTGGTCGTGCGGTAGCGTTCTCGCTTCCCACGCCCGGGTTCCCGGGTTCGGTTCCCGGCGGGGTCAGGGATTTTCTCTGCCTCGTGATGGCTGGGTGTTGTGTGATGTCCTTAGGTTAGTTAGGTTTAAGTAGTTCTAAGTTCTAGGGGACTGATGACCATAGATGTTAAGTCCCATAGTGCTCAGAGCCATTTTTTTTTTTTTTTTTTTTTTTTACACCGCCGGTAGGCAGCAGACGGGTCCCAAAGAACTCAGACGCATACGGCGCTCACAGGCAGATGGTCGGCCCAGAAATCTCTCGCTAAAATATTGTTGAACCAAACTGTTATTACCAATGTGACAGAAAGTGAAATATATTGTAGACTTGCATGAATTATACTCATAGCTTCCGCACTGAGAGGAAAGGGGCGATAAAAATTTTGTCGACGCGTGCCTATGGTTACCAGACATCGCATTAGCTAGTCCCGCGTTTTATCTCAAGACTGTGGTCATAGGCAAGAGTAATGTAATCAGACTGTTGTCAAGAGTTCCTCCGGGAAGTGTAGCAGTACAATGTTAGCAGATCGAGCATATTGCCGAACTTAGAATTCAGAGGGGAGTGCGACTGTATTGTCCACCTTACGTGAACGACTAGGCGGTCAGTTTTTTTCTCTATGACTGTATCTACAAAACATATTGCACGCTTAAGAACGAGAAGAATTTTAAAAAAAATTGTTTATGAGGGCAACGTTAACCATAGCGTTCGAAGTATTCATTGTATTGTATACGTGTATGCCCACTCAAGGGGAAGACAAGGATACACAGTCTAGCTTGAATATTATAAATGCGCCTCAGTTTGTGTATGAACTCAAACTTAGGTTGATAATCATTTTGAAAATTTAGCAGTGCTGTACCCACTGGTGTTAAACTCGTTTTCAACCACTGATTCCCACAGCTACAGGAACACTACTTGTGATACCTCTTAGACAAAATACTTGCGCAGTGTTATCAGATGAAAAGATCAACCTGACAGAAACTGTGAGAAGTTTGTTTTACAACCTTCGCACCTGGATAAAGAGCATTTCCTATTTGAGATACCTGTGAACGTTGCACCATAAGATGATTTAAGAAGAAACTAAATTCCTTCAGCTGCGCCAATGTTTAAAGAAATCGTCTTAACGGCACTAAATCGTGGTTTGTGAATCGTCTACCGGCCGTACTCTGCCTCATTTCGCTGGTTGGAAGGCAAAAAGCTTACTGACAAATTTCACAGATGGAAAATGGGGATGAAATGTCTCCCACTGGAAGGTGATGTTGTTTTATTTAAATGATTACAAAATCAGGTAAAACGAACAGTGAGGTTGTCAGTATAAGCGCATTACTGTTGTCAGTATGATGTTTCACCACCCAGGGCCTGTAATGATAAAGGGCCCGTTTAGGTCAGGCATATTGTATACAGAAGTGGAAGAGAGAGCACGACTAAATTCTACAACCCGTATGCATTGCATACACACAGAAATTACTGTTACAGTGTACTTGTGGAGCCCAATGAATGAATTGCATATTTTCCGGTGAGAAAAAGTACTGGCAAACAGTCCTCGCTACATTAGGTTACTTAAACTGGTATCACTTTGAGCTAGAATTTATGGCCAGCGACTAAGTGTAAGGACAGTGAGTCGGATGCGGGTTTTGCAACTGTGAAATACTTTCCTACATTATAGAAGCGAATATTAAATTTCGACTAATATTGCGAAAATTTGGAACTTGGATAGCTTTGAATGAAAATCTTTCTGTTTATTGCAAAGGAAAACAATACATTTTCTATAACGTTCTCTATCAAACACAACTTGAAACAGGTCACGTCGACCAAACAATATGGAAGAACCGACAGCGACGTATATCGGAAGGCAGTAAGGTGCCTTGGCTTTTGGTTTGGTAGTATTCGACAGCCATTTCTAGGCGCAAGTAAATGAAGAAAGGCAGCGCGTTTTTGTTATCAAGTAACATCTTCATCAATTACTTTAGGTTTAATTAATCTACGAGTAATTGCTGATGTTTGATTAACATGAAAAGGATTCCGTTGACAGGGAAAGAACCTGTTCTTGGGCAACTACTTCTATAATGACCAAAAGAACTTAAATGGTCTTCAAGCACATGTGTTCCAGCAGCGGTATGAATAAAACGATAGTAATAATGACGGTAATAACCGAATTATCCGGTAACTTCACACTTCGCAGTGGATTTTCTCGAACTAAGAAATTTCCTTAATTAGTGAAAATTTCAAAATGGCTTCACATCGAAGCAGTGATGCCTAGAAGAGTCTTAACATCCTGCTGACATGAGAATAGTATAGTCTATGCGTCAGAAGCTTGCTTCTACCTAACCATTTAATAGAGTTGCATTTTTTCCATCGTTACTAATTTTGTAAGCTAAGCACATCATCCATTACAGCACACTCCTGGGGCTGGGAAATGTGGCCACAATGGTCTGGTGGAACGAACTATCACAAGTGCAATGCATGGGTTCAGGAATTTACTTTTAAGGGGCACAAACAGATTTACTTTACCTCCAGTAATCTCAAGAGAAAGACGTTATAATCCAGAATCCGCATTAAACATCACGTTCCTTCATTCCCAACTGCACAGAGCCGGTTTACTTGGGGAAATGACATAGGTGGAGGTCATGGTAAACAGAAATACTGTCGCCAGTAAACTTACTTACATTAGAAAATTTTATTTTATTTGATGAACCGATAGCCATTTAAAGGAACAGAGCTCTTATTTTATTTGTACTTGATTGAACTAGAAACGTTGAAAAACTTGGTGCTGGACTGTGATTCGGACTCGTATCTCCTCTTTCGAGGATCTGCATCTCTCTGAACAGTATAGTTAGATCATTTCGTTCCTTTTTCCAAGACTGCAATCTTCTCTATGTCTCCTCCAAAGGTAAGTATGTGGATCCGATTCCCGATCCAGTACAAAAATTATTCATAATTCCATTTCAAGCCGTATCACGTGCACACCGGTCTGTTAGTCAAAATGACGTGCATTTTTAATGTTTGTTCATATGTTGCCAACAATTTCTGGTCAAACACGCACACATCTTACTGTTGGTGAGCAAGCAATTGATACTTAAGCTATATTCAGGGACGATAAAGAAGAAAGATAGCAGTGCGGTTCGATTGTTCCTCAGGCACAAACATTTGTATCCTTATTTTAGATTCAAACACCTAGCAGCTGGTAAGAAAAACCGATACGTAACATTTAATTTTACTTAGTTAACAATCCGATTATATGTTGGGGTTCGTATCTCCGTCACAGAACTTCACATCATGCGCTTCATCTTTAAATGCATACACACTTTGTTAATTCTGAATGGAGGTATATCAGACATCTTCCGTGGTTAGTTAACAGGGAAGAAAGGGTCTTGATAGGAGTCCCGGTTTATTACGAAACTGTCGTCTTTTATTTTCAAGTTAAGATTTGGTTACTGATATTCGCGAATATTTCGGTAATTCATGACTCTTCACGGCTAGCCAGCAATATGGTTTGATTAGATTAGATTGGATTAATACTTGTTCCATAGTTCATTAATAATACATTTCGCAATGATGCAGAACGTGTCATTTTAATGAAAGGTTTCTTTATATACCAGTATTCAATCTCTTTACAACAACTTTTTACCCCCTCTCTCATTCTTTTTATTTTTATCACTCTCTTTCTCTCTCTCTCTCTCTCTCTCTCTCTCTCTGACACATTATTTTTTTTTATTTTTATTTCTTTGGTGTCCTAGACTATCGGCGAGGCACGACAACGTCTGTAAATGAGTTTTTTAGTTTTGAGTACAGTTACGAAAGAAATATAAAAACAACTATGAGAGATACTGATACATGATTCTTAGTTTGCAGTCAGTTCTGAGTATTATTAGTAACTACGCTCCAGTCCCTAAAGCTAGTTACAGAATCGCGAATCAGACGCATTACGTATTCCAGGCCATAGCAGCCGCGTGTTTGTGACGCCACCTATGGTCACGTTCCACTGAGATTTGGCAACAAGGCAAGGTATGTTTGGCAACGCTATGGTCGACGAGTTACTTCCTGGTGTGTATGGAATTAAGCCTCAAAGTTCACTTGATTTTTCATTTCATTTCCATTGCATAATCTGAGTTATTATCGCTTGAGGTGTAACAAAAGATTGTAAATTTACGGTTTTCAGCCCCGGAAAGCCGTTGCACGTAGAAATCGCAACTAATCTCGTCCCTCAAACAGCGGTTTACGAGTTCTAGTTTCTATTATCCTCGTAAAAGGAATTAACTCCACACAACTCTTCGCTAGCTGTGTGCTGATGTGATCTCCTGTCAATAAGCGTCTTGTATGGTTGGCGGTTCCAGTCTCACAGAGAGAAACGTTTTTATCCCTTCTGTGAAAGAGCTACAAGCAGTCAGATCAAACATCGATAACGAAATCGCAAGAAATTACTTTCAGCTCCTAGTGCAATAGTGAAAACTTACAATGCTGCACAACAGGAAACGCCTCTTTCCGCTGTTGACAAGCAAACTTTGGATTCCTAGGAATACATAACTTTGTTTATGACATGTCACATTTGCATACCTGTTGAGTATGACAAAGGATACCAATTATACACGGATCCAATCGGAATCTAAGTGAGTAGTATGTATCTAATTCGTGCCAATAGAAGCTCGCTTGTGTACAGATACTCAGTGTTATTAAAACACACATTCGTCGTAAGATTGTCATGGGTAGTTTTATTTGATTTCTTATAATACAGTGCACAATTTTCGTAAGGTTTCTTTCAGTGTTGTTAAAACAATACTAAACATGAGAGAGAAATTAATCATCAACGATATATGCGAATTTTCTGATTTTATCTATGACAGCCTGACAATGCACATGCAGTTTATTGATTACATGCATGTAGAAAACTTGTTCTGAGTTAAAGCTGTTACACAATGTTTGAAGAAGAATAACATGTCACTACCAGACGACAGCTTATGTAGAAAATACTTTTCTGGCTATTTTGGCACGTTGCGCTTTCCACATACATAATACAAAAGCTTCGAGATGCATCTGCTGCTTGGAAGTCTATTAAACCTGAAAAGAACAAAATGACGCAGAAGTTAGCCTTTTTCCACATGCGGCTTTTTGGGGTGAGAAGTGAAGGCCGTTAAGTTTGAAGTTTCATTAAACTGATAACTTCAGAAAACAGCAGAATTGCTTTTTAAAAATATGTAGCAACGAATATAACAGAACCCGCGACGTCTTATCTATGGCCCTCAATGCTTACCGTTACGCTACCAGCTCCCATATAGCTACATCACCTCCAGAAGTCAACAACAGTTCCTCCAGAACTTCCGAATTCCACAGCGCTCTGAGATAATGCATATGGCCGGATCTAGACTTCTGAGAGACCGACAGTTACAGCTTTTCTTTTGCACTGCACAACGTTTTCAACAAACAGAATGCGCAGTAGAGTAACTCAAATGGAAAGGAACACTTCCTATTTAAAATTTCTGCATCCTCCACTGTTGGCAGTTCTGTGTTGATGGTAATTACGTGATTTTATTTCGGTGATTACAAAATAGAGTCAAATGTATGCACTGGGTAGCCGAGGTAGCTAGTTCATGGCGATTCGGTTAACCAAGTACATGAATGTACTGAACATACTGCAAACCACTACAGGGAGCCTGTGTGTCAGAATTCTCATCGACTGTGGCCTAACGGCGCTATAATAGGAAAATGAGCCTCAGAGAAGATGATTTGGTGGTCTGGTGGATTGATGCTAGGTTCTTTTCGTAATGGTCTCAGTTCGATTCTAACTTCTGCCTATGATTTTTAATAGGGAGAGACAGATTCTATTCTCTTCTGGCTACGCCAAGTGAAGAAGGTATAATGGCATTGTGGTCTGAAATTCACATTAAACATGATATTCCTTCTCTGCCAAGCAGATGTTAGGTTGAACCGCAATAAAGTCAGGAGTGGCGAAATGTGGGAACTCTATCGCCAGTAACCTTTCTTATACTAGTTATTTATTTCTAGTAACGAAACAAACGCTATGTAGGGTCACAGGACACTTATTCCATCTTTTATTTGAGCTTCTATATGTCGATAAAATTGGTTCTGAACTGGGAATGCTACTCAGACCGCCCTTAAAGCGGAATTTGATCCCTTCGTGACAATGCAGCTCGACTACTATTTGTTGTTTGTTCAAAACTACGCATTACTCAACATCTCCACATACTGCGCGTGAATGGGTTCGAATCCTTGCCCAGCACTAAAGTTTTCGTTATGTATCATCAAGCTCTAGCATGAGAACACCTACCTGCTGGTGGATAATAATTTTGATTTTTAATGCATTTTCATTCGTTGTCAACACTAACGATATCTGACGTTCTAGACTCCCAGTGTGACACAGAACTATTTGAGAGATGACTGTAAGTTCAAGGATGTTATTTCGAGCTCCTGGTGGAGAAAAATTCGGTAGCTGACGTCTCTTTGTGTGTAGTCAACAACGATATATATGAGATTCGATTCCCAGACAGCACTGAACTCTTCTTCATGTTATTTCTATTTCAAACATGCTCACACGTCGCTGCTGGTGTAACAAACCCATATTTAACGTTCGTATTCTCTAGAATATAACAGCGATGGGTGCCGGGTTGGAGTCCGAGGAAGGAAAAAATTAATGTTACGCCTCGTCATTTCAGTTAAAACATCTGGCTACTGCCGAGAAAATCCGATATGTCACAGTTGATTGTGCTTCGATAACAATCCGATTAGGTTCTGGGTTCGAATCCCTGTCCAACACAAAGCTTTACCTCACGGCATTTCAAGTAAGTTACTTGTGAAGAAGCAATATTTAACATCTCTCGTAGTTCGTTAACAGGGACAATAGATGCTGGGTAGGAATTCGCGTCCGTTAAAAATGTTTACGTTATGTAATTTAAAGTTGATACTTGCTAACTGATACTGTCTAAAATTGAGGTTTACCACTCTCTGTACGCATAGTCAGGAATGACTGTTAGTTTCCGTCAGTCACGAAATCTTAGTCTGCATGACCTGGGTTTGAATCCATATGCAGAACGAGACGGTTCGTCGTGTCATTTGAAGTTCATACATATTCTCAACTAACTGCTCGTGAATAACTTAAGTTTTTAATGTCGTTTTGTGTTAAATAACAAGTACGGTATGTTACTTTGAAGAGGAAATCATGAATACGACGAACTTACTACGTGCATTACCTATCTGACGTAATAATGAGAGTGATAGCATTTCACGTGCGCTATTTATTGTAATAAATGTGAGCTTACAAGCCTTAAGGACAGTCTTATCTGTGCTAAGGTGTTCCCTGATATTTGTAGTATCGTGATATTAATTTACATCTTGAATTATTGGGATACAGGGCAGAGTTTTCTAGTGGTGACTTGTTGGTACCATTTTCAATGGTCAAACGACTGTACCAAGGAGCGATTAGAGGACCTGCTAGACAGCTGCATTATGCGGTTTGCATGCGAATCAGGCGAAATGCAATTCAGGTCGTTCGGATACTTTTGAGCACGACTGTACGCAACTGGCAGAAATCCTATACCCTCGGAGACAACGTTACAGTAGATGAGAAACTGGAAGGTGCAATTTTCGCCGATATATACCTAGCAAACCAAACAAATATGGGATTAAGATATATGCTCTTGTGGATTCCCAAGTATTTTACCTATATAATTTGGAAATATACGCTGGGTTGCAACCAGAACGATTATATCACGTAAGCAATAAACCTTCCAATGTTGTTCTGTGACTATGTGAATCTATTTATCAGCCAGGTCGAAATGTGACCGCAGGCAATTGGTTTACTAGTATTGGCTGGATAGAAGAGTTACGAAGAAAAATCTTTCTTTTGATGGAACTATGAAGAAAAACAGGCGTGAGATTCCTCCGGAGTTTTTGCTACCAGTAAAGGAAGAGCTGCCAACAGTTCACTTTTTGGCTTCAAGAAAGGATGTAATCTAGTTTCCTAAGTTCCTAGAAAGGGGAAGTGTGTGATCCTAGCATCAAGTTTGCATGACGATAATTCGGTAGATGCTGACAGTGGAGATCAATTAGAGCCATCGATTGTAACAATTTATAATAGCACCAAAGGTGGAGTTGTAAGTAGGCTGTTTATGTTTTCTTATTGGCAACGTTACGTAGCGCTCTGTATGAAAATCACTGGCTGTGCTGTGTGCAGTCTGTGGCTAGTTTGCATTGTTGTCTGCCATTTTAGTGTTGGGCAGCGGCAGCTGGATGGTAACAGCGCTCAGTTGGAGGTGAGCCGCCAGCAGTGGTGGATGTGGGGAGAGAGATGGCGGAGTTTTGTAATTTGTCATGAACTGATATATATATATATTATGACTATTAAGGTAAATACATTGTTTGTTCTCTATTAAAATCTTTCATTTGCTAACTATGCCTATCAGTAGTTAGTGCCTTCCGTAGTTTGAATCTTTTATTTAGCTGGCAGTAGTGGTGCTCGCTGTATTGCAGTAGTTCGAGTAACCAAGATTTTTGTGAGGTAAGCGATTTGTGAAACGTATAAGTTAATGTTAGTAAGGGCCATTCTTTTGTAGGGATTTCTGAAAGTCAGATTGCGTTGCGCTAAAAATATTGTATGTCAGTTTAAGCACAGTCATGTATAATTGTTCAAAAGGGGACGTTTCATATGTCGACCCTTAGCCGAGGATACCTCACTGGAATCTTCTGATTTTTTCTTGTAGTTTGTGTAATTAGTGTAGCTTTTGTTTATTGCCAGCGCGTAATTGTAGAGAGAATTTACTTTGTAGTTTTTCATTCTTGTACAGTAAAACAGTTGTGGCATGCACGTAGATTTGCACCAAGTATTTCGCTGCTGCGCTTGCAATTAACGTGATATTATGTTCAGTGCTATGTTAATGTGTTCTCTTATTGTTGCTCTTCAAATTGTGTTTTTCTGTGTTGTCGTGTGAAATATTGTGACAATAATGGCGTGTGAAAAACGTAACACTAGGCTCCAAAGTAAACTGAGAAATAATAGTGACGACGAGCGTAGCTTATCAACGCCGCCGAGTAATGAATTTACTAATGTTCAAAGTAGTAACTTGGTAATTGTGCATAGGGAAATGGAGCGGGCTGCAAATAATGGTGTAGGCAGTGAAACAATTGGTGAACAGGGAAGCATTATCGATCGACCGGTCGGCAACAGCTCGCCTCAGGAATCCGAAATGACAGGACACAATCTCGCAAATACTCTAGGTTCAGGTTTTGGGTCCTCACCGTTTTCTCAAATGAGTCAAGACACATTTTCTGCTTGTCAAAATGTGAATGTTGCCGGTGAAAATGCACTGCAAAAAAGCATAGAGAAACAGATTCCAGACACTAATACATTACTATTGCAATTAATGCAACAAATGGAACAAAATCAGAGACAAATGGGATAAAATCTTCAAAAGTTAGACACAATGGAACAAAATCTTCACACCACGCTTGAACAAACACGTGAAGATTTGACTACTGAGTTACATAAAATCGAATCGAAATGTCAAAAAGTCTGTAACGACGTAAAAACACAAATTTGTGAGCATTTTCAACCTATTTTTTCGCGGCATGAAAATGCATTACAGAATCACGAAGCAGCCATAAAAGAACTGCAAATTTTGTTCATGAAAATCATGAGACCTTGCAAGCTAAAATTGACTCAGTTGCATCTACCGATTCGGTTACGCAACTTGCAAAAACTTAGGAAAACTTAAAGGACACAGTAGAAAGACACATGGAGGAAATTAGTACATTATTAGAGAAAGTAGTTGAACTTTCGGATCAGGTCACTAACTTATCTACAAAGGTAGATGATGATCTGAATGACACAAGACCCTTAGCCTTCACTGACACAGAAGAGTATGAACAAATTAGAAAATTCAACCAAAATCAAATCAATACACAGTACAAAAGACAAATCCGGGAAGTACAAGATCAGTTGACGCAGGTAATGCAAGAATTACATATTTCAGAGGACACTCGCGCACCAGTACGGGAAGAGGGACATAGAAATACGGAACAACCACAAAATAATAACACAGGACACTTCGGAAATTATGAAAGAAATTGGCAAGGCGCATTGGATTCTGAGATGGAACCGCCGACACGACGTAACAATGACCGATATGCTACTCGCCGACACGATGATTTTGACTATAAGCTGTTCATTACTACACGTAAATTCAAAACGTTTAAGAATTCTGGCAATGACATTCATCCACAAGCGTGGCTCCATCAATTCTCTCATTGTTTTCCTCCCAACTGGTCATTAGAGCACAGATTAGAATTTATGTGTGGCTACTTAGAGAATGAACCAGCTGTAAGAATGCGATCGGTCATTCACAATTGTCATAGTGAAGGAGATTTTTATCATGCCTTCCTCTCAGCATATTGGTCTCAAGCTACACAAGACCGAGTAAAACATAGCATCATAATGATGAAACATTTCGAACAATCTGAATTTTCCAGTCTTGTCAAATATTTTGAAGACATGTTGCATAAGAATCAGTATCTTTCAAACCCATACAGCCCCTCAGAACTCATCCGCATTTGGTTAATCAAATTGCCTGAACATTTACGACATATTATTTTGGCAGGACGTTGCAAAGACGACATTGAAGCTTTTCAGGGACCCTTACAAGAATTAGAAATTGACACAGACAGTCGCGGGATGAGAAAACAGGAAAACAATCACTACAGGTCACATCCGTCACAATTCCGTGACGACAGAAATAATAACTGGACACGACAAGGCTATTCTCACAACACATATCGTGACCAAAACAGACACCACCCGTATGACAACCGTTGGCAGAGTAGTAATAATTACAGGGAAAGATCACCTCTCCGCGGTAATGACTATCACAGAGACAATCAGAGAAACAGACAATATGTGAACCAAAACAATTATTATCAAGGCAGACAGAATAACTTCAGGCGCAAAAGTTCAGTGCGCAGTTACGATTCAGGGAGAAATTCTCCAGCACGTGACCGACAAGAAAGAAACTATGGAATTTACCGACATGACGACAGACGATATAATCGTAACGACAGACCTGAATTGCATCAGAACTGGCGGGATTCAAACAGGGCAGGGCCCTCTCGGCAAGGTGAATTTGTAGAATTTAGGTCTCCTAATCCCAATAACGACGTGCGCCAACAAAGGGACAGACAATGACTTGCACCACAGGCAGCCACGTTCGCCGGCTGGCTGGGAAAAAAATAACATAGCTAACCTTGAGAAAAATTCCAGTATTCTTTACCGACGTATACGACATGATAATTCTGTTGAAGCTCGAGCTTTGCATAGTAGGATGAGTAAAAGCTTGCACCACATTTCACATGTAAAACCGTTTATTGAAAGATAATCTGCTTTTTAACTTAGTCTTTGCCATAAAATTTTTCACTTCACATTTCTAGTATGCTTTGTCAGACTTAGAATCTGTTAACATGCAACAATGTTTGAAGTTAAATATCCAGTCAAGAACCAAGAGAACTTATTTAAACAGAAATTACGAATGCATTGTTATTGTGAAGAGACGACACAGTGTTATTGTGTGTGTGCATTCTTGCTTGTTAGTTGCACGATTACGTAACGACTATAAGGCTCACATACTTAGAACATTTACCAGTACTGCTAATGAGATTTTAATGCAACATTTTGGTTTACTTGAAAATACATTCTGGATTTAAAGCACTTTCAGTGAGATACCAGATGACACAGTGGTTAGTTTATGTGACAGCTACACGATTTTATCACGACGCTACTAATGAGTGACAATTTACAATGTTGCTTTTGCGGTGTTTCTGTTTCATATCTGCACAGTTTTTCTGTATTATTCTGGAAAGTAAAACATGTTTTAGTAGTAACTTCTGTGGTATAGCTACAATGAGACAGCCTTTTCCGTAGCACAACAATACGTTACAGCACAGTAATTTCTTCATCACAACAATAAGCGTAATAACTAAGATATCTATATGCAAAGCATTTCACTTTTGTTTATCATGAGGTAAGTACATTGACTTCTACAGAACTTAGCTTTCAGAGGACAATAACTACGACACTTCCACAGAGATTATCTTACAGCAAGACGCACATTTAGCACTACAGGACACGTATTTGAGTGATTAATTTCGTGCTTAAAACATGCATTTTTTAAGATATTTGAAGTACAATGATACAAGGGTTTTCCGTGATATATTTCATTCCATTGCTGTAATCTGTAATACCTGAGGGTATAATTACATTAATCCTCAGGGGGGTACACGCTTACTTTGTGTACCATGTGTTTGGCAAGCACAAGGAGCCCTAGCTAATATGGTGTTTGCTTATACAACTTTACACATCGGTACCATATTTCTCTAACACAGAGTTACACAGCTATCTGATTATTTGACAGAGAAACAAACATTCTTTTTACTACGTCAGTGACAGATATTTACGCAATTACACAGTTGGATAACTTCACACTTATGAAACTGTATTTTGTCTGTACTTTGTAAACTGTTCATATTTTTTCGGAACCATTGTGATACTATGAGAGCTTTGAATGATGTATTTGGTATGAGATCACGATTTTTAAAGTATGTTTGAGGCAGATGACACTTTTGACATGAGCAGAGAATTTTTTTAGGTTTTGAAATTATTGGAGATAGCTACGACGATTTTGAGAGTTGACTGAGGTGTTATGATGTTATTATTACGATGACTATGTGTATTATGCTGTTGCGGTATGTTTATGATTAATAAGCTGATGCTATATGAGTTATTTGAGTATGCTATGTATTTCTTATGATGAAATATTGAAGAAGTGTCGACGAATATGTATATGTGTAATAAGGTAAGGAGTAATGAATAGTGGTTAGGGACTCTGACTTGTAAAAAAGGATGTTGGAAACCAAGAATAGTACTTTAAGAGTTATAAAATGTGTGTATATGCGTGAATGTATCACAATGCTGGCGAAAATTTTTTGGACGCTGTTATATTTACAGGATTTTGTTTCTACACATTTGTAACGCAAATTTTCGACCTGTGAAATTTTTATATGAGACTGTCACTGTAGCGAAAACTGCTGTCGTAAATATTTCGGTAAGAAAGGTAAGTGACCGTGACGTAATTCGTTGTGAGCGGCCAGGTGGGCCAGCCGCCTTGAGAAAAGGCCATTAGGTGGTAGAAAAAAAAAGGGGAAGCCATTATCCTCACTATCGACATTCCTTTGTAGAAAGCATCGTAAATACGACACCCTCAAACTTAAAAACATGATTACACTGTAGAGTTCTTAATTTATGATATTTACTGAAATGAAATGATGAGAAACATTTTATGTCTATTGTCTTGTTAGTTGAAAGATTGTTTACTGCATTATGAAATGCCATATGGCTAGTGAATGACGTTTGACGCCTTGCTTTGCCTATTTTTTTTAATATCTAGTTTCTAGCTGCACTGCAGCATTGGTTAAAATAGAATTTTATAGATGTACTAATATAAATATTTTATGCCTACAGATCCAGTAAATAATTTTACGATTTATTAAAAAAAACGAAGGAGCAAAAAAAAGACATTTACCTTCACAGGAACTGCATTCATAATTTTCTTTTCAAGTACTTGGTAATTTTTTGTAGAATTAGTTTTTGTGGTGCACCACTTTAATTACATAGTCATTAAGATGTGAATAGACGTTTACCTTATATGCATTGTTGTCTTTAGTGTACTATTTTATCTGCTTGAGCTTTGTCATGCTTAGGTATACGTTATAGCATTTACTGCTGCTGTTTGCCAGGCATAGTGTTACTGAATTTGACTTTGTATTGCTCTGTTAAGCCAGTTTTACTACTGTTTATTTTTATTGTTTGCTGCACATTGCCTTATATTAGTTGTAATATTGCAATTGCTCTGCTAATTTATGCTGCTTGCTTTGGCATTTGTATTTTTCTATCATTGCTGTTTGTGTTAATTGTTTTGTGCTGCTGCATTGCCTCGTCCCTTAGTTTAGCATCTGAGCTCAGTAGATTTAAGTTAGCTTAAGAGGGGGTAGACTATATAAGAAACTAACTATGATGAATTGGAAGAAATGCATTTAGAAGCTATAAGAAAATGGTTTGGCCAAAAAAAAAAAGTATTTTGAAAGAGGATGTGAACAGAATACAGAAAGCAGGCTTAGATAGTACTTTTGGGAATAGTGATGAACAAAGGGAGATCTCCATGCAAAATACTGCAGTAAAACAAATCCTGTCCTTTCCTTTTGTGTCATCCCTCTATATGTTTGTGTACTCTTGTGTATTTGTGTTTTTCCTGTCTTTATGTGTTTATCTGATATGACTTATGTTGTAGAATTTTTCTAGTACTAAGCTACATTCACTATGATGAGGAATACTGTTATCCTCAAATATAATTTGCATTAATAATATGTTATTTTCTTTGTAAAGATGTTTATAGACATTACTAATTCTGTTTTGTTTCAATGCTCATGTGTGAAATTAATGTTTCGAAAACTATTCTCATTATTTTATTTATTTACTTATGTCATAATTCCTGTAACACTGATGTATATGTCTATTTCTATTCTTTTGTAAAGTCTGTATTACTACAAATGTTATCTGTATTGTTATGTTTTTAATGATGTATTTTGTACCTTTGTTGTTGTATTCTTATGTTATAAAATTGTAATTGACACAAGTTCATCATATTATTAACTTGTAAATTACATTTCACTGCACACGTTTCTGTTGGTCATAATATATGGACAATATGTGAGAAGTAGGGACTGATAGTGTTTGCACGTGTGTTAATAATTCAGCAAGGGACTGGATAACAGCATTGCTGGTTTGAAGGACATTTCAAAAAAAAATTTGTGAGTGCACAAGTGGTGGTTCATGGACTTGCTATATTCTCCGCAAGACTCTTCGATGGTGATTGTGCACTTGCACAGTCACAACAGATGGTTGCTGGCCGTCTCTACATGGGCTACAGTGGGTCTGCATCTTTGATGGCCAACCAATACCATTATTTCTACAAGGACTACAGTGAGTCTGCATCTTTGATGGCCCACAAATACCATTATTTCTACAAGGACTGCAGTGGGTCTGCACCTCTGGTGACCCACCAATACCATACTCTCTACCAGGACTACAGTGGGTCTACTCTGTGATGACCTACCTACCAATATTCTTCAAAACGTCAAATGACTCTGCTGTGGGTTTGCTCTGTTGTGGCCCATTACTTGTCTGCATGTCAAGAGTCAGCACTGTCTTTCCGTTGGAAGGACACTACTTCTTCAAGACTGCATGGAAATCCCCTACTTCTGTGTGCATTCTCTTTTACTGTTCAGACTTTGAAAAAAAAAGAAAAACACTGTAATTTACTGTGATGAATCAGGACTGTCTTTATAGACTGTGAAAAAATTTTAGCTTTTGACCAACATTGTATCAATAAGTGTGTGCATTTGATATCTTTGTTATTGTAATTATGAAAAATTTCTTGAAATCATTTTTGGCCACTGCACAAAACAATTTGTAAAATTTTTTGTGGGGAGCATGGGGGCTATGTAAGTAGGCTGTTTATGTTTTCTTATTGGCAACGTTACGTAGCGCTCTGTATGAAAATCACTGGCTGTGCTGTGTGCAGTCTGTGGCTAGTTTGCATTGTTGTCTGCCATTTTAGTGTTGGGCAGTGGCAGCTGGATGGTAACAGCGCGTAGCGTTGCTCAGTTGGAGGTGAGCCGCCAGCAGTGGTGGATGTGGGGAGAGAGATGGCGGAGTTTTGTAATTTGTCATGAACTGATATATATATTATGACTATTAAGGTAAATACATTGTTTGTTCTCTATTAAAATCTTTCATTTGCTAACTATGCCTATCAGTAGTTAATGCCTTCCATAGTTTGAATCTTTTATTTAGCTGGCAGTAGTGGTGCTCGTTGTATTGCAGTAGTTCGAGTAACCAAGATTTTTGTGAGGTAAGTGATTTGTGAAACGTATAGGTTAATGTTAGTAAGGGCCATTCTTTTGTAGGGATTTCTGAAAGTCAGATTGCATTGCGCTAAAAATATTGTATGTCAGTTTAAGCACAGTCATGTATACTTGTTCAAAAGGGGACGTTTCAGAGTCGACACTACGGATAAGTTGACCTCTTCGTACAATGTTTCAAGAAACGTGCGCCATTGGCCCACAGTTATATTTTTTGCAGTGTACAATATGAGTGGAATCAATGCACAAGTAATCTATTGTGGCAACCATGACAATTGTATCGGAAGAAAAGGATTCCTGAAACAACTATCTTACGCATTAGTTCTACTTCACTTGGTTCGAAGAAGTTTGGACATCACAGAAGTTCACAGGGATCTTAAACTGAGGCTACAACATTATAGGCCAACGTGTAATGATGAAGCAGAAGACGAAAGCAGAAAAGGAGAAAAAACAAAAGCAAGCAAGAGGAGAGGGTGTAATACGTGCACAGTAAGAAAAAGAGTGACAAAATATTGTTGCAAAATTTGTCAAATACCAATCTGTTTGATGCACATTGAACTTTTTTGTTCTGACTGTGGTAAAAATCCTCATATGTTACCACAGTTCAAAAGTGACGATAACACAACTGAATAAGTAATGGCACCATTGTTATTGTGTTACAATGTCATCTTTGCCTTTCTGTAAAGATATTTGTCATTTATAATGAGCTTAATTAGTGAAATGTAATAAAGAAGCAAGTGAAAAAAGGCGATGTTATCATTTGTTACCACAGTCCAACACTGACGAAATCTGAATGAAAACTATTTCTATTGCTGTTGTGCTCTTTAAAGATTTTTTAATTTATTTTGTGTTTTGTTAATGAAATTCAGTAAATAATCAGGTGAATAAGCGACATGATAAATTTGATACACCGTGCCCAATCTCGTTGCGAATAACATCGCGCCCACAGAAGGTTAACCAATAACGTTACGCGAATTTGTAAACATCTTATGACATCGCCACAATGTTGCCTGGGCTCTATAGACTGTTTCCGCCTGCAGCCATTGGTGCTTCGTAGTTGAAAGTGGGCAACAGCGCTGCAAGCTGGCAGGGATCTTCTTAGACTGTCTAGATTATAGTTCTGAATCTACGTATACATCTACATGGATAGCGGTTCACAACCCCACAAGTCACAGCAGTCCACTCACCCCACCGCCTCCCCATACCGAACCCAGGGTTATTGTGCGGTTCGGCCCCCAGTGGAGCACCTCCCTCCCCCCCCCCCCCCCGAGCACCTCCCTCAACCCCACCCCACCCCGCCCCCCCACCGCCGCCGGGAACGTCTCACACCAGACAAGTGTAGCCCCAAGTGTTTGCGTGGTAGAGTAATTTTGGTGTAGGCGTACGTGGAGACTGTTTGCGCAGCAATCACCAGTAGTGTAACTGAGGTGGAATAATAGGAACCAGCCCGCATTCGCCGAGGCAGATGGAAAGCCGCCTTAAAACCCATTCACAGAGGGGCCAGCACACCGAACCTCGACACTAATCCGCCAGGTGGATTTGTGCCGGAGGCCGGTGCACCTTCCTGCCCGGAAAGCAGTACGTTAGACTGCACGGCTAACCATTGGGCTTGCGTACTTTACATTTGTCTCAGGTGTAGAAATATCTATTCTCTGGACCTGTTGACATATCAGGTATCTGTTGAATGGTTAACTGACATAACCCGGAAAGCATAGAATCAGGCCGGCCGCTGGTGGCCGAGCGGTTCTAGGCGCTTCAAAAAAATGGTTCAAATGGCTCTGAGCACTATGCGACTTAACTTCTGAGGTCATCAGTTGCCTAGAACTTAGAACTAATTAAACCTAACTAGCCTAAGGACATCACACACATCCATGCCCGAGGCAGGATTCGAACCTGCGACCGTAGCGATCGCTCGGCTCCAGACTGTCTAGGCGCTCTAGTCTGGAACCGCGCGACCGCTACGGTCGCAGGTTCGAATCCTGCCTCGGGCATGGATGTGTGTAATGTCAAAAAATGGTTCAAATGGCTCTGAGCACTATGCGACTTAACTTCTGAGGTCATCAGTCGCCTAGAACTTAGAACTAATTAAACCTAACTAACCTAAGGACATCAAACACATCCATGCCCGAGGCAGGATTCGAACCTGCGACCGCAGCGGTCACTCGGCTCCAGACTGTAGCGCCTAGAACCGCACGGCCAATCCGGCCGGCCTGTGTGATGTCCTTAGGTTAGTTAGGTTTAAGTAGTTCTAAGGTCTAGGGAACTGATGACCTCAGATGTTAAGTCCCATAGTGCTCAGAGCCATTTGAACCATAGAATAAGGAAAATTGTAAATTTCTGACGGGACGTAGTATCGGAAATAAGAATAATATAGTGTAACTTTGAAATGGGTTCAGTAAACCAAAACTATATGCTATAGAATTAGGAAACAAAAAAGATCCATATTGGTCAGATCATATGAGCAAAAATATTAGTGCGTAATCACAGTGTGCAATTATACAGGGTGAACATTAATAAAACCGACGAAATACAGGGACGTATTCGTGACTGGAAATGGAGGAAAATAAGTCCTATGAACATGTGTCCGGAAATGGACGGTGTGTGTGCGACGACAACAAATCGTCCCAGAATACAGTTCAGAACTCTGTCGCATCCACCTCAAAACATACGTTCAAAGTGGCCTCCAAGGGATGCAATGTCAAGTGGGGTACACATAATCGTACTTTGGCTTACATCATGTTGGCGGGCCACCTGCCTGGAGCTTGTTCGTCTCAGTGTCTTCTAGAACCTGGTCCTCCAAATCTGGCGGACGCACAGTCCGCAGCCTCCCTGCACCTTCGTTCGTTTGTCTGTAAGGACCCATGATGACACAAACGCTAGAAATGGGCTTTAAATGTTGCGTGAAGGGGTTGGTGTCCATAAGGGTACTTTTTAGGTGCTGCCTCTCGACGGTTTCCATCTGATTGCCTGTATACAACACCATCTCTGTTTGCTCTCTATATGAATACCGGACCATTCTGCTGCTTGCAGTTAGCTGCGTCATTTACATAGCCTGAAACACACAAAGAACACACGTCACATGGTCGAGGAAGTGTCATTCGTCAGCGTCATCTACCGTGGCTGATGCATTTCGGAATACATCTTCGTAGGACCTTTCTTCCTCTATTCCCAGCCAGTAAACCGCCCCTGCAGTTTGTCGGTTTTATTAATGTTCACCGTGTATATGTAAATCTCTGCAGAGAACGATCAAAGGCAAAATTTGGGACGAAATTATTGGAAGAAGGGAGGAGTGTTGGCCGGCCGGTGTGGCCGAGCGGTTCTAGGCGCTACAGTCTGGGACCGCTACGGTCGCAGGTTCGAATCCTGCCTCTGGCATGGATATATGTGATGTCCTTAGGTTAGTTAGGTTTAAGTAGTTCTAAGTTCTAGGGGACTGATGACCTCAGATGTTAAGTCCCATAGTTCTCAGAGCCACTTGAACCATTTGAGGAGTGAAGAGTGGCTCTCTCAGAGCCATTTGAACCGTTTGAGGAGTGTTGCGCCGCAGAAAAAAATCAGTGTATAAGCCTAATTTTTTTAAAGTTCTACCACACAAGCTCAGAGCGGAGGAAGCCAGCTCGGGGTCAATGTGCCAATTGGAATGTCCACACGGCGTACTGCCCATGTAGCGGAAGACAGGGTACCAGGCGAGCATTGCCACACAATCCCCCAACGAGGGTAGCAAAAGGGTAAACGCCACAATACGACGTAGCAGGGCAGTATGACGTAGCACTCTCTAACTTCAAGCGCCAGAGCGCAACTGCAGTAGTCAAACGTTGCTGAAAATTCCAAGTTCGGCGAGCCTGAATAATTATTGAACCACCACCCGCAGAGGCAAGTAACACTGACGAGACGAATAATCGAGGGCCGTCGCCCCCCCCCCCCTTCCCCCCCGGTAGCTGTGTGGTCAGAGCAACAGAATGTCAATCCTAAGGGCCCAGGTTCGATTCCCAGCTGGGTGGAGATTTTCTCCGCTCAGGGGCTGGGTGTTGTGTTGTCCTAATCATTATCATTTCATCCCCATCGACGCGCAAATCGCCGAAGTGGCGTCAAATCGAAAGACTTGCATCCGGCGAACGGTCTACCCGACGAGAGGCCCTAGTCACCCGACATTTATTTATTTTATCGAGGGCCAGTTCGATCATGCACCCGGAGCCATGGGCGTGGGCTCGGCTCTTCAAATGAAGGAGGCCAGAGAAACATCCGGTCGTGCCACCATTCTGTACGTGTTGCCAGAAGAGATAGAATGATGATCTATTGAGTTTAACTGGCATGCTGCCAGCACCCCTCCCATTGACGGTCAACCGCGGATGATCTGCAAACTGTCATCTGCACATTGTCCAGGTGTTGCGCATTTGCGCAGCCACCGACGTCCTGTACCACACAGTCGGCTAGCTTCGCCTGAGTGCATGACGTGGTGTCTGTGAGAGCGCTGAGGTGTTAAGGGCCGCACTGTACCGCAGAAACAGGGACGGGAGGCGTTCAGCTGTCCCCACACTGCCACCTCCACAACACGGCTGCCGCTCATTGACCTGCAGCTCCGATGTCACAGCTCACTGGCGGGGCTCAGAAGCAATTCCTTGCAGTTCGCGCTGATGCCCGATCGCAGTCTGACACACTGAGACAACCTTATAACTCTGTTACTCATCTAGGCAAACACACGTTATTACAGATACCCCGGTGTCGCTAAAGCATCTGTGCGTAGTGTGACCACTCTTCCACACTCCATGCTCAGTCTGACACAGTGAGACAACCTTATAATTCTGTTACTTATGTAGGCAAACACACGTTATTACATATACCCCAGTGTCACTAATGCATCTGTGCGTAGTTTGGACCACCCTTCCACACTCCATGCTCGGTCTCCTGCACATAAAGTGACCCCAACTCCCGCGATCGCAACATATGTCTGCAATGTCGTACACGATGGCTTGTCTTGCCGCTGTAAAACCTATATCACTATTGTTTGACTATTGTGTGCTAGAGCTTATGCAGTTACACAGCCAGTTAATTCCTATATTAGCGCCGATTATATGAATTACACTTCGACATAATCATCAGTCTCAAGAACAAATGGCTACCGAAGTTCAGGACACTATTAAAAACTGATTAGTATAATGCTATTATCACAGTCTGAGGGAAACCGACTCTAGAAGAAAATAGATACGAAGGAGTTCTATTACTGTACGTTGTCTCAGCTGCTATTTCACTTCAAGGTGTCACAGTTAATTCACTGACAGACGACAGCCTGACAAACATCTGGATGTTATGGTTGCCGGGCTGTAAAGAAGGTGTGCGCTGGTAGGCCTTGATGTCCTTGTGCAGATGTTGCATAAAGTTTCACTGTCTATCTTTCTCTGTAGCCTGTGTGTTAATTTAACTCCCTTGCTTGACGTTGAAGGGAACGAATCAGCTCTCTTCTATAAACATTTTGGAGAAGCTGGAACGGGCTGACAGCTGTTTAGCTGAGGGAGATGGCACATGCTTTGGAATTTAAATAATTTAATATACTCTAAAACAGCTAAACTCTTTAAATTAGTTGAGAAAGGAAACTGAGGAAAACTGACAACATGAGCATTGTTTTTATGGTTTCAGCAAGATCCCGAACCAGCCTAGGAGCTAAATTTATAAATCCGAATGAAACAATTCATTCGTTATAGACAGAAAAGGTTATAAGCCGAGAGGGCAGGTTTGGTTGAGCAAAGTATCGCATTAAAGCCAGATGCGGATAAGGATCCCCTGTCGTTGAAAAACGCTACCGGGAAGAAGAAGAGGGTTGCAGTATAGGGCAGAATTACTTATTACAGTTTAAAATTGTGCCAGTTAAACAAAGAGTACTGACGTCGCCAGAAAGAAGTGGCGTTAACAGAACGCCTATGGCGGGTGGCGTGCCAGTCGCAATGGGCTCTTTATGTTAGCCGGTTATGTGAATCTGCTGCACTTCCGTATTGCACGGCATCGTTCCGCACGACAAGCGGACCACCGAATTGTACGGGATGGTACCGAAATGTTCTTGTGACGTTGACGTTGGGTTAGCAGCGGCCAAAGTAGACAACTGTTTTATGCCTCTTGGAGCACGGCTTGGTGACCAGTATTTGAAAGACGGGTTAAATGTACTGGTCTACATAGTTAAAAGCCGCTCTGACCACTGGACAGGAAATCTTTCGAAATTTTGGTGAATTCAAGAACCGCTCTCGGAAGCTTGTAAGGCACCTGATGATCCTTCGTTACTTAACCATAGATTGCACTTAGGCTGCTAGGAATTAAAGTTGCGATTGTGTACTACTGTGGCCTGCTTCAAGAGCACGCTCAGCAAATGAGAACTCCTGGCCTGTTACTTAGTTCAGCTCAATAATTTCACCCGTTAACTTTTTCTCGGCTAAGTCTGATAATGACGCTTTCTAAGAACGCGGATTTAACAGAAGCAGCAATAAAAGTTCCCCTTATAAGTCTTTCTGGATCAAAGAATATTCCCGAACCATAGAGAACGAAACGTTTGTCAAGTTACTGAAGAGTAGAATCACAGAAGGAATACCTCTCTTGTATGTCTGTCTCGGCCTCATATTTTGTAACTACTCTATCCTAAGAGATACGTGATAAATGACACCGATCCTGGAAAACCTCTCAGATGACGAGAGCACAAAACTTTGCAAAGATTCAACCACTCATTCCTAAGATAACATGGAATTCAAGGTTAAAAATTTCACAGCTTCATACAATAGCAAGTTTAAACCTCATTAATTTTCGAAGCCTATCTTTCGCGACTGGGAGTCAAACTCGCCCACTGTTTTGTTTTGTTTTGTTTTAGGGCGCAAAAACAACTGGGGTCATACGCGCCCAAGTCAAAACTATAGAATACGAACACAGAGAGGAGGGAAACAACTACACGTCAGTCCCAATGGACAGAACAGGAGACAGCTAAAAACAGGCACGTAGAGAAAGGGCTAAAAAACATATAAAAATGGAGGTCCAAAACTAAAAATTAAATGGCCTTCCCCACATTGCTTCGGCTGATAAAAAGCAAAACGCTGTCGACAACCCCCGCGTCATTCACCAAAACGGCTGATAAATCAGACGGCAAACCCAAGCTGGAACGTAAATTGTTAAAAAACGGGTATTCCAGCAGGAAGTGGCGAACAGTTAAAATTTGGGGGCAATGCGTACGAAGTGGTGCAGTAGCGCGACTGAGCAAATGACGATGGCTTAAAGGGCAGTGCCCAATACGCAGTATCACGAACCCTATCTGACAGCCAGAAATATATGTCTATATGGCAAAATATTTTTCAAGAGACAGACAGTAATAACTAAATTCCAAGATGTGAAGACTTCGAGCAACAGAAAATGCATTACGTGATTGCCTCAGCACCTGTGCACCAGCAGCTGATGCCGAAGGAAGAAATCGCCTGCACTTACTTTTATAATTGGTTATTTGTCCACAGTGTTAATCCCTAGACCTATTATTTATTTACTTCCAATGATGGACACCATAAAACTTACTACTAGCGAAATACGACTGTCAATTATTAATATAAAAAAGAAAAGCTAATAATAACAATGTTTACGTATTTCTTTCATTTGGAGCGATAATAGGTAATTAACTAAGAGTAAGATGAACCGAGACTTGAATGTAATCATAACAAATGAATACGTAATTTGTAAACGTATTAAATAACAATGTGATTTGTTAAATAATTAGACAGCTAGAAGATAAATAAATAAAAAAATAAATAAAAAATTGAGTTCATTTTAACACACATTATTACGAAATTATGTTGACGGTTAATTAATAGTCGACAATTAACTCTTTTCATATTATACTCAGTCGAAAGACTCTCAATAGCCCACATATCATTTTTAGACTCTGCAAATACGAGACTGCAGAAATTTAACTGCAGTAATTTTACTGATTCATTTTAAGGAGGTCATATATGCAGGCTTCTGTACAATAAGCTTCCTCTGTGACAGAAAGAAATTTCTATGGGAGTGCCTAGACACCTTCAACATTATGAATCGTAGGCGCTTTCTACTCCTGGAGTGAAATGTTATCCAGGTGTAACATTTCCTAAAAGATGGCCAAAGCGATGACTAACCTTGGCTACGAAACACGCTGGACCATGCACGATTAGATTTTTGTATTAGAGAGATGAATAAAATCCAAAGTTGAAACAATCAAAACACACTAGACGGCCGTTAGCATTAATGATAGCACTCTCCCCTGTGCTAAAATGTCAAAATGATAAATATTTGCCTGTACTGAGAGAACCAAAATATGAACTGAACTCAATAGTGGAATTTACGAAAGCTTTAATTTCAAATGATAAATTTTATACGTTTGTTTCTCAATTAATAATCACATCTGTAAGTTATTTGTATGCCTTTGATAATCGTGTATAAAAAGATATAACTGTATACGTGGCTGGAATTTGGATACATATTTACAGGAAACTGTTTTGTCTCAAAATTGTCAACGGTATAACAAATATTTACTGTCTTAGTTGTTAATGATGTCAGATAAAGACAAATCAGAGAAGTATCCGGATGGGAGTGCTGTATTCATGCGTTTGTCGCATAAGTAGTTTTTAAGACCGATGGGGAATAACACTCAGGCCATTATTATTGTTCCCGTTCTTTACTGATGCAGCGTTGCTTTAGCACAGTACTTCTGGTACCAATATTTGTACAACGATGAATACTATTCGAAGTTCACGCCTTTCCGCTGCACGAAATTCATACAATAAATTGTCAAAGGACAAACAAATAAATCAATGTGTTGTGCCAAGTACATGTAATAAAACAGTACGTTTCAGCAGGATGAAATTCTAGTATCTTCACTCTTCCTATGTAAATTTTCAGTCACAGAATGAGCATAACACGACTTTACTGCTAGGGACAGCAGCAAATCGAATACATCAGCACACATTTTTCACTGTCAATATGACTCCGTTGTACACAGCAAATACAAATCGTCTCTTTGATTAGTGAGTCACACTGTCAGGTAAACCGTACACCTGCTCAAGGGATCATGAGCTTCTTTTAAAAATGTGCAACATTGCGTCTTCTGTCATTGTTCACTCTTATAATTGCATTCCTTTGAAAATACACGACCATCAGGGATGAGTGTTCATTAACTGTGAGTACGCCACAGTTACCGCTTATCTAACATACGTTCTGCAATCCCTGTTACATAATTATACAAGATGTTACAACTCTGCGCTCCAGAGGAGACGTATTAACTAAACTATGTATGCGCACTCCATTGTCACAGATGTTTATTGTGGTTCAAGGATATATCATAAAAAGATAACTCGTGTTCGCCGGAATAATTTAATTGTTTCTATAAAACAAGTTAAGAAAACAACGATAAAAACTGTCACAAATATTTGTTTGGTTACTGTCTCTTACAGCATAATTCACATTTCTGTTTACTTTAGTGTACCGGTACTTGGTAAGTTCGTACACTATAGACGTCTCTCTTTTATATCGTATTGATATTTTGCATTTCAGATTACTTCCATTTCATCTAGAAAAACCATTCTTACTCATATGCAATAACAAGCGAAAACGATTTTTGCTATGGATGTGCTATTTGCAGCTTGGACGTCGTCAGTGTTTTTTCACAGTGAACTGGACATGCACCGTAATGAATAAAAAAGCTTTTCCCTCAACAATATTTACAGACAAATGCCAATGGAATTACTTCCAGTTGTTCGAATTAAGAAGTAAGATCAAGGTATGATTTAATCATAAGGTGAAAATTCAACAAGAAACGTTTACTTCTCATCCACACAATGGTTTCCATGACTCATTATACAAAACTACCCGTTTTTAAAATTTTTCAGTGGCACAAAATGAGGTTTTACTTGAAAACAGTATCACTTCTATGGACAAATGAAAAAATGAGTATACCAACAATTGAACATATTTCGTGTTCATTTCACAATGACCTTACTGACATGTTAACGGCAATAAACAGCGCAAACGTATGTTGTTACTATCGACGCCCGAGAGTATCGTCACTGATGGGAATTCTAATGGCAGTATTGCCCCAGCAGAAAACCGATTTTGCTTAAAATTGTGCTGAGTCACAATAATTGTGTGAAATGTAATCACGAGTTTAATCTCAGATCACTGACAAATGTAACTATGCATGAAGCATGAGAAAGTATTTTTCTTAAATTACTCATTTTACTGCACATTTCTTTCACGAATACCTTTCAGAAATAAGACATTCAGGATTGAAATAGTACGTTTTTCTTTGGGAACAGCATTAAACCTCCTACTAAAGTATGAATAGACACATACATCTGTCATTAAACGTCACGGATACCCCTCGAAATACACGAACTTATCAATGAAAGAAGAAAATTCTGGAATGTAGAGATCAGATGAAAAGCTAGCAGTGCAGTTATTTTAGTAAATTCAACAAGAGAGACAAGAAACAAAGTCACTGTGAATGAGAGTGACATCTAAACAGGTTGTACAAGAGAAAGTCGTAGAAAAAACTGATGCTATTTGTCAGAAGAAAGAGTAGATGGATGATTAATATATATTAATGACCTGCCATTCTATATTCATGAAGAGGCAAAGTTAGTTCTCTTTGCTGATAATACAACTATAGTAATCACACCTGACAAACAAGAATTAACTGATGAAATTGTCAATACTGTCTTTCAGAAAATTACTAAGTGGTTCCTTGTAAACGGACTCTCACTGAATTTTGATAAGACACAGTACATACAGTTCCGTACAGTGAATGGTATGACGCCATTAATAAATATAGACCTTAATCAGAAGCATGTAGCTAAGGTAGAATATTCCAAATTTTTAGGTGTGTCCATTGATGAGAGATTAAATTGGAAGAAACACATTGATGATCTGCTGAAACGTTTGAGTTCAGCTACTTATGCAATAAGGGTCATTGCAAATTTTGGTGATAAACATCTTAGTAAATTAGCTTACTATGCCTATTTTCACTCATTGCTTTCTTATGGTATCATATTTTGGGGTAATTCATCACTGAGGAATAAAGTATTTATTGCACAAAAGCGTGTAATCAGAATAATAGCTGGAGTCCACCCAAGATCATACTGCAGACATTTATTTAAGGATCTAGGGATATTCACAGTAGCTTCTCAGTATATATACTCTCTTATGAAATTTGTTATTAACAACCAAACCCAATTCAAAAGTAATAGCAGTGTGCATAACTACAATACTAGGAGAAAGGATGATCTTCACTATTCAAGATTAAATATAACTTTGGCACAGAAATGGGTGAATTATACTGCCACTAATGTCTTTGGTCACTTTCCAAATAGTATCAAAAGTCTGGCAGATAACCAACAAGTATTTAAGAAGAAATTAAAAGAATTTCTGAATGACAACTCCTTCTACTCCATAGAGGAATTTTTAGATATAAATTAAGGAAAAAAAATATTAAAAAAATAAATAAAAAAATAAAAAAGTTGCTATATTAACTTAAGTATGTTGTTAAATTAACTTAATTATGTCATGTATTGGAAAATTTGACTCGTTCCACATCATTACGGAATATCGTATTCATGATCCATGGAACTAGTATTAATCTAATCTAATCTAATCTAATAGATACTTAAAAATATGTGATCTGTACAAAAGATATTGTGCATTTTCACAGAATAGGACTAAACGGCTGAACTGGAAGGGATGTATGCTCCAGCGATGGGGTCAGAGTGTGATGGAACAAGGAATCATTTCCCTATGAAAGAAACAGCAGTAATTATGAAACATCTTAAAAGATACTTAAATCAAAGGGAAGACTGAAAGCCAGAAGGCTGATGTCAAAATCTAGAAAGGAGAGTTATAATCAAACACCCAGCAAAATATTGTCTGTACACAGCTAAACAAGGCAACAGCAGATTAACGTCAGAACTGCCAGCTAATCGTGACCACATCGGTTGGACGCTAGACGAATGGAAAACCATGGCCTCGTCAGATGAGTCCCGATTCTGATGGTAAGAGCTAATGGTATGTTTCGAGTGTGGCGCAGACTCCAAGTTGTCAACAAGACACTGTGCAAGCTGGTCGCCGCTCCAAGATGATGTGGGCTGTTTTTACATAGAATGGACTGGGACTTATGGTCCAACTGAACCGATCATTGACTGGAAATGGCTATTTTCGCCTACTTGGGGACCATTTACAGTCGTTCATGGCCTTCATGTTCCCACACAACGAAGGAATTTTTATAGATGACAATGCGCCACAATCGCTCGCGATTGGTTTGAAGAACATTCTGGACAGACCCCCCCGAGCGAATGATTTGTCACCCATATAGCCCATCATGAATCCCATCGAATATTTATGGGACATAATCGAGAGGCTAGCTTGTGCACCAAATCCTGCACCGGCAACACTTTTGGAATTATGAACAGCTATAAAGGCAGTATGGCTCAGTATTTCTGCAGGAAACTCCCAACGACTTGTTGAGTCCATGCAACTTCAAGCTGCTGCACAAAGTAGGGCGAAAGGAGGTCCGTCACGATGTTAGCAGGTCTCCCTTGACTTTTGTCATCTCAGTGTTTGTTACTGTAACAGATATGCAGAGGCGAACGGTGAAGAACAGGTTGAAACACATGGATGACTCGTGATAAAACGGGAAATATTATATACCAGGCCGGCCGCGGTGGACGAGCGGTTCTAGGCACTTCAGTCTGGAACCGCGTGACTGCTACGGTCGCAGGTTCGAATCCTGTCTCAGGCATGGATGTGTGTGATGTCCTTAGGTTAGTTAGATTTAAGTAGTTATAAGTTCTAGGGGACTGACGACCTCAGATATTAAATCGCATAGTGCTCAGAGCCATTAGAACCACTATACACAAAATATACTGTACCATGAGACAAAATCCTATGTACACATTAGGGACCAATGAAAATGATTTGTTATGTAAATATCGTCACCTTATGATCAATCTGCAAAACAGGTTATGATGTAGCCAACTGAAATCTTTATTTTCCCTTTTACTGCTCTACCCGTTTGACGAAGTCTTCATTGCGACCAGCTCCATTAGATTACAGCCTTACTACTCTTGTTTTGCTGCAACTGGACGGACAGTTCCTTCTTGCAGATTCCAGAGGAAAAAATCTTATTCTAGGTTGCACAGTCGATAAATTTTGCAAATTTAGCGATGTGGATGAATTATAACCTGATATGTTTAAACAATTCTATTACAGGAAGAAAGTGAAGAGGAATCCGACTGACGAGCGTACCTTCGGACGCCATGATGCGATTGAGCCTCTGAGCTTGCGAGATGAACTGAACAGTGGGGAGCCAGAACTGAAGACGAACATCCAGTGGCAGAGCAAAGTGGCGCGCTCGTGTCTAATCTCTAGAAATGATTTGCAAGGGTCTGTTCTCTTCCGTTGAACATTATTCCTTAAGTCGTCGCCATAAATAACCGGGATCACAGCCCGTCAGCCACGGCCTAGACAGATATGCACAAACGCGGGCGACTTCGCACCCTTCTCTAGTGATGAAACGCCTTGCCAAGTGGAGCACTGCCTAAGACATTGGGCTCTCTTTGGGAGTAGCAGGGTTCAAACCCAGTCAAGTCATCATCATTTACCTTTTCTATGGTTTCGCTAAATGGCTTTGGGCGAATGGCCGGCTGGGTCAGCCACTTTTCCCCACCTGCATAAAAATCGGATTGCGCCCCTTTCCCGAAGTCGCCGGGAAGCTAAATGGCCTTATGGTTAATTTGTAGCATCTGCTGAATGTAGACTACATAAATTATTCGCAACAACACGATGGACTATACTGCCCGATTTACTGTCTATTCGGTAAACACCAAAAGGCAGAGTTTGCAGTACCAACAAAACGTAAGATATCTGATCAAAAGAAGCATGATGAGAACATTCCGTACAAAGTAACTGGTATGTTCAATAAACAATCAGCAACAGGACTAAAATTCGAGTGCCTCTGCAAAGCTTCCTGGATGACACGATGTACACCATGAAAGTCAAGAAGAAACTGAAGGTATGGAACACCTACAAAATAATTATTGATTTTTTCATTCCTCGAATCACTATCTGGGAGTGGAATTGATTATTTCGATACATCAGTGAATGAGACAGGTGATATAAATAAAATTACTCCTGATGTTGCTATTCAACATGATTAGTGTGAAAGCGCACGTGAAAAATTAAAAGACATGGACATCTAATATAAAAATAAACAAATGTAGTTTCCTCAAATTTTCTCTCGGCCTTGCTGATTCCAGTCTTCGAATATACTCGTGTAAAAACATCATAAACAGAACGAATATTAGCAGAAGCATAAACAGCAAAGAAGGCTTTACTTTCCATTGCATGATATGAACCTTCCGATGTCTCCGAGTGTCTTTCAGGTGTACAACTTTCTTCCATGACTCTTAAACCAACTCATTGCAATGATTAAATTATTCTTTGTGCAAAATTCTACTAGGCGGTTTCTTCTTCCATCCTTTTCCCCAGTCCAAGTTCTCTTACTATTTCTTCCCCTCGACGTTTTCCTGCACTGAATTCCAGTCATCCACCGTAATCAAATTTTCGTCTCCCTTCGCTGTCTCAGTCATTTCTTTTATTTCATCATACATACTTTCAATCTCCTTATTGTCAGCGGATTTAGAAGGTATATAAACTTGCACTACCGTGGTGGGAATTGGCTTTTTGTCTATCTTGGCTACGGTAATGCGCTCATTACACTGCTCTCCCGAACTCCTGTTTTCTTATTCGTTATTAGATCTTCTCCTGCATTTCTTTTACTTGATTTTGTGTTGATAACCTTATACACACCTGAACAAAAAGCCTGTTTTTCGTGCCTCTGCTCTTCACTATTCTCCATTATATTCACTTCAACCTATCTTTTCCTCTTCTTGCCTTCTCTAACACATTTACGTGATAAAGGGGTCTAACACTCCACACTCCGACCCTTGGAACGCCAGATTTATTTTCCCTGATAACTGCATTTTCATCGATAGTTCCCGACCGGACATACGAATGGGGAACTATTTTATATTTTACCTACGAGGATGCCATCATCATAAAACCGTACATTAGGGCTGCATGTTTACGGGAAATGTAACAGACGTAGTTGCCCCCATCCACTCCTCTCCTCCCAGCAGAAAATCTTCTCTAACTCACATCCCGCCCCACCACACATGCTGAGGTATCAGCTTGTTCGAACAAAACCGGAATACGTAATTGCTACTGACTAGTAGTAGGTTCGAGTTCCGGTTCAATACACTGTTTTAATGTCCCGGGGAGTTTCACACCAGTGCACGATCCACAGCAAGACGTCAGAGTGACAGTTCGTTATGGGAACCGAAACAGTGCCAAAATTAATTCAAATTAGACAAAATTTCTAATAATTTTTCGTTGGTGATGTTAACATTTAGGTACTAAGGATGTGCTAGATTTTCGATGTCAACTGACAGTAATTAACTACTTCTATGCGTTCTGATCTCCGCAGTTGACTCTAAAGACTTATAATTACATTGTAAACAATGATGTTTCATTTAAATTACCCGATGGACAGTGAGAACAATTATCAAATAAAAATGTTGTAATATTTTCCGTGAGGTTTCGACTTTGCAGCCGGATGATATCTTTTCACGATGTTTCGGCTGAATATCCGGCTACTGTATTCATGAGAGTATGCAAGTAAAGGCAAGCTCGGAGACTAAACTTTTAGATGCTATTCAGGAATGTTGACTAAACAATGGTATAAATACAAGCTGCACAAATTAACACCAAACTGATCTTTAATTATGTACTGAACTGAAAATCAGGCAGAAAGCACTTTAAGGAGGTGTGGAATTTAACAAAGGATTTTGGCACAAAGTCTAGTAATCAGCAGATTTTTCTTTTAGTAACCACCATAGTGATGACCTCGCCTTTTCCATTATCAGCATCCAAACCAGCTGGCTGTGTATTTGATCATATCTACCTCTGACTGCGGAGTAGAGAAGGTGAAATGTTAAAGAAATCTCGAGGGTTTCCATGTTGTAGACATTTTTACTTTTCAGTTACATTATTACGAGCAATGTCCACTTGTGTCTGACTTACGTTAACTCGCGCGGCAGAGTCAGAAACCCACATCATTGGAACATCGAACTCCTGACAGAAATTATTTGTTTCTTAAACGCTTACCGTCACTGATTTAATTTCTCAGCCTTTCCATTGGCTGGTTGATATGCCTTTTCTAGGCACGAATAAATGCATTAGAAATAAAATACTTTTTATTGAGTATGTAGTGCAGGAAATAATGATAATTGTAAGTTCTAATTACACACAAACACATGTGTTACGGTATTAACCACTTTTTTGACCTGCCTACACTTCTCTGTCACTTTAGTGTATAGTAATTCTTGTAATGGCTGATTCAATTCCTTTTTTTCTTGTTTTTTTTCTCTAACATCACTCTTTCCGAGTTTTTACGTTCTGTACATCTTTTCACTGTCCCAAGCAGTAAGATTTCTGAACGTTGCCTCTTATACAGTTTCATTACAGCAAAACACGGTGACGTTAAAAACTGAACAAGATACAAAAACAACAAGATAATATTAGTAAGGCGGTTCTTTTAGGCTAATATATCAAATACTTCATCAACATTTATTTCAAAATTAAAACACACATTTACGAGTGCCAGAGCAGTAAGTCTACCCTGCCTCTTTGCTTTTCTCAATAATGTCTTTAATCTCCTTAAAGTGCTGTAGTTCCTCCCTGATGTAGCTGTTGTGACAGGTGTTACTTCAGGTACTCTTAAAAGCTCATGCATGATCGGAAACATCTCTTTCTTATTTCTGTTCAATGTTTCCATAACAGATAATTCAATATTTGTAAATTTACTCATTCTTCTTTTCCATAACAAATTTTTACCATGTAATTGTTCAGTGCATAAGCAAGCACCGTTCTCAAAAAGGTCATCCTCATAAAACTTATCGAAACCATTGAGGTTTCCCGAGGCCTACCAAACAGGAAAAGGAAGACTGAATAGTTTCGAGGATTAAAAACCTACTAGTATTTTCTTCAAAAATGCAACCCAAAATTGGCAGAAAGATACAATTTTGATGATATGCCTCAGGACCAGTAACATCGACATTGGAACGAACGACTTGTCGTTTATTTTCCCTGGTAATAATTACTGGAAGCTCATGTTTCTCACATATTATTTTTACTTTAGAAAAAAGTTTCTAAAAATGACCATCTGCATTTTTTCTTAAGTCCAGCAGTTGCTCTTCAAGCATCTGAGAATGCTTTGCTGCAACTGACAAATCCAGATCGTCAGTTCGCAGATATCTGATTAACAATAAGGAGTTACTAAATAAAAATTCGCTCATAAAAAAGAGCAACCATAAATTTAACGGTCCTAAAGGAATCAATTAATCTATTGGCACCAGTCGACGCATCATAGTCAATCCAATGATTAATTTCCCGCAACAGTCACAGGCAGTATAAAGAAGCGCCATAAAAGACATTATACAGCCATGTTTCTCTATCCTTCTTGTGAGGCATAATATCTTTGAATGTAATTTTTTATCTCTTGGCAAAATCTTTGGTAATCCAGTGAACTTTCATTAGAGAATCAAGAAGGCGAGAATAATTTTTCATATACTTGCGTTTTCTTTTTCAGTGTGGTGGCCAAGTAACTTTAAACAAGTTATTAAACATTTCACTATCCATCCGCAAAAAGTTGATGTAATCATCAAGTTCTGAGAGTAACAATTCCATTAACATATTTTCGTATGTATATTTCCCTCTCATTTTAATCAGTGACCTGGCCAAGTGTCTTGTTTCGTTCTACTTTAAACACAGTGCCAGAGTCAATGTTAGAAACTCTTTATCTGCATTTAGAGCCATTCCCACTAGTTCCAAAATAAAACATAATTAATAAAACAATCCGGTCTATTACGCCGTGGTCTAAGGGATTTCATTTCAAAACCCAACGTTTCGCCCCCATCTGCGGAGGACATTTTCAAGGGTGATCATAGCTTTGTGAATTCACACACCCTGGCTCGCTACTGACTACAGCAAAATTCCGCTTCCACGAAGTGGTGTGACGTCACATATTTTGAATACGCGAGCGCAAATGGCTTTTCATCTCATCCCATGGTGGAAGACTGCTACACATCTTCTTCAGCACCGGAATTCCAATTTCATTCAGTTTCCCGCCCTCCTCCTTCCTAGTAAAATTCCTGGGGTGCTTCACTATCTCTATGGCCTCTCTGTACAGCCTTTCGAGGTCTCCGTTTGTTGCTGCCTGTACTTGGGTCCGGTCAAAATGAACGTGATGGCCTTCTGGCTGTAAAGCATGTTCCGCCAACAGCTAATATGTCAGGCTCCCCTCTTCTACAATTGCCCCTGTGTTCTTCGAGTAGTTTCTTGACAGTTCTTTTTGTAGTACCTCCCCGTAACTACACGGAATCCTATAAATTACAGCTTTTTCCATCGGTTGGCTAGCACACTTGGCCGATTTTAGGGTGGGTGTGTAAATTACCGCGATGTTCCGCTTTCTCAAGATTTTTCCTGTGCCGTCAGTCACGTCCTTAATGTATGGCAGGAAAACGTTCGATTTCACCGGCGCTTGAGCATCACTATGATTTCTACGCGGTGGTCTCAACGCTCTTTTCACCACAGCGGCGTGACTGCTACGGTCGCAGGTTCGAATCCTGCCTCAGGTATGGATGTGTGTGATGTCCTTAGGTTAGTTACGTTTAAGTAGTTCTAAGTTCTAAGGGACTGATGACCTCAGATGTTGAGTCCCATAGTGCTCAGAGCCATTTGAACCATTTGAATCGCCACAGCGAACCAAGAACCATTCTTGAGCAATGCAGTGGTGCGATGTCTTAATTCTGCATCAAGCAGCTCTGGTTCACAGATTTTTCTTGCTCTATCCGCCAACGTTTTTATGACGGCTCGCTTTTGTTGTGGGTAGTGGTTCGAATCCCGGTGTAGGTGCCGGTCTGAGTGCGCGGGTTTACGGTAAACAGTGTGGGCCAAGCTACCATCTTCTTTCTCGAAAACTAACACTTTAAAAGAAAATTTAATCTTCCGCCTGCCTCTTCCTCCATGGTAAACTGAATCTTCGGACTGATTCCGTTCAGAGGTTTGTGAAAACGGTCCATTTCCTCCCTGCCATGCCGTCACAAAACAAACGTATCATCCACGAACGGAAGTAAATATTCGGTTTATTGTTCGCAGTATCCAATTCCTGCTGCTCGAATTTTTCCACAGAGAAGCGGCGATGGGGTGGGTGGACTGCTGTGGCCTGTTGCGGGGTTGTGAACCACTGAGGGCTACGGCGGGACGAAGACTCCATGTCGTTTCTAGGTCCCTGGTTCAATGCACACACACACGCACACACACACACACACACACACAGTAAATATAAAGATTATCCAACGCCACCACCACCAGTTAAAATGGGTGTTGTTATCGTGGTGATTATTAGCCTCGAAACTAAAACACAATTACCGCTGTTCTCGTAGCAGTCGTATACTTATAACAGTGCCTGGCAAGCACTATTATAGCATCTTGGCAGTGATTATCACCCCACATTCAAAGTCGGTTAACTCGGGACTGCTGACACGTTCGCCACACACCTGCCTGTAATAGACTGCTCAGGAATCTTGTCTGCAGAGGCGCCATACACCATATTGATACATAACGTTCAGGAGTCGTACACCGCACGTCTTCAAATGGGACTACCCTTCTCGCAACCTTCGACCACTCGTAAGGGGACCGCATCTACTCGTCATCATCGATTTCGTCCAAATTTTTGGTATATGCAGGGCTTGCCCAGAAACGAAATTAAGAAAAGTGGGAGCTCCCGATCGTTAATCATTTAGAAAAAACCTTTTGGTGCGTTTCTGGCGAGGGATGAGCCATTTATGACAGTGTAGTTATCAGGATGCGGTTGGCATAGCGGGCAAGGTAGAGGACAGGACAGTACTCCGAGGATCATGAGATCGAATGTGTACTCAGAAATTTCTTTTTATGTTCTATTTTTACATTACTTACACTACAAGTAAACCGAAATAATACTCAACATTTTGTATTTATTAATAATCCAGAAAAGTCAAGAAGAGGAAAGCCAAAGGAAATTTTCGAATTGTAAACAAATTTCAAGGACGGAATTTTAAGGCGTACGGAGCTTCGTATATAAAACTCAATACTTACATTATTTTAAATTTTATGATTTACATATGTTGGAGTGATATTCATCGCAAAAACAGGGGAAGCAGTAATTTTCTCAGCCTTTTGCACACGTTATAAACGGTGTATTTTTATAATTACATGGTTGTTTTAAGTTCCTAAACGAAAGCATACTTGGTTTACATTAGTAAAAGGTTCTCTATCGTCGCACAGCTTGGCAGCAAAGCACGCGTACCTCATCATTTAGCCAAATATTGGCGAGGATAGCTGGTGATGTACAGTGGAATGCGTTTTGACTCTCGGGATGTGATTTGTTTTTCTCTCTCGATTAGCTGATTTTACCTGCAACATGAATCTATTGTTCACGGTCAGCTGCCGAGGGCCGCTCAAATGTCGAAATGAAGCAAACGGAATACCAAGTCTCGTACACTTTAATGACGATCCGTTCCTAGAAAGTGGTGTGCTGAGTTCTCGTGGACGCTGTGAGTACAAATTTATTTGCAGTCTCAAATTTTCATTTGTCTTTCCGTTTCACGCAGTTTATAAATATATTAAAAAAAACAACATACTGAGCATTACTTCGGCTTATTTACAAGATAAGTATCGTAAAAACTGAATACGAAAAGGAAAGTTTCTACATAGGGACTCGACCCCAGAATCTTCGGATTACCATACTGTACTCTTTGCGCTGCGCCAACCACTGTTTTGTAACAACGCTGACATAAATGGTTCATGCCTAAGTCGATCCGAGTCAAAAACGTCATTTTTCTGAAACGATTAGTCGTCTGGAGCTCCCACTTTGGCACTTTCACTTTTGGTCAAGTCCTGGATGATTACTCGTAGACGCAGTCCCCCAGTCAGTTTACATACATTAACGGAGAAACTTATTTTAGACTACGTAAGGATAGCGCGAAATTAAGATCCAAATGTAAGATATTAAGTTGATTTCAAGTCACCCAACCATTTTCAGTATTAGTGGAAGGTTTCAGACCCTTAAATTGGGGAAACAGAGAAGGAATACGCGTTAATGGAGCATATCTGAAATCCATTCGTTTTGCTGATGACATTGTTCACTTTGCCTCTTGTATTGATAAACTTCGACAATTAATGTAATAACTTTATAATGTAAGTTTGAAAGTAGAACTGAACAACAATAATAGTATTAAAATAATGTGCAAATGAAAGATAAACAGGAAAGTGGTACAAATTAACAACGAATTGCAGACGCAGGGTAGCGGCGTGGTCTAGGGCGTCTTGTCACGGTCCGCGCGGCTCCCTCCCTCGGAGGTTCGAGTCCTCCCTCGCGCATGGGTGTGTGTGTTATCTTTAGCGTAACTTAGTTTAAGTTAGATTAAGTAGTGCGTAAGCTTATGGACCGACGACCTCCGCGGTTTGGTCCCATAACACCTTACCACAAATTTCCAAAAACAATTTCCGAATCGCAGAACCAGTTGATAAGTTTTGTGTTTGGGGCAACTGGAGACAATGACTGAACGGGGGATGGAAATAAAAAGAACAGTAAAAATGATATGGAGAGCTGATCATAAAATTAAAAAAATTTGCAAAGCGAAGCTTCAAATTTATCTGAGCTATGGATTTGAAACTAGAAACCATACAAAAATACCGATCAGCAGAGAGAGATGCGAGTTGAGAATTTCCAGGAGAGACGGGAAAACAAACAAGTGAATCTGGGGACCGACTAGAATATAAGACATAGCTAAAACTGTAAATAAAATTAAATGTAGATGTACAGGACATGAGCAAGGCGAAGGGATGGAGCATGAAGCGTACAAGTGATTCTTGCTGGGGGCCAAAAACATGGGAAAAGACTGCGACGATGATGGAATGGAAGCTTGAAAGATGGCGTTAGAGACATGTGGGAGCAGGATTGATATATATCGCCGAAGATCTTAATGAATGGGCAAATATGGAGGATGTCTTGATCCACCAGTGAGTGCCAAGTGGTTCATGATGACGATGATGATGACACTACCGCTGCTTTTGATAATGACTATGTTGACGATGATATCTCATCACCATAGTGTTTCAATCTTTCTGTGAAAATTCCTGCCACGAATCGCGAGTATTTTGCCGTATTATATTGGATCCGTAAGCTCGGAATAACCCATGTACTCGTGGCTACAGTTTTGCATTGTGTAACGTCTCTTATCTCTAGTGTGATTTAGCACGCGACTCCATTTTTTACCAATAGTGCCAACAGCAAGCAAACAGCCATAATTTGTTATAGCAGACAGGAAGAAATTTCGACGTTACGCCTTACACCTGAGTGTCTGTCTCAGGGTACGTAGGAGAAACTGACGCCACTGAAAGGGCAATTGGGGAATGCAGTAAATACGGAGCAGTCGGCATCTCGAATGTTGGCTGTGGCTGTCTAGACACGTAAGCACGAGTACACACACACACACACACACACACACACACACACACCACACACATACACATCACGTCCCGGCTGCTTCCTCTTTCTGTCCCGCTTTAAGACAATGGACTATGTCACACTCGTTATCTGGGTTACTTACGCAATAGTCTCCTCATGACAACTTCTTTACAAACAGAATGTTACCTGGATACTGAGATGCTCTTATACTCTGTTCATCTGACTTGGAAAAGCATAGATCTGCTAGAAGTAAATGAGTAAATACATTTTATACAACGGCGACGAAGCGGTGGTGACAGTTCGCTGTGCAGCTTTGTTACTTCGGAGACATGCCACGTGATGGTCAGACATAATGTTTTAACTATCACCTTGAAAAAAAATTTCAAGCGGCGACCATCAAAGTTAGTGGTGATGTTGGCCCTCCTCTACACTTTCACCATTCAATGAGACGCATTTTTCCCAACGATGGAAGACGTGATGGAGACCTTGGTATTAGAACTCTGTATTTTAGCTATTCAGCAAATGTTAAACCACGAAAATAATCTCGTCGTCTTTATGTAAATATCTGTCGCGCAATGGTTTCTTCATCCTAGGAAAGAAGAAGAATTCACTGGCTAGTAATAATTTCGTGTTGCAAGTCTCTCAATTGGAAACCACTGCGGCTACTTGCGGATCCTAAACATACCGCAGAACTACTACTGGGGAACAGGGATCTAATGTTTAACATTGGATCAAAACTATATCTCGTTTCTGGTGAATTACTGTGGTCCAATGGTGGACAAGATGTCTCACGTGTTTCGCGACGCGCTGTTGCCTAATACAGCAGTCACTGTCCACAGGATGTCTTCCCGGCTTTTCGGACCTGCTGTCGTTCAACTTTTCCATAGCACTGCCACAGCAGCTACTGGAACTTGAGTCTGAGCTAAGTGTTAGCAGTATACTGCTACTCATGTGGGTAAGAAACGAGGGTTGCCATACATTCAACTACCTAGTTTCTACTATAAATTATCCACCGTAGATGGTTAAAAAAAAGTAAAGGCCCAATTATACAACGTACACTAAATTCATTTGAAATAAGAGAATACAATCTCGCTTCTCGGAAACAAGTCAAGCAATTATTCGGCTTCCTTTGACTGATAGAGTTCTTGGATATCCCCCTGAGAGGTATCGTGCCAAATTCCATTCAAATGGTGCATTAGATGGTCAAACTCCTGTGCTGGCGACCCTGCTGTCCAAGGTAGGGTTTGGTAAGCACGAATGCAAGCAGTAGAAACTCTCGCCGTATTCGGGCAGGCGTTATCTTGCTGAAATGAAAGCTCAGGATGGCTTGCCACGAAGGGCAACAAAACGGGGCATAGAATATCGTCAACGTGCCGCTGAGTTGTAAGGGTGGCATGGATGAGAACCAAAGGGGTCCTGCTATGAAAAGAAATTACAACTCAAACCAAGTCTCCTGGTTGTCAGGCCTTATTGCAGGCGACAATCAGTTTGGTATCACACCGCTGTCTGAGGCGCCTCCAGACGCGTCTTCGGCCTGGAATCACAGTGGCTGTAGTAGCATTGTCTTCATTGACGAATCCTGCTTCGAACTGAGCCCCATGACCAGCGGAGACTTGTCTGGAGACGTCCCAGACAGTGGTGAGATACCAACCTGCCGCCCGCCCTATGGCCTGACAACCTCGAGGATGTTCCGGCGTGCCATTTATTTCCATGGCAGGAACCCTCTGGTTGTCATCCGCGGCACTTCTACAGCACAACGGTTCGTCGACGATGTTCTACGCACCGTTCCTTCATGGCAAGTCTTCCTGAGCGTGCATTTCATAAAGGTAATGTCCGCCCGTACATGGCGAAATTCTCTACTGCTTATCTTTGTGCTTGCGAAATCCTACCTTGGCCTGCAAGGAGCATCATTCGGCAGGGCCCTCCAACGAGCTTCTGGCACGCCAATTGGAGTGAATTTGGCACGACATCTGTCAGGGGGACATTCAACAGCTCTGTCAATTAATGCCAAGCCGAATAACTGCTTGCAGAAGGGCCAGAGGTGGACAAACACGATTTTGACTTTCGCAGTTTCTGAAACTCTTTCTTTTGAATAAATGTTCCAACTTTTCTGAAATTGTAGCCAAATTGTTTGTCTGTACGTGTACATCACATCTACCGATTTCAATTCGGATAATTCCTTCTCCGTGTGTCGCTTTTCTTTTCTAGAGTGGACTAGTAAATAGACAAAGAGTTCTGAACTGAAACTAATCACTAAATAGTTACGGCGGCCGAAGGACGGTGATAAGGCAGCATTAAGATAAATATGATCGAATTCAGAATGCCTCTAGAATGAAATCAAACCCACTTAGAAAATGTTACTAACTAGTAATTACACAAAGCATCATGCTGGAGGAATACGTAAGTACCTACAGGACAGTCCCAAGCTGAGCTGCTGTTAATTTCAACTCATTTGAAGTCCCCAAGGACAGTCTGATATTAAGGTTCCAGTATGACTAAAAGACAATCAAATTCAATGTATCGCAAACGAAATCAAAGTTCAGAATTCATACTCGCACAAAGACTAACACGAAGATTGGCATCGTCGTTGCGGCGGCTTAAAGTGGGTTTTTTATTGCAGAAATGCGTAAGCATTGGGTACCTAGCCCAGGAAGCTATGAACTGCTTGCTGAGGGCCCATGAGCAGGTCTAAGTACATGCGTTGGCGTAGGAAAGAGCTTCCTGGGGCCAGCGACCTCTGCAGGCGCTTCGGTCGCCATCTGGTAGCAATATGTAACATGGCAGCCCACAAGTGACGTCAGTAAGGAAGGAGGCTGTCTGCATAACTTGTAAGTTATGTGGGTAAGGCGTAAGCCCGCGATACTGCAGACTACCTTTGAAGGGCACCCAGCTACCCACTTCCCATACATGTTGATCATCGTAAATACAGGGTGCGTCAAAAAATATATACACACTTTGAAGCGTCATAGAAAATTTATTTCCTGTTGTAGAATGTTAAATTTCTGGAAATGGAAAGCTTAAAGTCCAATTGGAAAAATAAATGTACTTTGCAAATGTGATGAATGTTCAAACTGGTGGCCTTCAGCATCAATACATTTCTGAGTACGAGTCACCACTGATTCCGTACATCGTACGAAGTGTCCAACGAGATTTCTGCGCACACCGCCTGAATCTCATTCCAAAGTGTGTCCAGGTTACGTGGTTTACGTTTGTACACCTCATCTTTTACTGTGCCCCATAAGAAGAAATCCAGTGGCGTGAAGTCTGGAGAGCGTGTAGGAAACTCGATTGGTTCCCTGCGTCCTATCCACTGGCCTGGGACATTGTGATCCAGGTATGCTCGTACATCCCTGTGATAGTGCGGCGGGGCGCCATCTTGTTGGAAATAAAACTCATCATTACCATATAATGCACGAATGGCAGGGAATATGGAGTCAGCAAGCATTGTTAGGTACGTTTCTCCAGTAACAGTACCTTCAAAGCGGAAAGGCCCAATGAGTCCCCTCTCAGACAAACCACGCCACACATTTACACCAGGCAAATTCACAGCCTTTTCAACTGTAATGTGAGGATTATCTTCAGCCCAATACACACAATTGTGCCCATTGACAGTTCCATTGAGTTTGAATTGGGCTTCATCCGACCAAATTATTCTACCCATAAATCCTGATTCACGTCTCACCATCTCCTGAACCCATTCACAAAATTCTAACCTTCGTTCTGGATCGTCGTCACTTAGCAGTTGCACCAGCCTTGGAATGTACACAACGAAACTTGCCTCTCTTCAGAATGCGTAGCACACTACTAGCACTTACATTACTCTCACGTGCCGCTTGCCTTGAAGATTTTTGAGGCGAACGCTGAAACAGTTCCAAGACTGCAGTTGTGGAATTATCACTTGTAGCTGTACGAGGTCGCCCTGATCGACCTTTATGCACATCACACACTGTTCCATGAATTTCGAATTTGTCTCGTAGATGTGTAATCGTTAACCTTGAAGGTGGTTCTGTACCATAATTCTCCATTGTCTTCGAACCGCAGCTACATTCTCAAACTTCCAGTACCACTTAATTATCTGCTTCCGCGCTTCAAAGTTCAAACGCACGTCCGCCCTGTTGCAGTTACTTCCTTGCCACTGCTGCAACCTGTTGAAGAAACATAACATTACTTTCTCACAGATATTTAACCTTGTAGAACGGGAAATAAATTGTCTATGACAGTTCAAAGTGTGTATACATTTTTGACACACCCTGTATGTGTCCTTTTTGGTGCGGCAGCGTTCTCGCTTCCCGCGCCCGGGTTCCCGGGTTCGATTCCCGGCGGGGTCAGGGATTTTCTCTGCCTCGTGATGACTGGGTGTTGTGTGATGTCCTTAGGTTAGTTAGGTTTAAGTAGTTCTAAGTTCTAGGGGACTGATGACCATAGATGTTAAGTCACATAGTGCTCAGAGCCATTTGAACCATTTTTGTCCTTTTTGGACACTTTGCAGTGGGAGAGATAACGAAAACAAATACTCTTGTACGAAACATTTAAAAAAATTCTAAATCTACACCTACACACAGAAAACAACTCTTTATTTCTGCTTAATATGGTTTTAGTAACAACCAGCTTTATATTTAACTTGTGCGTGCATTATTACGTGGAAGCAGCAGTGTTGAATCACTATGTGTTATTTCACGAATCAGTCGGCAACTCTACTCGCATGTACATGGCAGGCTTCTAGTGCTGCCTCGCGCTCCTAGCATCAGTTAAATGCCGCCAGTAGCATATGTTAACATCATCCCTTATATAATGAGAGAGAGTATCACAGCATTTGGAATCTAAATGAAGAGTATGCTTCGCTGTACTGCGTGCCAATCACTGCCATGTAGTTTCAGTTAACGAATAACTCAAGCAACAGCTGCTGCGTGATGCTAACTCACCAGAGTGCCGCCATCTTGATTCTTTAGAGTACAAAAAGAGGCTTGATAGCTGCAACGGATCAGTCTTGTGTGTTAGTGGAAGGAATCAACATGGATTCCTCCATAATGCTAAACTTCCTCAACTACCAGGGAGGAAGAAAAGAGCAAGTGAGGAATGCTTTTGTGTGAGATTATCACACGAGAACCTGGATAATCTTGTTGCTGAAATTTAGCCTCCTACCATTAGTGCATGGATACTCAAAACCTAAAATTATTGCATCCTCCGTGTGAAACATATAACAAAGAATAAATTTATAATCAAGTAAATAAGTGTCACAAATATTAATGGTCTACTCTCGCTATTTACACTCTAACTCTCCTTCCTAGAAATTATTGAACTAGTTCTGACATGACATAAAACGTGTACTTACCTTGTTCCTTATATTGCCCGTTAATGAGAGAGCGAATAACCGTGTAAAATAATGGCTGCCTCTGGTATCAAATACACTCAGTTAACTAATGATCGAGTGTATCCATAACTTCTTTTCTTTGTGAAAAAAGGTATACTATTTTCCGCTTGAGTCGCCACATTATCGCTCAAGTCCACTTCCCTCCCTCTGTCACGCACCACAAGGGGACGCCACACAGTGCCACAGTGCGTCTCCTAGAAATGCATTTGCGAGACGTACCTTCCCAGCGACTCGTTTCTTTCGTTTCCAGTTTGTTTAATATCATTTTTCATACGTGTGTACCTCTGACAACTATATTGCCGGAAAAAATCGCAGCACCAAGAAGGAGTTGTGCGACATAAATGAAAGTTGTTAAGTGTGCTTATACACCTGAAAGATGATGGCTATTCATATTTCGTGGCAGTCGCATAAGAGGTTACAAATCAGGTGAACCGTGACGAAATGTCGCGGTTGGTTCTCTGCGTTTCCTCCTTGTCTGTAGCGCGTTCCTTTTGAACTTCCCACTTCGCTCTCTGTTGTTTACAGAGGGCGCTGTGGCGTTGCTGCGGTCGGCTGCCTGCCGTGTTTGCGAGAGAGCGTCGGTCTGGAGGAGGAGCTGTAATTGCGGACGTCTGGGAGCATAGAGGAGGCCACGCCGTTTTGTTGATGTTTGGCGTGACTCGTGTCACGTGGGATGCATCGTTAAGACCGTGATAGCAGCCAATGTTACTCTCTTGGTCGCAAATGGCTCAAAGGGGATGAGGCCTGGTTGTCCATTGAAACTCCTATCCTACGGATGTCGTCGGACGGTCTTAAAGTTAGACGTTTCGACCATTATTTTGCGTTATTTGCAAGCAACTGGGCATCCCAGAGTCTACAGTAATTCGGCGAAGATTATTTGTTTCGTCGGTGTGTAAATGACTGAACAAGGAGCAGTTCACCTTATGCTCGTGTTCTGCGTGTGCTTTCAGCGAGTGTAAACTTGACTCTCCACCTTTGTCTGTTGATTTTGAGCGCATCGTCAAGTACTGGATCCAAGTAGTGACTTTCAATTAATTAGCTGGATCCTTCCTTTTCCTCGTCACGATGCGTGTTAATTGGCAAAGTAGAATTGTAGGCCTTAACTTGCTACGTCATTTGCGTGGCTTCATTAACAGAGCCTAACCTGTTAACAAATATTATCTGAAATGTGTCAATGATTTACGTTGCGCTTGTTGATTCTGGGGTATGAACGGATGTGTTGGCACGTCTGCCGTGTAAGGAAATCCTGCTAGTTTTGATTACTTTCCGAGCAGGGTCCTTCCTCGACGCTTGTCTTTAAATACGCCGCTAACCTGGTTACCATATGTTGTGGCTATTTTAAATTAGTCACTGCTCAATAGCCCAGCGAAGTTTGTCGGCCGTCAGAACCCGTGTATGTGTTATTTATTCCGTTATTCTAGTCGATCTATAAGTATGCTATTCTTAATTTGTTACTGCAGGTAGCCATTAAGTTGCCATTTGTGGGGTGCTAGATGGAGTGCGGCTCCTTTGAATATAGATTTGCCACTTTCCGATTTATTGTTTTTCCACCAGTTTTTAATTGTGCATATGCGCGTATATATATATATATATATATATATATATATATATATATATATATATATATATATGTTAGTTAACAGATTAGGCTCTGTTATTGAAGCCACGCAAATGAGGTAGCAAGTTAAGGTATATATATATATATATATATATATATATATGTGTGTGTGTGTGTGTGTGTGTGTGGAATCTAAATTTTTTTATTACTATTGAGCTGTACTTAATGCCGTATTGTAAAGAAAGGAACGTAGTGGAGGTTAACTGTCGCCGTAAAGTGTTGTGGATGGTGTACTTTCCTGTTATTCATGTTAATGTTCTAATTATTTTCTCTTTACATGGAGTGTGCCTGCCTTGATGTTATAAGTGACTGTTTCATAACCAGTTTTTTTAAGGCGCCTACGCGCATATTTATATTTATGGGAGAACTTAAAGTGTGTTCCCCTGTTGAACCTTAAGTAAGTGCAGAAAACTGAATCAGGTGTTTATTATTGTTCTAGTGCTATTATCTGTCAAGTGTAACACGCGACATTTTCTTGGTCTGTTGTCAAGTGTTACAATAAATGCAAATTGCAGTGAAGCGATGCGCTATTTCAGTTGTTCCCGTGATGTCCTATCTCCGCACTGGTTAATCCAAACTCATAATATTTAATTATTTAAATATTGGAGGGAGATGCGTGTGTCCCATCAGGTATGGTTTAAGTTCACACTGTAACGGCTGTGAGGGTGTAACCTCTGAGATTGAACACGGTAAGTTGATGTTAGTCAAGAATGCCTTTTAAGGCGACAGAGACAACTTTGTAAAATTCCACTGAGTCTGAACGAGGAGGTCGTGTGACAGGGCTACGAGAAGCTAACGTTCCTCCTGTTTTACTGCAGAAAAACTAGGCAGGAATGTAGCCACTGCATGATTGCTGCAGAGGTGGTCACGAGAATGTATGGTCGCAGGAATACTGGGCTTCAGACGGCCTTGTGGCACTACTGAGAAGGAAGACCATCGTGTTTGGCGTATGGCTCTGGCGCATTGTACGATGTGTGGCTCTGGCGCATTGTACTGCATCTGCAGCAGCAATCTGAGCAGCAGTTGGCACCACAGTGCACAACCAACTGTTACAAATGGGTTACTTGAAGGACAGCTCCGAGCCACAGGCCTTGTAATGTGCATTCCACTGATCCAAAACCACAGCGGTTTACGATTTCACTGGTGTGAAGCGAGAGCTCATTGGAGGGCAGGGTGGAAGTCTGTTATGATTTCTGGTGACAGCTGATTCTGCCTCGGTGCCAGCGTAGGCCGCATGTTTGTGAGGAGGAGGTCAGTTGTGGGCCTGCAATCAACCTGTCACACAGACACACACACAGTGCTGGGCACACTGGACCTACACCTCTAGTTATGGTCAGGGGTGCGATTTCGTATGACAGCAGAAATGGTTATCCCAAGCACCCTGATTGCAAATTTGTACGTTAGTCTGGTGCTTCGACTTGTTGTGCTGCCATTCATGAACAACTTTCCAGGGGGTGGATTCCAACAATATAACTCTCGTCCACATATACCGCTGTTGTCACCCAACATGCTCTACAGAATGTCCACATGTTGACTCCGCCTGCTCAATCACAAGGTCTGTCTCCAACTGAGCACATATAGGACATCATCGGACGACTACTACAGCATCATCCGCAACCAGCATTAACCATCCCTGTATTGACGAACCTAGTGCAACAGGCATGGAACTTTATCCCAAAAACTAACATCCAGCACTTACATACCACAACACATGCACGCTCACACGCTTGCATTTAGCATTCCGGCAGTTATACCAGTTGTCGATGCACCAGCATTTCATATTTGCAATGACTTATCTCGCGCTTACCTGTTAGGTTACAAATGAATTCCCGAAATTTCATTACTTTACATTAAATGTTTATTGGTGTTGCGATTTCTTGTGTCAGCGTGTTTTCCACTAAACAGAGCTCTTTTGATGTTGTGAGACCCTGAAACACTTTCAAGTGGCATCTTTGTTCAAGTCCATCAAACTCACTGAGCTGTGCCGCATTTAGATACTGTAAGTAGGCTGTTTATGTTTTTATGTTGGTAAGTAGCGCTCTGTATGAAAATCACTGACTGTGCTGTGTGCAGTCTGTGGTTGGTTGGCATTGTTGGAATATTTGCTTGTTGGGCAGTTGGATGTGAACAACGCGTAGCGTTGGGCAGATGGAGGTGAGCCGCCAGCAGTGGTGGATGTGGAGAGAGAGATGCAAGAGTTTTGAGAGGTTACTATAAGCGGACGATCTGGACGTGTGTCCGCCGGAAAAAGGAAATTTGTAAAGATGGGTCTCATGAATTGTTATATATCAAAATCTTTCGTTTGCTAACTATGCCTATCAGTAGTTAGGGCCTTCAGTAGTTAGAATCTTTTTATTTAGCTGGCAGTATTGGCGCTCGCTGTATTGCAGTAGTTCGAGCAACGAAGATTTTTGCGAGGTAAGTGATTCATGAAAGGTATAGGTTACAGTTAGTCAGGGCCATTCTTTTGTAGGGATTTTGAAAGTCAAATTGCGTTGCTTTAAAAATATTGTGTTTCAGTTTAGTGATGATCAGGATAAGTGAAGAGAAAACTGTTTGAGCACTTTAAGTTTTGCTCAACTGTTTGAAAATCAAATAACGTAGAAGTTTACCAGCACAGTCATTCATAATTTGTCTAAGGGGACGTTTCAGTACCTCATGTAACATTCCAGGAGTGGTTATCTTTGACCAGATGGAGCTCGCATGAGGGCTGATCCGTGATGATGGTGGGGAGGGACTTGGATGTGAAGATGCTTGGAGTGAGGTTGGCACAACGAGGACAGCTTAACGATGATGTAGAGTAACGGTCGGGTTGGTCTGTGTTGAAGTCGCATGTGCCCATTGTCTGGATCCGGAGGTTCGTTGCCAGGGGCCCGTTCTGTATCTTTCGGCAGCTCTGTCGATCATATGGGTAGGCGAGCGCACTCAGCGGCGTTGTTTTTGAAGGAGAACCCCCTCCTTATTCTGTAAGCATTTCGGAAGCGATGCCATACCATTCTAGCGAACCGAGACTTTGTCAGTTCTCCTCGTGCCAACCAATCAAAAGCAATCTGCCCCGATCCGCGCTTGGGCACTGTATCGAGCACAGTGGCACGAACCCAAACACAATCACGCTGTTCTTAACAGTACCGAAAAGTGTGTTTAGAGTATGTAATATTGTTCAAATTTCACCAAGCACATGTTTCAAATGGCTCTGAGCGCTATGGGACTTAACTTCTGCCGGCCGTGGTGGCCGTGCGGTTCTAGGCACTTCAGTCCGGAACCGCGTGACTGGTACAGTCGCAGGTTCGAATCCTGCCTCGGGCATGGATGTGTGTGATGTCCTTAGGTTAGTTAGGTTTACGTAGTTCTAAGTTCTAGGGGACTGATGACCTCAGATGTGGAGTCCCATAGTGCTCGCAGCCATTTGAACCATTTTTTTTACTTAACTTCTAAGGTCATCAGTCCCCTATAACTTAGAACTACTTAAACCTAACTAAAATAAGGACATCACACACATCCATGCCCGAGGCAGGATTCGAACCTGCGACCGTACCAGTCACGCGGTTCCAGACTGTAGCGCCTAGAACCGCTCGGCCACCCCGGCCGGCCATGTTTCCATCTATGAATAATAATGATAGGATATTTGACTGTGTTCTGAAAACTGTCATAAATGTCATATTACAGCATTTTATTCTTAGTCACATCGACGCCTTGATTTGGATTTTACATTTCGGAATACGAGTCAGGAATGGTGTGTAGTACCGCATAGTACAAATACATCTATAAAAACAATCGAAAAAATTTTAATTTTTTTCTTTTTTCAGTTGTTCCTTAGTTGCTTCAAAATTCATGGAGGCTCCATCCAACTAATCGATGGCAGTTTTTTTATTGCCTTAGACGGAACATACTTCCATGAACCTGAAAAATTGTTTAAGAGAGTGTCAAAGAATAAGAAGATGCATAGAATGTGCTCAAGCAAGTACTGACCCCTTTAAATAATTTGGTTTAATTTAAGGATTAATATTGTTGTAATTTACTGTAAAGCAGGCATTTGTGTGAGTATTTAAATTCGATTGCGAACGGGGTTAAATGTCTTTTATAACTGTTTCAAAGGAAAGATCAATATTATATATTAACTTGCGTGAACACAATGTTTAATAAAGGTACTTAAAAATTATATGGGGCACAAACGATGTTCAATACCCTGCTGTCCCAGTCCTTCCGATCCCAAGGCAACCAGGCAATGTTCCCGCGTACCACTCACGACCACTACTGAAATTCTTCCACCGAAATTCCGTTAGTTTGCTTGTCTGAGCAACATTGCGATTTGACAGTTTTGTTGCCACTGAAAAATAAAAGCCCAAAAAGTCTTGTATCTGTGAGTCCACCATTTTCCCCTCAGAAATAATAACTAAAACTGTATTTCGGTAAAAGGTGAGTATGGTAAGTTCTGAAAAGATGATAGGGCTATTTTCTCATTTACATATATTACATGCGTAGCCCTAGTAGCATCTATAACGTGTTACGTGCTTTTCCCTTGCCCTCCTGGCAGTAATATAGATGTATATGTTCTTCTGAATTTTTGTAATGCATTTTAGTCTCACAGTGACTGAAACTTTTTTTTTTTACTAATAGACTTACATTTCTTCTCCGTGGTTTCCTACATAACTTGTTAATAACTTTCAGTTTTGATCATGATTTTGGTTTCTCCTTATGTCATTGCAAATACTGCTTATGTCCTTCTCCTCTTTAATGCCTTCTAGATACATTATTCTAAATTTTTCCCACATTCTCCTACGCTGTTTTCAAATTCACCCCCCTCCTTACCAAGCGAGGTGGCACACTGAACTCGCATTCGGGAGGACGACAGTCCAGACCCACGTCCGGCCTTCCTGATTTAGGTTTTCCGTGATTTCCCTAAATCGCTTCAGGCAAATGCCGGGATGGTTCCTTTGAAAGGGGACGGCAGACTTCCTTCCCCATCCTTCCCTAATTCGATGGGACCGATGACATCGCTGTTTGGTCTCTTCCCCCGAATCAGCCACCGCCACTTCTCCTTCCCCCCTCCCTTCCCAATCGTTGTCTTGGCAGAGCACTGGCAATTAAATTTTCCTTTCTTTTTATGCGTGTAATGCTGCAATCAAATTGTTGGAGAAGTAATGCCCGCCAGTTACTTTGCTGTCATATAATTTACATTTTGCAGATAACTCTAATCATTGTGATGCGAATGAACTATAATTTTGTGACCCAAAAAATAATTTTTTAGTTTTTTAATGCCCTATGGACAGCTAACACTTCCTTTCTTTTAACAATATGACACATTTGGTCTGTGTAACGTGTGACATCCGTGGGTTACGTGCTCACCGTGCGCTCTGTGGATATCCTTCTGCTAGACGGATATTTAAGGCACCGTCAGACCGTCAGCATGCAGCCTAGGCTTATGCTCCAGACTTACACTGGCTGCCCAGCGTCACATGCATTGGAGCCCTCGCCGATCTTACGCCGGCCACGCCCATATACTCCGTCCCACTGAGTCCAGCCTGTGGATCTACACCTAGCCGTGACGCTGCTCCAGCAGCGACGAGGGAACATCACTCCACAGCAACCACACCGAGCAGCCAGCTGTCAGATTTGGAACCTTCGCCTCCTCCGACACTGGCTTTCCCCGGACTCGCTGTCCTTGCACTGGTATTCTTCTGAGGAACTTAGATTGTGAACTTGTGCCAAGTGGTGGTCGTAACGTCGAACTTTGACTTCGTCATAGTCTATTCAGATCAGGACGATTTTTGTTTGCGTCTATCAGAATTTATACATGTGTTCGGGAATTCCTGTTACGAGCTTCTACGTCTTGTAGAGGGATGTGAGTACATCAATATTTTGAATAGGAAACCACACCCGGAACGTCATTCAACGCCGCTACAGAGCGGTAAAGTTATAGGCTCTAACGCTTTTAAGTACACTACTGGCCATTAAAATTGCTACACCAAGAAGAAATGCAGATGATAAACGGGTATTCATTGGACAAATATATTGTACTAGAATTGACATGTGATTATATTTTCACGCAATTTGGGTGCATAGGTCCTGAGAAATTAGTACCCACAATAACCACCTCTGGCCGTAATAACGGCCTTGATACGCCTGGGCATTAAGTCAAACAGAGCTTGGATGGAGTGTACAGGTACAGCTGCCCATGCAGCTTCAACACAATACCACAGTTCATCAAGAGTAGTGACTGGCGTATTGCGACGAGCCAGTTGCTCGGCCACCATTGACCAGACGTTTTCAATTGATGAGAGATCTGGAGAATGTGCTGGCCAGGGCAGCAGTCGAACATTTTCTGTATCCAGAAAGGCCCGTACAGGACCTGCAACATGCGGTCGTGCATTATCCTGCTGAAATATAGGGTTTCGTAGGCATCGAATGAAGAGTAGAGTCACGGGACGTAAAACATCTGAAATGTAACGTCCAGTGTTCAAAGTGCCCTCAGTTCGAAAAAGGGTGACCGAGACGTGTAACCAATGGCACCCCATACCATCACGCTGGGTGATACGCCAGTATGGCGATGACGAATACACACTTCCAATGTGGATTCACCGCGATGTCGCCAAACACGGATGCGACCATCATGATGCTGCAAACAGTACTTGGATTCATCCGAAAAAATGACGTTTTGCCATTCGTGCACCCAGGTTCGTCGTTGAGTACACCATCGCAGGCGCCCCTCTCTGTGATGCAATGTCAAGGGTAACTGTAGCCATGGTCTCAGAGCTGATAGTCCATGCTGCTGCAAACGTCTTCGAACTGTTCGTGCAGATGGTTGTTGTCTTGCAAACGTCCCCATCTGTTGACTCAGGGATCGAGGCGTGGCTACACGATCCGTTACAGCTATGTGGATAAGATGCCTGTCATCTCGACTGCTAAAAAAAAATAAAGTGCGTGTCATTTATGTTGGCGGTCGAGTTTAGGTTCGTTCTGCGCATCTGACGTCACAAAACACAGTCAGCCAATGAACAGAGAACGACGTTGCCACATCTCGACTGCAGTGCAGAACATGGACGAGTGTCTTCAGTTTTAGAAACGTTCAGTCATAAATAAAGTAATAGAACAAAAGCAATGTCTTGATAGCAGACATTCTTTTATAGAAAGCTTGGAAAAGCATTCTTTATACCAATTGCTTCATATTCTATTAATTAATTAAACCAAACAAGCAATAAGACTCCTAATTCAGGCGACGGCAAGGAAAGGTGTTTGCATCACTCTCACGAACCGCTTTTTCGCATTAAAGAACAGCAGTAATTGTTTATTTCCTATTGTACTTCAACGAAGCATGAGTAATTCACAGTCATACCAACAGTGTTTGTCAGTATTTTGCATGACGCCTTATAATTCTCATGGTTTTATGAAGTCAGACGAGGTGCATTAGCGTAAAGGTTAAGGTGTTGGGCTGTTGTGTGAAAGGTATGAGTTCAAACTTTGTACAGTGCATAATATTTTCATTATTTAAAAACAATATCGAAGTGCCTTACTTCACGAATTATATTCGTTTGAATGCAATTTTTTGAAATTTCTAGTGCTTTGTCTCTTCATTAACCCTTTCGCTGCTGCAGACACGTGTTCCCCGCATTCCGCACTGTGCGTGATTTTGTCATCACTGCACTGCTCGCCTCTGCAGACACATGGTGTTCCCACAGCTTTGACACACTTATCATTCGATTTCACAAAAACTATTTGGCTCAAAAATTTGATTTTTACACATCTTCTTGACTGATACCTTCCCCCCGTAAATGACTTAATTTTGTTTCGATGTTCAACGCAGTTATTATGCAGCATTAAATGTAGTAAACCATTGCACGAAATTTTGAAGAGTTTGCAGAGGTAGAAGTCCATAGTGTATACTTTCAGTATGGTCGATTTTAGTTGCCACAATGTTGAGAATGAAATGTGGACAAGATACCTAAATTTCGTATAAAATTTACTGTATAACAATATCTCATTTAATTTAAGTACGACATAGGTGTCGTATGTAATATTGAGAAATATTCCGTCTTTCGCGACTGTAATAAAAGTATTATTTACACCGGACGCGTTTGGCTTTATTTTAAAGCACTTCAATCAAGGAAAGGTATAGCACATACACAATGGTACTCATGTTCTCTTTCTTGTTTTTGTTCCACAGTCGCAGTTTTACCAATGGTACTGAAATATATTCCTCTTCTGCAACTGTAATAAGGGACTTATTTAGACCAGACGCGTTTCTCTCTTTTGAAGCATCTTCAGTGGACAGTATTTTGTCTCCTCGATTGCCAAGTCACCTTTTGTAGTTTTGTGCTGCGATAACACAATATTCCACATTTATGTTGGCAGATCAGTGTTTTAGCAAATAAATGATGTTTGTGTGTGCCACACACAAAAATTATATTTGACATAGCTCAGTGCACTTCACTGATAGACGGTATATTCAAGTCCTAATGTTTTTATAAGTCCACAGTTTTGTTTAATGTATTTTGCCTACTTCCTTTTGATTGATTGAAGTGCTGTAAAATAAAGTCAAACGTGCTCAGTGTAAATAAAACTTTTGTTACAGTCGCGAAAGACGGAATATTTCTCAATATTACATACGACACCTATGTGGTACTTAAATGAGCTATTGTTATACAGTAAATTTTATATGAAATTTAGGTATCTTGTCCACATTTCATTCTCAACATTGTGGCAACTAAAATCGACCGTACAGAAAGTATACTCTATGGACTTTTACCTCTGTAAACTCTTCAAAATTTCGTGCAATGGTTTACTATATTTAATGCTGCATAATAACTGCGTTGAACATCGAAACAAAATTAAGTCATTTATGGGCGGAAGGTATCAGTCAAGAAGATGTGTAAAAATCAAATTTTTGGGCCAAATAGTTTTTGTAGAATCGATTGATAAGAGTGTCAAAGCAGTCGGAACACGTTGTGTCTGCACAGGCGAGCAGTGCAGTGACAAAATCGCGCACAGCGCGGAAGGCAGGGAGCACGTCTTTGTAGCAGCGGAAGGGTTAATGCGGCCGTGGTGGCTTTACTTCATGAACTGCGCGCTCCCCCCTACACTTAAGCTTGCGAACTATGCTATACTATGGCGCTGCTTCTATTGGCGTGTGCGTCGTGTGCAACTGGCAACGCAGCAATCTCCCGCGTCTGGGCGGGCATGCGCGAGCCGCCAAGATAAAAGAATTGAACTACAGTGATACGAGGCCGTTGGGTTCCAGCATGGCGTTCCGTATTACCCTCCTGAACCCACCGATTCCATATTCTGGTAACAGTCATTGAATCTCGACCAAAGCGAGCAGCAATGTTGCGATACGATAAACCGTAATCGCAGTAGGCTACAATCCGATCTTTATCAAAGACGGAAACGTGATAGTACGCATTTCTCCTCCTTACACGAGGCATCACAACAACGTTTCACCAGGCAACGCCGGTCAACTGCTGTTCCTGTGTGAGAAATCGGTTGGAAACTTTCCTCATGTCAGCACGTTGTAGGTGTCGCCACCGGCTCAACCTTGTGTGAATGCTCTGAAAAGCTAATCATTTGCATATCACAGCATCTTCTTCCTGTCAGTTAAATTTCGAGTCTGTAGCACGTCATCTTCGTGGTGTAGCAATTTTAATGGCCAGTAGTGTATTTCTGTCGTCAACCTAGATAGGGAGAAATGATTATGTAATAAAAAAGAGAAATCAAATATCGTACGGATAGATGTAATTGCTCATTTTGCCCATGGGCTGTTAGAGAGTGGAACGGTAGGAAAATGGTCTGAAGGTGGCACTTAAGCGTGAACTGCAAAGTAGTCATGTAGATGTAAATGTAGTTGTAGATGAATTATGTGTCATATGCTACAATTTTTGTTTTAAGATCAAGACAACTGAAGATACTTATAATTGGTAAGATAGCTGCGTTAATTTTTTTTAACAGTCTTTCGATATGCTGATCAAATTTTAATTTGCCACCCATCTAGTGTTATGACATAGTAGAGTACAGCAGAACATACACCATGTTTGATGTAATTGTTTCGAAGATTTTGTAGAATAGGTGCGTGTGTTTCCAAAGAACACAGTGACTTCCTAACACTATTGTATCGTTTGCATTTGCGCACTCCATGTCTCTGGGTTCAATTAGCTGTGCAGCAACGGCTTAGACAGAAATGATTCGTCATCAGTGTGCGAACATCACCTGTGACGATCGGATGAGGTTCCCATAGTGCAAGCAGATGACTTGAGACTCCGTATAACCGGTGATTTGCCTGAGTTCTAAATATTATTGATCAACGCTGATTTGTTGACGAAACAGGTCGAGGATTTCTACTACGTCACTAAACACGAGTACTAACTGCAAACCGAGTATTCATTTTCAGCATACGTTAGGCTTCTGGATCGTCCCAGAATAATTATTCCCCCCCCCCCCCCTCCCCATGAACCACATGGACCTTCCCGTTGGTGTGGAAGCTTGCGTGCCTCAGCGATACAGATAGCCGTACCGTAGGTGCAACCACAACGGAGGGGTATCTGTTGAGAGGCCAGACAGACGTGTGGTTCCTGAAGAGGGGCAGCAGCCTTTTCAGTAGTTGCAGGGCAACAGTCTGGATAATTGACTGATCTGGCCTTGTAACACTAACCAAAACGGCCTTTCTGTACTGGTACTGCGAACGGCTGAAAGCAAGGGGAAACTACAGCCATAATTTTTCCCGCGGGCATGCAGCTTTACTATATGGTTAAATGATGGCGTCCTCTTGGGTCAAATATTCCGGAAGTAAAATAGCCCCCCATTCGGATCTCCGAGTGGGGACTACTCAGGACATCGTTATCAGGAGAAAGAAAACTGGCGTTCAACGGGTCGGGGCGTGGAATGTCAGATCCCTTAAGAGGGCAGGTAGGTTAGAAAATTTAAAAAGGGAAATAGATAGGTTAAAGTTAGATATAGTTGGAATTAGTGAAGTTCGGTGGCAGGAGGAACAAGATTTCTGGTCAGGTGAATACAGGGTTATAAATACAAAATCAAATAGGCGTAATGCAGAAGTAGGTATAATAATAAATAAAAAAAAAGTAGAGCAGGTAAGCTACTACAAACAGCATAGTGAACGCATTATAGTGGCCAAGATAGACACGAAGCCCACGCCTACCACAGTAGTACAAGTTTATATGCCAACTAGCTCCGCAGATGACGAAGAGATTGATGAAATGTATGATGAGTTAAATAAAATTATTCAGATAGTGAAGGGAGACGAAAATTTAGTAGTTCTGGGGGACTGGAATTCGACAGTAGGAAAAGGAAGAGAAGGAAACGTAGTAGGTGATTGTGGTTTGGTGGTAAGAAATGAAAGAGGAAGGCGCCTGGTAGAATTTTGCACAGAGCGTAACTTAATCATAGCTAACACTTGGTTCAAGAATCGTGAAAGAAGGTTATATACATGGAAGAAGCCTGAAAATACTGGAAGGTGTCACATAGATTATATAATGGTAAGACAGAGATTTAGGAACCAGGTATAAATTGTAAGACATTTCCAGGGGCAGATGTGGACTCTGGCCACAATGTATTGGTTATGAACTGTAGATTAAAACTGAAGAAACTGCAAAAAGGTGGGAATTTAACGAGATGGGATCTGGATAAACTGACAGAACCAGAGATTGTAGAGAGTTTCAGGTAGAACATTAGGGAACGATTGACAGGAATGGGGGAAAGAAATACAGTAGAAGAAGAATGGGTAGCTTTGAGGGATGAAATAGTGAAGGCAGCAGAGGATCAAGTAGATAAAAAGATGAGGGCTAGTAGAAATCCTTGTGTAAAAGAAGAAATATTGAATTTAATTGATAAAAGGAGAAAATATAAACATGCAGTAAATGAAGCAGGCAAAAAGGAATACAAACGTCTCAAAAATGAGATCGACAGGAAGTGCAAAATGGCTAAGCATGGATGGCTAGAGGACAAATCTAAGTATGTAGAGGCGCATATCACTAGGGGTAATATAGAAACTGCCTACAGGAAAATTAAAGAGATCTTTGGAGAAAAGGGGACAACTTGCATGAAAATCAAGAGCTCAGATGGAAACCCAGTTCTAAGCAAAGAATGGAAAGCAGAAAGGTGGAAGGAGTATATAGAGGGTCTATACAACAGCGATGTTCTAGAGAACAATATTATAGAAATGGAAGAGAATGTAGATGAAGATGAAATAGGAGATATGATACTGCGTGAAGAGTTTGACAGAGCACTGAAAGACCTAAGTCGAAACAAGGCCCCTGGAGTAGACAACATTCCATTAGAACTACTGACAGCCTCGGGAGAGCAAGGCCTAACAAAACTCTACCATCTAGTGAGCAAGATGTATGAGACAGGCGAAATAACCCCAGACTTCAAGAAGAATATAATAATTCCAATCCCAAAGAAAGCAGGTGTTGACAGATGTGAAAATTACCGAACTATCAGTTTAATAAGCCACGGCTGCAAAATACTAACACGAATTCTTTACAGACGAATGGAAAAACTGGTAGAAGCCGACCTCGGGGAAGATCAGTTTGGATTCCATAGAAATGTTGGAACCCGTGAGGCAATACTGACCTTACGACTTGTCTTAGAAAATAGATTAAGGAAAGGGAAACCAACGTTTCTAGCATTTGTAGACTTAGAGAAAGCTTTTGACAATGTTGACTGGAATACTCTCTTTCAAATTCTGAAGGTGGCAGGGGTAAAATACAGGGAGCGAAAGGCTATTTACAATTTGTATGGAAACCAAATGGCAGTTATAAGAGTTGAGGGGCATGAAAGGGAAGCAGTGGTTGGGAAGGGTGTGAGGCAGGGTTGTAGCCTATCCCCGATGTTATTCAATCTGTGTATTGAGCAAGCATTATAGGAAACAAAAGAAAAATTCGGAGTAGGAATTAAAATCCATGGAGAAGAAATAAAAACTTTGAGGTTCGCTGATGACATTGTAATTCTGTCAGAGACAGCAAAGGGCCTGGAAGAGAAGGTGAACGGAATGGACAGTGTCTTGAAAGGAGGGTATAAGATGAACATCAACAAAAGCAAAACGAGGATAATGAAATGTAGTCGAATTAAATCGGGTGATCCTGAGGGTTTTAGATTAGGAAATGAGATGCTTAAAGTAGTAAATGAGTTTTGCTATTTGGGAAGCAAAGTAAGTGACGATGTTCGAAGTAGAGAGGATATAAAATGTAGACTGGCAATGGCAAGGAAAGCGTTTCTGAAGAACAGAAATTTTTTAACATAGATTTAAGTGTCAGGAAGTCGTTTCTGAAAGTATTTGTATGACGTGTTTCCATGTATGGAAGTGAAACGTGGACGATAAATAGTTTGGACAAGAAGAGAATAGAAGCTTTTGAAATGTGGTGCTACAGAAGAATGGTGAAGACTAGATGGGTAGATCACATAACTAATGAGAAGGTACTGAATAGAATTATGGAGAAGAGAAATTTGGGGCACCCCTTGACTAGAAGAAGGGATCGGTTGGTAGGACGTGTTCTGAGGGATCAAGGGATCACCAATTTAGTACTGGAGGGCAGCGTGGAGGGTAAAAATAGTAGAGGGAGAAAAAAAATGGCTCTGAGCACTATGGGACTTAACATCTATGGTCATCAGTCCCCTAGAACTTAGAACTACTTAAACCTAACTAACCTAAGGACATCACACAACACCCAGTCATCTATAGAGGGAGACCAAGAGACGAATACACTAAGGTGATTCAGAAGGATGTAGGTTGCAGTAGGTACGGGGAGATGAAGAATCTTGCACAGGATAGAGTAGCATGGCGAACTGCATCAAACCAGTCTCTGGACTGAAGAGCACAACAACAACATATTATTTCTCAGTCAAAGCGGATGGTTATCAGCTTATCGGAAGTTGAATGTTATGTAACTTTGTTGAGAAGCGTTTTGAAAAAAAGACAGCTAGAAAGTTAGCCGTCTTAACACTTCAAACATCGGTGATGGTATTGTGATTTATGTCGAGAATCGGTCCAGTTAGTGTTTCATCTTCTTTTTGCAATGTTTTATCCCAAGTTATCCGGCAGATGAAGCCAGGTGTATAAATGTAAGAATTCGGTGGTAACTGCCAAAGACCTTTTCGCAGTGGTAACATCGGTTCGCGTCAGAAGTTAAGCACTGTCGGACTTGACTAGCTCTCGGATGGGTGGCTGATTCAGACTACTCAGTTCTGTTGGGAAGCAGGGTGCTCTCAGACCATGTGAGGCCAATAGAGGAGCTACCTGACTGAGAAGCAGTGGCTCCGATCACAAAAGTTGACAACGGCTGGGAGAGCTGTGTGCTGACGACACGCCCCTCCATATCCGCATCGAGTGACGTCTATCGGCTGAGAATGACGCCGCGGTCGGTCCGTACCGTTGGGCCTTCCGAGAGCTGTTCGGACGAGTTCAGTGTAGTTTCCACTGGTAATTACAAGAAGTCTCGTGCGCCCGATAAGCTGTAAAATGTTGCGAGTCAAGCCGGCATTGTTTTTGGCAGGTGATAACACGACAACTGCTCCACGTCGCCTGTAAGGCAAAGTCAGCATTCATTGTCTTGCCACTTACTACTTAGAACTAAACAGCTTGTAACCAACTACAGCAACCTTCACATGAACTAGAGATAACTGATTATTTCTAAAAGATGCCTGAAAACAAATTATTTGAGGAATACCCAAATTGTAAAGATAGCAGCACAGAAAATATTTGTTCGTCACTAAATCATCCCATGCATATTTACAACCAATTACTTTCATATATGGCCATCATCTATTTCCACGCAGTTTTTGACCTGGATATAATCTATTTTTCCTGCAACGTTGAAGAATATTCTGCCTTTTACGCAATAATTTTATTTCCACCTCTTAATGTCTAACTCTTCGGCAGTCATCTACTCACGCAGGTATTTCTTCTACAGTATATGGGGAGAAAATATGAGTCACTTAGTGTGTAATCCAGTATGTACGCTGTATGTCACACAACTTCCCCCTCTGCAGAATCTAACTGTCAGTGTGAGATATCGCTATGCGGTATAGGAATTTTGCATAAATGTATTCCTTGTCTTTCGTTTTCAACGGATCGACAAAGTTCTTGTTTTACTTCCCGGTAGTTTTTCACAGTACGTCCTCTGCGTGAAAGTGGTCCCTGCTCCTCCAAATAACTGTTCTTCGACCTGGAGTATTCATTTGATGGTAAACGTTTGTGGCACCATGCTGTTGAACCCCACCTATTAAGGGCTGAGCGTAGCCGATCATCTCCTCAACTAAACCTTCAGATTCGCTCGTCAGATTCATTGTTTCACAGACATAAAAGACAGAGAAAGTAAATTATTTATTCGACTGAACAAGTGATAGTACTGCTACAATTAATTTCAGATGGAGGCCAAAATGTATACTGGCAGTTATGCGGGTTACGATCGGAGCCAAAGAGAGGGATGCGGAGAGTTACATTATGTGATCAAAATTATCCGGGCACCCCCAAAAACATACGTTTTTCATGTTAGGTTCATTGTTCTGCCACCTACTGCCAGGTACTCCATATCAGCGACCTCAGTAGTCATTAGACATCATGAGAGAGCATAATGGCCGGCCACTGTGGCCGAGCGGTTCTAGGCGCTTCAGTCTGGAACCGCGCTGCTGCTACGGTCGCAGGTTCGAATCCTGCCTCGGGCATGGATGTGTGTGATGTCCTTAGGTTAGTTAGGTTTTAGTAGTTCTAAGTCTAGGGGACTGATGACCTCAGATGTTAAGTCTCATAGTCCTTACAGCCATTTCAACCATTTGAAGAGCAGAATGGGACACTCCGCGGAAGTCACGGACTTCGCACGTGGTCAGGTGATTGGGTGTCACTCGTGTCATACGTCTGTACGCGAGATCTCCACACTCCTAAACATCCCTAGGTCGACTGTTTCCGATGTGATAGTGAAGTGGAAACTTGAAACTTGAAGGGACACGTACAGCACAAAAGCGACCTCGTCAGTTGACTGACAGAGACCGCCGACAGTTGAAGAGGGTCGTAATGTGTAATAGCCAAACATCTATCCAGACCGGCACACAGGAATTCCAAATGCATCAGGATCCACTGCAAGGACTATGACAGATAGACGGGAGATGAGAAAACGTGGATTTCATGGTCGAGCAGCTGCTTATAAGCCACACATCATGCCGGTAAATGCCAAACGACGCATGATTTGTGTAACGAGCGTAAACATTGGACAATTGAACAGTGAAAACGTTGTATGGAGTGACGTATCACGGTACACAGTGTGACGATCCGATGGCAGGGTGTAGGAATGGCGAATGCCCGGTGAATGTCATCTGCCAGCGTGTGTAGTGCCAACAGGAAAACTCGGAGGCGGTGGTGTTATGGTATGGTCGTGTTTTTCATGGAGGGGGCTTGCACCCCTTGTTGTTTTGCGTGGCACTTTATGGTGTGGTCGTGTGTTTCATGGCGGGGGCTTGCACCCCTTGTTGTTTTGCGTGGCACTATCACAGCACAGGCCTACAATGATGTTTTAAGCACGTTCTTGCTTCCCACTGTTGAAGAGCAATTCGGGGATGGCGATTGCATCTTTCAGCACGATCCAGCACCTGTTCATAATGCACGGCCTGTGGCGGAGTGGTTACACGACAATAATATGCCTGTAATGGACTGGCCTGCACAGAGTCCTGACCTGAATCCTATAGGACACCTTTTGGATGTTTTGGAACGCCGACTTCGTGCCCGGCCTCACTGACCGACATCGATGCCTCTCCTTAGTGCAGCACTCCGTGAGAATTGGCTGTCATTCCCCAAGAAACCTTCCAGCACCTGACTGAACGTATGCCTGCAAGGGTGTAAGGTGTCATGAAGGGTAAGTGTGGGCCAACACCATATTGAATTCCAAGATTACCGATAGAGGGCGCCACGAACTTGTAAGTCATTTTCAGCCAGATGTCCGGATACTTTTGATCACCTAGTATAATCGTGTCAAAAGGAAACACCACCAGCAAGATAAGAAAATTGGTAAATGAAAAAGTTACAACAGACAAGAGACAATCAGCACCACGTGTGTGTTAATCAATGCATTGGATCTATAGTCTTCCGTCATTGTCAGTGTTTCCGAGAAGTAATCGTCATTGATGCTAAATATGGTACAATGAATGCACAAATAATTTTTTTCTTTCCCCAAGAACTGTGTCTCAATGGGTATAATCAATCTTGTCTTAAGAAAAGGATAACGTTGGCCAAAACAAGTGTGATATGCCGTGAAATCTTTGGACTACAGTTACCGTAATGTCCATTGTCGTATTGTTACGTCCAGTGTTATTGTAATGTCTAGATTCTGAGGACAGGTGGAAGCATGGGTGACTGTAGAAACTTATGAAAGAGGGAAGAAGATTTTAAAATTGCCATTTTTATACAATACATTCGGTGAGTGAGAATTTGACGTATCGTAAAAATAAAATTTAACAGAGTATACTCAACTTTTATTTTATCTCAGAGGACTGACTATTAAAAAGGTAGCATATTTCTTTACAACCTCCAATGTAGATCTTTTTACACAATTAATATGGATACTACTTTTTTGATTTAACGATTTGAAAAGATATCCTCATGTGACTGAACCCAACGCATCCACTGAGGTGGGAAATGATGCAACAAACTGTTCACTAAATGTATTTCCATTCATATATCAATGGCCTTAGATTGACAAATACTAAAAATCTTAAACACAAAATAAATGTGACTTATTGTATTTTTGTATTAACAAAAACTGCTATCAAAAGATACCGTTGACTAATGGACGAAATAAACTTTGAAAAACGATTATTCATCTGTGATAAAACTTCACGTCTGATCAGTTTAACGGGTCTATGGCGTTATTTTCATGCCAATCACTTTTTTGTGTTGACCGGTATAGTTAAAGCTGGACAAAATGTGTTTTGATATAATAGTTTTCCGGGTTATTTTGCTGAAGTGAGACCACGGTCAGCAATCAAACCGCCTGAAATAAGACTGAAATTATCTATGGCTAGCTTAGGACTGAACCGAGGATTGTCCTTGTCTTCCCAGTTTGACAGGTTATTGTGCAGTCATGCGAAATAGACTACAGAATTTGTAACATTGTGACTGCATGTTGGCCTGTGTCCAAGTCTATTCAGTTCGAGAAGGTCTCAGATCTTGGAGCAGACATCTTTTCGACCTCGAAATTCCAAACGTTTCTACTTTTATTCCCTCTTTTCTAACCAATGCTAAAATACTGCTGTGTCCTCATGAAAATTAGGGATTGATGTCGGCAGTTAATTGCGACAATGATTATTTTATGCTCAGAATTGGCGCCAGAATCCGTGTGTCAGGATGTTGGAACGATTCATTCCTACAACTTCATACGGACTTTACAAAAAAACTCAAAAGAAAAGGCCGGCTACTCTACCTCCACCATTTTCTGCAAAGGTTCGCATCTGCCTTGAGTGAAGGATAGGGTCAAAATCACCTCCGCGACAAGGAAACTGTGATTTCGCGGGAAAAGTCTGAAGCCCCAGAAACCCATGTTAAATAGCGTATGTAAAGCCATAGGGTTTCCCGTTGCACTCGACAATGTTATATCTGCAACGTAGTAGAATCACAGGCAATAATTTCTGGAAACTCGAAAAATTCTGTAATGAATACAACGTCTGTACTAAAGATTCCAGGAGGTGGCAAACGTCCCGTCGTGCAGATGCCAACAGATGGAAGCCATGAAACGACGTGCTCCTCACAAGTAAGTTTCTAGGCGTTACAACAACGACAGACCTTATTCTTTTGGAGTTATACATCAAAATGCCGAAGAAGATTAACTGCTCTAGAATAAAGCAAAGTCACATTTGTCAAAGATCAAGATCCGAAGGTAAAGTTCTTCAACACCATTAACAATGACAACACACACGTAGTAATTTATGAGTCTGTAATGTTACAAACTTTCATGGATAATACACTACTGGCCATTACAATTGCTGCACCAAGTTGAAATGCAGATGATAAATGGGTATTCATTAGACAAATATATTATTCTAGAACTGACATGTGATTACATTTTCACGCAATTTGGGTGCATAGATCCTGAGAAATCAGTACCCAGAACAACTACATCTGGCCGTAATAACGGCCTTCATACGCCTGGGCATTAAGTCAGACAGAGCTTGGATGGAGTGTACAGGTACAGCTGCCCATGCAGCTTCAACACGATACCACAGTTCATCAAGAGCAGTGACTGGCGTATTGCGACGAGCCAGTTGCTCGGCCACCACTGACCAGACGTTTTCAATTGGAGAGAGATCTGGAGAATGTGCTGGCCATTTCAGCAGTCGAACACTTTCTGTATCCAGAAAGGCCCGTACAGGACCTGCAACACGCGGTCGTGCATTATCCTGCTGAAATGTAGGATTTCGCAGGGATCGAATGAAGGGTAGAGCCACGGGACGTAACACATCTGAAATGTAATGTCCACTGCTTAAAGTGCCGTCAATGCGAACAAGAGGTGACCGAGACGTGTAACCAATGGCACCCCATACCATCACGCCAGGTGATACGGCAGTGTGGCGCTGACGAATACACACTTCCAATGTGCGTTCACCGCGATGTCGCCAAACACGGATGCGACCATCATGATGCTGCAAACAGTACCTGGATTCATCTGAAAAAATGACATTTTGCCATTCGTGCACCCAGGTTCGTCGTTGAGTACACCATCGCAGGCGTTCCTGTCTGTGATGCAGCGTCAGGGGTAACCGCAGCCATGGTCTCTGAGCTGATAGTCCATGCTGCTGCAAACGTCGTCGAACTGTTCGTGCAGATGGTTGTTGTCTTGCAAACGTCCCCATCTGTTGACTCAGGGATCGAGACGTGGCTGCACGATCCGTTACAGCCATGCGGATAAGAGGCCTGTCATCTCGACTGCTAGTGATACGAGGCCGTTGAGATCCAACACGGCGTTCCGTATTACCCTCCTGAAACCACCGATTCTATATTCTGCTAACAGTCAGTGGATCTCGACCAACGCGAGCAGCAATGTCGCGATTCGATAAACCGCAATCGCGATAGGCTACAATCCGACCTTTATCAACGTCGGAAACGTGATGGTACGCGTTTCTCCTCCTTACATGAGGCATCACAACAACATTTCACCAAGTAACGCCAGTCAACAGCTGTTTGTGTATGAGGAATCGGTTGGAAACCTTCCTTATGTCAGCACTTGTAGGTGTCGTCACCGGCGCCAACCTTATGTGAATGTTCTGAAAAGCTAATCATTTGCATATCACAGCATCTTCTTCCTGTCGGTTAAATTTCGCATCTGTAGCACGTCATCTTCGTGTTGTAGCAATTTTACCGGCCAGTAGTGTATATTTCCACAGACAGAGAAGAAAGCTGATTACTGAAGTTTCATGAAAAAATCCTGGCGCAACGAAAAACGCCTTTGTTTTAAACATAACCATCCCAACTCTCTCATCATATACGTGACACTCTTTCCGTTATTTCGCGGTAATACAAAACTTGCTCCCCTCCTTAGAATTTTTTTGATGTCCTCCGTCAATCTTCTCTGGAAAACATTCCATACAGTACAGCAACACTCAAGCAAAGAACGAACAAGCTGAGAGCAGGTAGTATCTCAGCAGACGTATCGCATCTTCTAAATGTTCTGTCAATAAAACGCAGTGTTTGATTTGCCTTCCCTACAAGAATGTCTGTCATAGTTCAAATTTAAGTTTTTCATAGTTGTAATTCCCTGGTATTTAGTCAAGTAGACAGCCTTCACATTTATGTGACTTAGTGTGTAACCGAAATTTAATGAATTTCTTCCTGTGAAGAATGTAATATCTACTCCTATATTTTATTCAAAATAATATTCACGACAACATTGTATATGAAAGATGACTGAACTTTAATCCTATTCTCGTAACACTAATAAAAAGGACTGCATCGCTAGTAAAATAACAAATAATTATAGTCAAAAACATACTTTAATATTTTGTAAAAAATTGTATGTCAGACAATATCCATGTAAAAAGATAATGAAAATCTTAATCTTTTGTTATCTATGATTTTGTAGAAAAATCCTTCTTCTTCTTGTTCGAACTATTTTACTCATAGGATGTGACTGATGTCTCGTAACAAAGATGTCTGTAAAAAACTATACTAAAATACTGTTTTGTTGCTAACTGACATTTGAAAATAGAGTTTATGTGTTATTGAAATGAATCTTCTTTGTTTGGAGTTTTATTTCATTGTAATTCTCGTCCTATATAATTGTTAAGTTTCCTGCTCATCTACCAAAGAGCGCAGCCATTAGCGCTATTGATCTACAGGCAGTTTATTGGTAAATGGTTAATATTAATGTCTTGTAACATTGAGAAATATTTTCAAATGTTAATACGTATAGTGAAGGTGAGAAAAGATTTAATATATGTTATTTATTACGAGTAAAACACAGCCTGAAGCAGAATCGATAAGTGATTGTCTTATGTTAGCCGCCATCTTAGTGAAATATTGCAGTGGCAGTTTTAAATTGATTTTCTATACAGACTTAAATGTTGTTGGTTATAATTGCAATAATAATTGTGTACTGGTGGCCGAGGGCCCACTCTGAGGTAATGAATTCCAGTTAGACAGTGAATACATCGAACTTCAGTGAATGCAAACAGCATCTTCTGTGTTATAAATTCTTATCTGTTGATTTATTATGCTTGGTAATTTTGCAACAGTTTTTACGAAGTTTTTTGACAGGAAAATACATTAGTGGTGTGTACGTGTGGTATTGTGTGACAAAACTGTTCATTTTGCTTAAGAAAAGTGTTGCCACCTCGAGATAACAGTAGCGTCAATTCTGATAAACGATATGCAACTAGCAAAGAGTCTCTTAAATAACAGCACTGAAATTACTAAAAATCATTAATCTAGTTTAATTCAGATTACTTATCATACATTTGGCTTGTTTGTTGGTTATAAAATATGATTACTTTCGTGAATGAACTTAGTGACATTTACACTGCTTGACCGACAACATTGCTACACGTTCCTAGGTGGAGATTTCATTAACAAATTAACGTCCATTAGCCGGGAAAAGAAGTGATTAAATAAAGCCTCATGTTACATTAATAATAAATAACCAGTTTTACTGCAATATTGGGGAACTTGTACACCACAACAAATGCACAATTACACCATAAGTCACACTGGCGCTAAGCAACCTGGGGCCACAATACACAACATTTATTGTAATATTGTATTTGTTGTAATTGTTCACAGGTGCAGTGTAGCATAACAAAATATTAATACATATGTTATTCTCATGTGTGAATCCCACAAGAGAAGAGATTACTATATATATATATATATACACTCCTGGAAATTGAAATAAGAACACCGTGAATTCATTGTCCCAGGAAGGGGAAACTTTATTGACACATTCCTGGGGTCAGATACATCACATGATCACACTGACAGAACCACAGGCACATAGACACAGGCAACAGAGCATGCACAATGTCGGCACTAGTACAGTGTATATCCACCCTTCGCAGCAATGCAGGCTGCTATTTTCCCATGGAGACGATCGTAGAGATGCTGGATGTAGTCCTGTGGAACGGCTTGCCATGCCATTTCCACCTGGCGCCTCAGTTGGACCAGCGTTCGTGCTGGACGTGCAGACCGCGTGAGACGACGCTTCATCCAGTCCCAAACATGCTCAATGGGGGACAGATCCGGAGATCTTGCTGGCCAGGGTAGTTGACTTACACCTTCTAGAGCACGTTGGGTGGCACGGGATACATGCGGACGTGCATTGTCCTGTTGGAACAGCAAGTTCCCTTGCCGGTCTAGGAATGGTAGAACGATGGGTTCGATGACGGTTTGGACGTACCGTGCACTATTCAGTGTCCCCTCGACGATCACCAGTGGTGTACGGCCAGTGTAGGAGATCGCTCCCCCCACCATGATGCCCGGTGTTGGCCCTGTGTGCCTCGGTCGTAAGCAGTCCTGATTGTGGCGCTCACCTGCACGGCGCCAAACACGCATACGACCATCATTGGCACCAAGGCAGAAGCGACTCTCATCGCTGAAGACGACACGTCTCCATTCGTCCCTCCATTCACGCCTGTCGCGACACCACTGGAGGCGGGCTGCACGATGTTGGGGCGTGAGCGGAAGACGGCCTAACGGTGTGCGGGACCGTAGCCCAGCTTCATGGAGACGGTTGCGAATGGTCCTCGCCGATACCCCAGGGGCAACAGTGTCCCTAATTTGCTGGGAAGTGGCGGTGCGGTCCCCTACGGCACTGCGTAGGATCCTACGGTCTTGGCGTGCATCCGTGCGTCGCTGCGGTCAGGTCCCAGGTCGACGGGCACGTGCACCTTCCGCCGACCACTGGCGACAACATCGATGTACTGTGGAGACCTCACGCCCCACGCGTTGAGCAATTCGGCGGTACGTCCACCCGGCCTCCCGCATGCCCACTATACGCCCTCGCTCAAAGTCCGTCAACTGCACATACGGTTCACGTCCACGCTGTCGCGGCATGCTACCAGTGTTAAAGACTGCGATGGAGCTCCGTATGCCACGGCAAACTGGCTGACACTGACGGCGGCGGTGCACAAATGCTGCGCAGCTAGCGCCATTCGACGGCCAACACCGCGGTTCCTGGTGTGTCCGCTGTGCCGTGCGTGTGATCATTGCTTGTACAGCCCTCTCGCAGTGTCCGGAGCAAGTATGGTGGGTCTGACACACCGGTGTCAATGTGTTCTTTTTTCCATTTCCAGGAGTATATATATATATATATATATATATATATATATATATATATATATATATATATATATATTGGAATTATTGGCATCTGAAGTGTTGCAAACAGTAGCTGAGGACAACTGAGCTGTACTGTCTGCCGACAACCGGAATAAAGGTAAGAACAGAAGTTCAAATTCCTGGCTGACACACACACACACACACACACACACACACACACACACACACACACGAAGTTAGCATTAGTTGTGTGTGTGCAGTTAAAAATAGCAACATTTCAGTTAAAGTGACAGCAGCCTTAAATTATCATTTTTCAGTGCTCCGGCTGCATTTTCCGGTAGATATTTTGAGTACATATTCCACCCATTTAGCTATTGTTAGTTGTATATGTGTTAGTTGCAAGATATTATGTGGGATTTATTGTTGCTGTCAGTGATATATTTTTGTCCAATATTTGGTGTTAAACACGGTTAGACCGAAGAAACAAGTAAAGTCGAATGAGCATGCTGATGTGGAAATGGCATCAGACCCTCAAATAGATCAACCTTTGCACGCTTCAGTGCAAGTTCATGATAATGTAAATATAGATGATAACGAATCATTACCTGATATTCCGAGTGAAAATGAAACTGAGTTGTCTACACAGACGGACATTCCTGCAGTTAAATCTTTAGAACTAAATGATAATATTTATGCCAGGAAAAGGGCAGAAATTAGCAATTCTCATGCTATGCTACTACCGGATGGTAAATTGCTAGCATTATAATTTGAAAAGTTCAGTATCATGGATCAGAAACAGGAAAAGCATAGGCAAGAAAAAACTACAAAATAACAACAACGCGACTTCAGGGAGCAGGAGCGTGATAGGAAATTCATGGAACAAATAAACAATATATTTATGCAACGAGATAAGGAAACTGTCCAGAGAATTAATCAGGTGTTAGTCGATCGCGAAAATGCAATTACAACCCGTTTCAACAACAAAAAATCACTGCAATAAAGACAAGTATTAAACCGTTGGCAAACACACCAAATCAAGTGAATAATCTTCAAACCGTAGTAGATAAGTTAGAAACGCATTTCAAAGCTTTTACTACTACTGTGGAGTCAATACAGAATGATATCCACAAAGCAGTACAGAAACAAGTCCGAAAGAAGTAGCCAAGGCACTGAACATTGAAAATCACAATCTTGAAACAATGTCAGCACACAGCAGTGAGGAAGCTGGTACTGTCAGGCAAAAGAACATTGAAAATTTACCGACAAACTCTATTGCAGAGCATAATAGACCAGGTTGCAGGACTCAGTCTGTATTACCCCAGCAGTTTATTTCACCAAGAAACCCGAATTATGAAGCAGAGTGTACTTGCAATAAATTCAGTACACCGCCTGCTAATGACAACAACTCCATGCACTTAAGAACACTAATGCATGATGAGAGCTTGATTAAACACCGCCAATTCCAAGTATTAACGAGGAGAGTGAAAAGAATATTCATCGCGTAGTTTTTATTAGAAACTTTAGAAGTGTTTTTCCAAAGTGTTGGATGGAAGAACAGAAAACCCAATTTGTGATTTCACACATTTTCGGTGACGCATCGCTCTGGGCGTTGAACGCAACGGAGACATGGAAAACATTTAACGACTTAGGAAGATTGTATATAACACAGAGATATATAACGCCAAGACAGGATCTTTGAGAAAATACTTTGAAAAATATGTTAATATGACAAGGTACTGGGATGAACCAGCCACCACACGAGACCTGTTACGAGTACTGAAGGCTAGATTGCCCATAAATTTTAGAAACTGTTTAACGTCACAGATACTAATCTTAAGGAATTTTTATCTGTGATAGACTCGTGAGACTTAGTCCAAGAAGCCAGAAAGAATTCTGAGCTACAGATAGTATCAACTATTCTAACGGTAAAGGATCCTGGAATGGAAACAATGGAAATCGGGACGAAGGCAGTCCCAACAAAGCTCATGACAATGGAAAGTATAATAATAGTAAAAATCATTGCAACAAAAAATCTGATCACCCCAGTAATAATAATAATAATTACCAGGAAAGCAATGACTACCAGCATTTGAATAGTAATCAAAGGCAATATAGTAATGAAAATACCAACAATCAGTGGCGGATTTACATACAGGCCCACTAGGCGCGGGCCTGGGGGCGGCACCTTAAGGGGGGCGGTATTTTTTGCTCGGTACTCATTTTAACCATTCACGTTTTAAAATAACTGCTCTTACAAAAGACAAAAATTTTCAATATTGTCAAACAACTTGCTAGTTTAAATAAGCCTTAAGTACGAAATTCGACAATACAAACTTGGAAATATACATAGTTTACTTGATGACTGAATGGAAATTTAACATTGTGTTTCTGTCTGGTATCACCTTCATGGTTGTTCAAAATATTTTGAAGTAAGTTGTCAGGACAGCAATCTACAATACAAGGTTTGAAACGTTATTATTCCGAGAATGTTGTCGGCTTCTACTTAACCCTACCATATTTTTCGCATAAGAATACCGGGATCCCTGAAAAGCTGTGATAAATTAATCAGCAGTTCTTAAATACTGTAACATATGTGGACCTCAGTATGTAAAACCGACTGTACTGTAGAAACTACAGGGAAATATCAAGTCAACCCTCCATTACTGTCAGTAATGTGTAAGCTCTGTGGTCTTCGGTACCTGAGCTTTGATTTAATGACACCTGTTTAACAAAACATGTTGATACTGGGAACGTTTTACATTTTTAAACACATGTTTATACGAAAATAACATAAGCTGAATATCTAATAATGAGTGAAATACACTTCACAACAGTTTAAAAATTTTATTTTATTTATTTGCTTAGTTACTTTTTTTGGCAAAAAAGAAGAAGAAACCAACTTTCGTTTGTCTCATTTATTGTGCTGCAGCCAGCATGATATCAAAGTTCCCACTCTGTGAAATCGAATAGTACGTGGCATTGCAAATTTCATATTAAACTTCTTATCTGAGCTTTTTTTCTTCGAGGAAAGGTTATTTTTATTTTATGTTGGAACAAAAAATGGATTTGCGTGTATACATAACAGCAGTGTTCACACAGATGACAACACACCACATCAACTGCCAGCAAGACTACTTAAACTTCGTAGTCTGTCTTCTCTGCCCGCAGAAACCGCTAAAATGTTATAGGAATAAGTGGGATAAGAGTCGATCCAGCACAACTCACTGCAAGAAATTGCAAAAATTATTTGCTTTTTAAATTAGAAAGACAGTGTCAAGAATATTGAGAACATATTTGCATCCCTGCTAAAATGCCGACGACGCGGGAAAGAGACGCCAAAAAAGCAGCTGACCCGTTTTCTTTACGACACGTGTCCTCCTGCTGTTCACTAGCAACAGAGAAACAGGCGACAATGAAATTAAAGTATTTGCATTGTCGTTCTTTCATAGCACACTTAGGTCGAATAATCCGAGTTGGTCAGTTCATCGCTCGGCGTTTAAAGGAAAAATCTTTGTGCTCGTGTGCCGTGTTTAAAGTAAAAAGCTTTGTGCTCATGTGCGGTGTAGTACGAATGGAACTGGATACAGTCTTCCTTTCTTTCTTTTCTTTTACAATTTTTTTTCTTTTGTTTTGACTGTTGGTTGACAATTTTGTAGGTGCCTTAACATGAATAACAGTGAAAAAAGCAAACGTGCAAAATTAAGCGTGGCGGCATTTCGGAAATTATTGAAGGAAAGGCGAGAACGAGAAGCCAATGTTCTAAAAATGCTTGGCAGAGTAGATAAAGTTTTCGCAAAAAATGTTGCTGGTTCGACTTCAAGTAGTATCGATGATATTTCTGGCACTGCAGCTGTTGTGAAATAAGTAAATACGGATGAAACAAAAGTTAAAAATGAACAAAAGCAAATTGTTCCTGATTTCGAGATTCACGAAAAACTAAGTGTCGAGTCAGACATTACAAAAAGAAATAACGTCGTTCGTGATGATCCTGCAGAATGGTGTGTCAATGAATCAGAAATCGACATTCTCTTACAACGTGGCATTAATCAAAATTATAACAGTGATTTTTCTAATTGAAGGAGATCAATAGGTGATACAACCAGATATTTGAACAAAAATGTATTTTACTGTAAACCATTAAATGTGAATCAACTTTGCGTGGTTTTCTAGTATACTCCTGTATCAGCGGTGCTGTTTTTTTGTGCACCATGAAAAATTGTTCGGAGGTAAGTCCACAATTGCTACTAATGGTACTGCAGATCGGAAAAATATTTATAATATTATATCTTATCATGAGAATTCACTTAAACACAAAAATTCTGAGTTATCACTCTTAACAAGAAAAAAAGTCATTTGGAACAATAGATTACCAATTCGAGTCATATGTTGAGATAGAAAAAATGTACTGGCGCACGGTCTTGAAAAGGGTGTTTGCAGTAGTGTAGAAGCTAATAAGTCGTGGCCTTCCCCTACGTGGACACGTTGAAAGATTCCATTCATTACATAATTGTCAGTTTATGATGTCTCTTGAACTTATAGCCGAACTTGATCCTTTTCTCGCAGAGCACATTGAACGATATGGAAATCCTGGGCAGGGACATACAAGTTATCTTTCTTCAACAATCTGTGATGAAATAAGAGAGCTTCTTTCTGAACGAATAAAAGGAATTATAAGTGAAATAAAACAGGCCAAATTTTTCTCTATGGTAATAGATTCTACTGCAGTCATTTTGCATATTGATCAATTATTGATTATATTAAGATATGTGAACGAGAATGGTGAACCTTTTGAACATTTCCTTCCGTTTCTGCCAAACCCGAGACGTACTAAAAGTCCTGTCAAAAATTCCACTGATATTACTGACTGTAGAGGCCAGTAATATGACAACGCAAGCAATATGTCAGGCTCCTACGCAGGTTTGCAGGCACATATTTAAGAATGAAATCCGAAAGCGCATTATGTGCCTTATGCAGCACATTCTTTGAATTTAGTCGGCACTAGTGCTGCAAGCTGTTGTCGGGAAGCATGTTCATTTTTCAGCGTAGTGCAAAACCTTTATAATTTTTTCTCTGCTTCTACACAGCGCTGGGATAAACTTCTTTCTTTCATGAAACCAGGAAGCAAAACGGTAAAAAGTTTATCAAAAACATGTTGGTCAGCAAGAGAGGAATCGTGTGTAAGTCTAAACTGGGAGAACGTTATTAATGCCCTCACACATATTGCCAATACTATGTTTGAAAAACCACTTGTGCGAAATGAGGCTTCACCTTTATTGAATCAACACAGCAGGCCTAGAAACAGTATTTTTGATGACAGTTTGGAAGGACAGACTCCAGAGATTTAATAGTGTAAATCTGAAGTTGCAAAGTGTAAATATTGATACTAAAATAGTGCATAAATTATATGAATCACTTGTAGGATTTATTGCATCTATTTATGGCATGTTCGACTATTATGAAAATAAATCCATGGAGATTGTGACTGATATGGATTATGAATGGACCTATAAAGGATCACGAAAACGCAAACTTCATGATGACGAAGAAATGGACTCTGAAGTCTTTCTGACTGGAAGAGAAAAATTTAAAGTCGAAAAATTTCTCCCAGTACTTGACAACTTGTATGCCGAATTAGTCACGAGGAAGGGAAGCTATAGAACACTGTTGGACTCTTTCACAGTTTTCAGTAACCTTAAGAACAATTCATCTGACGATATTGCTGGACGTGCAGCAAAACGCCAAGCGTCATATGACACAGATTTAGAGCCTTCCTGCCCTTGTGAATGTGAACATTTAGCGGAACTTTTGAAATCTTCTGAGATCAGTGATATACCAGTCGAAATGAGTAATTTTTTACGAAAAGAGAGGTTCCGAATGTTGACATTTCTCTTAGAATATTTTTATGTATGACACAAACTGTTCAGCAGAACGCTCGTTTTCGGCTCTTAAAAGACTGAAATCGTACCTACGTTCTACGTTATCTGAGGAGAGATTGAACGCCCTGTCCATTCTTCACATCGAAGCCGACCTCCTAACTGATAACAGTCTGAACTATGAAGATAACAGTCTGAACTATGAAGATGTGATCAACGAGTTTACTGCCGTCAAAGCCAGACGCAAACTTTGCTGACTAGTGAGTTTGTTTATTTATTGATATTAGTTTTAAAAATTTAAGATTGTAAAGTGACTTTTATTATAACTTAGAGCACATTCATTGGATGTACAAACTACGTATAACCTGTTTATTTTACAATTGCCGATGGCAGAAGGCGGAACTGAACCTCGGTTACGTCCAGACGTGACCGAAGGCACCCGACAATACTAAACAATACCCGAATTACCCAGGCCGCTCGGCGCTGTACAGTCAAGTCATTTTGATACTGTAGTATATTACAACTGATGCGTATTCTTGGCGTCCGCTGAAATGTATAGTTCCGCAGAAATATATGTTATCGGAGAGTATACTGAGAAAGTGTTAATAAATAACGTAGTTCAGTCCTGTCAATAAATACGTAAAAGCTTTGCTAATACCCTTAGAAAGAGCTATAGTGGGAGCAGTAGCTGCAGTACCAAACTGTTCAGCCCTTAGGTGGATTAAAGGTATTGTGTACACTTACTATGCAGCATTTAGCTACACAGTCTCTAATGCTTTACACGTTAACTATTAGATTATATAAAAAATGATTCTTCCACTGTAGTCTGTAAAATTATTTAATGGCAAATCCAGTTCTCTGTTTGTTCGTCTGTATTTAGTTATTAGTTCGTACATCGAAATCTCTATTTCATTTTCATTTCTTGCGCTCTCCTATAGATTCACGTTTTAATGCCGAACATGTTTTTTTTATCTGCTACACATTCAAGTTACTAGGTCGTGAAACGACGGTTTAATTCTAACTTTGAACGCTTCTCTGCAAAAGTACATATTAATTTCTAATGTATGACACGTTCGCTTCAATTTTTAGATCGCAACACAACATTTTTATTTTCATTTTCAACGGTTTCGCGTAAAAGAACATATTAAAAGTGAATGTATAACAAAAATCCGTTGTCTCCTACAAGCTCTGCTGAATTTTTAGGCCATAAAAGAAAAGTTATTTTCCTTGTGTTCGTTTCTGTTGTTTTTTCGACAGACGAGTGTGTTAACACAATGCAGTTTTAAGTTTGTTTTATCCACTGCCGTACACCAAGTACAGTTCAAGAATCATATTACATTTTGATTGAGCGCGACTAGACCGCTGACGCGTCCTTCAGAACAACGAATAGCATAGTACAGAAACAGCTCACAGCGCTCCCACCCAAAACGGCAATTGTGAAGTGATCGGGTAACAGTTATTATTTAAACCATGTTTTTTGGGGGGGGGGGGGTCGTATCTAATATGGTGTGCCTAGGGGCGCAAAATTTTTAAATCGACCACTGCCAACAATAATAATATTTCTACTCGTAAAAGACGAAATGAAAATAACTCGAACAGTCCGTAGAAGGATAAACCCAAAAACATGCGTGGTGACAGTGAATATTGGCAACATCCAGGGTCAACTCATTGGCAGCCACAACAAAATTTTATGAATACGGGTCAGCCAGTAAATTACGTGCAGACAATACCTATGCCGGATAACAAGTATCCACAATGGTGGAACCAGAGTAGACCACCCCGACTGTAGTATCACAAAATGTGAAAACAGTGGAAATTTCCTTGGAGCCGAAACAGAATATACGAAAGTCAAGAAACTAATCTCGGTCCCCGTAGGCCTTTGCCATGAGATCGAGACTAAGAGTGAAGGCAATAGGACTGTGCAAGAAAGCATCAATATGATTCGCTATCAGGATGGTACGAAAATCGAAGATGAACTCTATCAAGAATCTACCGTCGTTCATAGGGAAGAAAAAGAAAGTATTCAGGCAAGTGGCAGTGGAACCATCAATGGTGCAGCACCCATCAACCTCTCGACACAGGTGCGAGTGTATCGGTGGCGAACGCACAATTTTTCAAGAAGGTAACGCACATGAAAAGGCTGCCGATATTTCCTGTTACGAATTGCAAAGTTATGGGAGCGCTGGGAAAGAAGACACAAATTATTAAGTACCAGACACAGGTTGAGGTTTCCTTAGGAAATGATAGCGTTATACGCACGTTCCTATTAATGGAAAGCTTATCAGTACCTGCGTTACTGGGCCTTGAGTTTTTACGGTGCAGAGAGGCTAGAATAGATCACGCCCAGGGAACATGTGTAGTTGAGTACTGGCAGCGACTAATAGCGGTGAAACTGAACTGGGAGTTCGGTGCGAGCCTTCCGCCGACAAGAGGATTAGACGTGTCTGTCGCCAAACAAAAATGGTTGGTGTTAGAGTATGATCACTTACAAAAGTGTCATACTAACCGAAACAATGATGCACCCAATACCGTGAATGACATCGGCGCAACGATAGAGGAGAGGGTGAAAGAGGTATCTTTCATTAACGCTTCATAGGCTGAACAATTAATAAAATTGCTATCCAGATACGATAAAGTGTTTATAGATCGACCAGGTATCATAAAAGGTTATGTTTATGATATAAAAGTCTATTCCCATAAGACTTATTGTAGAGCTTCATACTCGGTACCCTGGACAAAAAGAAAATGAAGTAATAAAGGAAATGCGAAAAATGCAGGACTGGGGAATTATTGAAACATCAAATTCACCATATACTAGCTCCTTGCTGATCATAACCAAAGCAGATAAAAGAGTACGTTTAGTTCTCGACGCACGAGACATCAACAAGATTATTGTGCCAGTGTGGACAAGGCCTGAAAGCCTCGACGAGCACATTCAGAAGTTCTTTGGCAAGAAACATCTTTCACTTGATTTGCGTTCCTCGTTTTGGCAGATCTATTATCTAATGAACCTACACAATATACTGCTTTTTCTTTTGGAGGCCGAAGCTGCCAGTTCTGTGTTCTTCCTATGGCTTGAATACTAGTTCTGGTGTGTTCATAGCAGCCTTAGATATTGTATAGGATCCCAGCTATTAGATCAGGTCACAACATATGTGGATGACCTTTTGCTAGCGACAGACACTTGGCTAGAACACCTTTAATTAACACAGAATGTGCTGGACAAATTTCTAGCAAGAGAAGTAACTGTAAATTTCAAAAAAATCCGAGTTTATTCGACAAGGAATAAAATTCTTAGGTCACATTATATCGCCTCAAGGGATAAGACCAGATCCAAGCAAAATGGAAGCAATTGCGAATTTTCCGTACCCACGGACGAAAAAACAACTCACAAGTTTCATTGGGTTAGCATACTTTTTTCGAAGATTTCTGATGATTCAGCAGCTTAACAGCGAAGCGTTACTGAGCCTGTTAAAGAAAAATGCACGATTGTGCTGGGCATCTCAGTGCAGGGAAGACTTTGACAATGTGAAGGAGGTACTCATTAATGCACCGATTCTCCCCATCAGCTCGATATGTCAGAGGAGTTCTTCTTCGCCTCAGACGTCTCAAATTATGAAATCGGGGCATGCCTGTTTCAAACTGAATAGATAGGTGATAAACTGGTTAGTCAAAATGATCGGGTGTGCTAGGAGGATACTAACCAAATGCGGACTCTCCTACACAGTAACCGAACTTGAGGCACCTCGCTGTGGTATTTGCTTTTAAAAAATTCCGCTACTACGTATATGGGAAGCATGTTAACGTACTGTGTGATCATCAGGCTTTGAGCTTTATGTTGACTTGCAAGTTACCACATGGACGTTTAGCTCTACAAGAATATGACTTTGGATCAGATAACGTAGTTGCCGATGCATAATCCAGCCTACCGTAAGGTTTACCAGAGTTTTCAACTTTAGTTAAAAGCTACACAGAATATAAGATGTTGCTGATAAAGGACAAAGCTTATACAAAAAGGTATAAAGCGTTGGGGAAAAACTGAAGCAATGCCAGGAAAGTGATCCGATGTGGAAGAATATCAAATACATATTCCGTCAGCAAAATGACAGTGCTTTCCACCAATATTATCAGTTAAACAACGATATTCTGTTTTACAAATCAGACAATCCTAACAGTAATTGGTGAGTGTGTATTCCATCAGACCAGCTTGAAGACCAAACTTGGTTAACACATCGAGCATGGGGGTTTTCGGCACTATCAAATGCACAATGAAGATTAATCAGTATTGTTACTATCCAAGTTTGAAGAAAAAATACAAGAACTTATAAGAACCTGTAAGATATACCAGGAAGTGAAACCGAGCAATGTATGCAGGGACAATGAATTACATCCCATTATTGCACGACGCACGGTACAGATCGCAGCTATCGACATTGCAGGACTCCTACCAACTGCTAGAGGGGGGGAGGGGCGAAATATATCCTAGCAGTGTATGATTTGTTTAATAAATATAAGGGGCGTTCAAAAAGAAACGAGCCGGAGTCTGGAATGCGCAAACCGGTGACGAGAGGGTAATATCGTAGCTTGTGTAACGAGGCGTGGTTCCGACCAGAGCGTGGAAGTTCACAGCCCGTCGCTAAGAGGCACACGTGCACGTCACGTGACTATACAGAGCTAGCAGCACAGCATGCATCAATCGTCCAACGCTGCCAGTCGCACTGAAAACAGTGACACGGAGGCATCAAAAGAAGAGCAAAGAGGTGTTGTTCGTTTTCTGACAGCGGAATGAGTAGGAGGAACGGACATTCATCGATGAATTGCAGTGTACGGCGAACACTGCATGTCCGTTGTACGGTCAAGGCGTGGCATAAGCGCTTCAGGGAAGGACGGGTGTCGTTAGACTATGATGCACGGTCTTCAGCACCACACTGCATTACTGATGACATCGTCCAGCTGGTGAATGCACTCATTACCCAGGACTGCCGAATGACAGTGAAAGCCATAGCTGCCGTGGTCGGACTGAGCATCGGAAGTGTTCCACACCATCATGAAGGAACGACTGCACACGGGCAAAGTGTGTGCCCAATGGGTGCACCACAGTCTTTAACCACACCAGAAAGCATGTCAAATGGCCCATTGTCTTGTTCATCTGCAGTGCTAAGCTCGGGAAGGGAATGCGTTCTTGGCACGAGTGGTGGCTGGAGATGAGTCATGGTGTCATCACTTAGAACCAGAATCAAAATGACAACGTTTCCAGTGGAAGAATCCAGGGTCACCACCACCAAAAAAAGCCAAGGCCATCCACACGAGTGCAGGACAGGTTATGCTGACATTCTTCTTTGAGCAAGATGGCCCCCTTCTGATTCACTTCCTGCAGCACGGGACAACAGCGAATGCCCAGCGTTACTCGCAAACCTTGGCCACCCTTCGCCAAGCGATCAAATCAAAACGACCAGGCAATCTCACCTGTGGGGTCATTCTGCTCCACGACAATGCAAAGCCAACACAGTCGCGGCACTCCTGCAGAAATTCAAGTGGGAGGTTCTCGGCCACCCTCCATAAAGTCCGGACCTCTCTCCCTGTGATTACGCCAGTTTTTGTTCCCTTAAAAAGGCTCTGAGGGGCAAACGATTCACCTCGGACGACGACGTCCAGCTGTACGTGTGAAATGGTTAACATCGCAGCCCCGGGACTTTTATGAAAGAGCCATTCACTGCCTTGTGACACAGTGGGACAAGTGTCTCAACAGCAAGGGTCAATACTTCTAACATACAGGAACTGGTTTCTGTAATTATGCCTCTGGCTCTTTTCTTTTTGAACGACCCTTCTATATAAAAATGTTTCCACTCCTAACGTCAACTGCCAGCAGTACTGAGAAAAGGTTAACAAACGATCATATCAAGTTTGTCAGATGCCCATCTACTGTGTTAACTGATAATGCTGCATATTTTACTGGAGAGAGGTGGAAAGATACGTAACTAGGGACGAGCACAACATCAAACACATCTTGATTTCACAGTTTTCTCCCAGGAGTAGTCCGGTCGTGTGAACTTTCAGAGAGCTAAACCGGTTCATCCGAACTTACGCCCACAATAAGCTCACTAAATGGGTAGAATGCCTAAATAGTTTTAGGAATATCTACAATAATGTACCGCACATACTGGGTTCCAACTGTCCTTAAATCGTTTATGTTGATTAGGGATAGCAGAAGTCTATAACACTTTCTTAGGGAACACCGGATATCACTTTTGTTTTACTCGATAGTTTTGCCGCGCAGGGTAGCCGAGCGGCTTCCCCCGTCGGAGGTTCGAGTACTCCCTCGGGCATGGGTGTGTGTGTCGTCCTTAGCGTAAGTTAGTTTAAATTAGATCAAGTAGTGTGTAAGCTTAGGGACCGATGACCTCAGCAGTTTGGTCACATAACACCTTACCACAAATTTTTTCGATAGTTTTCCGTCGATTACTACGTACAGTGATCTTTCTGACAGTAAATCACGAATCGAGTCGGGTCCAGTCGCACAACGGAAGCGATATTCCATACGCCCCACGGAGGGGCCGATAGGCGACACCTCTGCTTGACGTCAGGATAACAGTTGGGTACCTGTGAAACCTGTAAAACATTGTCGGAGTCAATTATTTATTAACCACGTTTACAGCCGGCTTGTTCAATCACCGGCCTTGTAGCCGATGCATCAGTTTGCTGCGTGTTGGATTCGCACTTATGGCTGCCGAGTCAGCTTCTCGTCTGTAGGCCCAGACGAAGAGTGTTTGACCTCGCGCCACGGCGCGACTATGGTCCAGTGTCGAACAGGAACGTAGACCTCAGGAGGCCCTGCTGCCGGTTTCCGCGCTGAAGTTCGGTGCTGTCAGCACTCCGCGACGTGGCGTTGTTGGAAGACAGTCAGCTTCTCCGTCAGCAATGGCAGGCGGCGAACAGTATGAAGTTCATCAGGCGAAGACCGTCATCTCAGGTGCATCCTCGGCTGGTTCATATACAGCTCTGAAGTATCTAGGACATAGATTCGCTACGGTACAGTATCTAATCATGGGATCTTGTGCTATTACTGTGAACACCATCGATCCCCATGATCAACTCTTTGAGAGCTGGAGAGCTCAGGTGTTTGAAGGGAGCTAACGTGAGACCGTGACGTGATACTCAGTTCGTAATGACTACACATGTCCTTGTTATTCTGCAGCATTCGTTTAACAGGCTCCCAACTGCTGTGTAGATCCTCTGATACTAGTTCTTATGAAATAGTATGGTTTCTTTCGACATCTCTTACGAGCTAACAAATATAGGCTACATGTCACGTTGGTTTTCCGTGCCATGCTTTTTTCTGCTGTGCTTGTCCTCTCTGTCTTTCAGCGCGGTGTTGTGTCGTGCTGAGGCCTGACTCACTTGTGACATTTCCTGGTTCTGTCTCTGTCTCTGGCGTGATTGCACTTTGCTTGTAGCAAGGTGAACGTGTTTTAATAAAATTTTCTAATTTTCAACCCCTTACTATTCTGTGCTGCAACAGCACGTATTTGATTAGAAGTCTCTTGTGAGGAACAGTCTCGAAAAGCTTCTGGAAATCTAGGAATATGGGATCAATTTGAGATCCCCTCTCTGTAGCACTCATTACCTCATGTGAATCAAGAGGATATTTTATAATTCCGTGTCGACTGTGTGTTCATAGACCGTTCGTTTCCTTCAAGATAATTCATAATGTTCGAGCACAGTATATGTTCCAAAATCTTACTGGAAATCGACGTTACTGATATTCAGCAGATTACTTATATTTTCTTTCTTGAGTATTGCTGTGACCTGGGCGACTTTCGTGTCGTTGTATAACGTATCTTTCGTCGAGCGAGCACTTGTACATGACTGCTAAGTCTGGAATACTATCTGAGGCAGTAACAATATTATGAAGAGGCAGTAATTCTTGTAAAGATTTCTCCAATTACATAATTATTTTTACACTTGCAAGTACATACCAATAAATGTACTTGAGCCGTGCGCGGCTCGTGTTCATGCCGTTTATTGCTTGTCATCTTGCCTTTACGGTACTACCGCCTCGTTTCTTATTCGATTTACTGGCGTCACTAAGTTGCTGGTTTGCTTGCCCGTGAGTGGTAGCAGCAGCCTTTATCGAAAAGTGCACTGTCGCACTATCTCTGGAGCGACAGCTAGTATTTACGGGTCGTCCTCTGTCGGAGTTCAGTCGGCACGGTGCTCCAGTGAGGTGCGGACAGCCAGTACTCGCCGACCGTTGGCAACACACATGTACTGTCCGACGGAAGGAGACTGGAGCGGGAACGACTGTTGGTTGGCCGTTGGTCGTTCGGTCGGTGAGTCGTTTCATCGGGCGACGTGTATTTGGTCTTTTGGCCGTTTCAGGGCCTCGTCAGTTGGTCATATTGCCGGACTTGGGTCGGTTCCTTCCTTGTGCAAAGATGCCGGGTGGCCAATGGGCAAGTGTTCCCTCTGCATGGTTGGGTGCGAGCCAGTGTGCCCGGGTCGCCGTGTCTCCGAGTTCCGAAAGGACATCCAGGGAGTCGGGATGGAGCTGCAGTGAGATCCGGACAGCCAAGACTCGCCCTACTGTTGCCGACACACATAACTTGAGTGGGGACGACCTCGGCTGGTCGTTCGGCAGGTCGTCTCATCGGACGACGTGTATTTGGTCGCCGACCGCTTATGGAAACTCTGTGTGTGTCGACTTGTGATTTCTCCTTGTTGTTCCACAGTGATTGGTTTGAGGATTGTCAGAGTTCTTGGTGCAAGTGTTTACGTGGAACTGTGTCTAGCTTCTGTGATTTGCACTGAGCAGTTATGAATGCTCTCTCCGCACTGGAGTAGGCAGTCGGTCGGTTGGGACAGAGCAGCGAGTGTGTGTTTCCTCGCCGTGTTGACGCTGTCCCGCACGGCGTGTAGTTCCACAGCCTTAGGTGTTCTTCATATTGTTATTGTGCCTTGACTTTATTTTGACGCCAGTTTTCAAGACGTAATGCTGCTAGTAGCTTCGTCCTCGCTGATATTTTGCGTTGCCGTGTTGTTGGTCGGGTGGAAGGGAATCGATCAGGTTGTTGGCCGGTCCTGCAGCCGTCTCTGGGTCGCGTTCCCATTCGATTATTTAATCTTACGTTTGACTGCATGTCTCACCTCCCCAGACCGACCCTTGGAGCACTTCTGAGCACCATGATCTGTTGTTTTTAGACTGTGATTTCCTTTTAGTCTCAAGTACTGTGCCAGGCTTTCAGCCGCCTATTAATTTAGTTGCTTCAATTTTATAATAAGACCTTCAGCCGGCTTAAATTAAGGTTTCAAGACTGAATTATTTAAAACTTATTTTAAAAAAAGGAGATTTTGCTCTATTTTACATCTTTCTTATTCAGGCCTTAAGCCTTTAGTTCTTCAGTGTTCAGTATGTGGCCTTCAGCCGAGCTTTTATGTAATTTATTTCTTTTTTTTAACTAATGCCTTCAGCCGTGCGTATTCCTTAAAGCAATTTTAATAACTTGTGTTCGGCCCTCCATCCGTATTGTTTTTGAATCCTTTTAAGGGCATGTGTGATTAAGTGTCTTTAGGAGAATAAAGTTTGTGTGTTTTGTGCAACTAACAGTAACTGATTTTGGCCCCTTTCCACAACCACAACCTGATCCACTCTGTCCTGCGAATCCAGATGTTATCTGTATCAAATGTTGTTTGTTTAGATGAACTGTCATACACAAGGAGCGTTGAATAACTAATGGAACACATTTTTTCCTCGACTAATTTCAGTTGAAAAGATCCGAAATTTGTTGTGGGTCATCGACGAATATTCCCGCTTCAGCCCGTATAGTTTCACGGAGTTCTAATGGGTGGCGCAACTATATGAAACCTTCAAAGTGGAGTCTGTAACGGAGGTGTTTTCCAAACAGAGAGCCTGTTGAATTTCTTTTGGCGGAAAATCCAAGCATCATAGATCTTCATAGGCTCCTGCAGAATGTCTGTGGAGACCTGGCAGTGGACAAAAACACAGTGAGTCGTTGGCCGAGGCGTCTGTCATCGCAAACCTGCCCTATCTCGCGTATGCCGGCCGGCCGCACACAGCTGCGGCTCCTGCAGTGTTGGAACGAGCGGACACGTCCATTCGAGATAACTGATGGCTCACAATCAAACACTTGGCAGCATATCAGGTCATTTCTGTTGGTAATGTTGGCACACTCGTCCAAAGTCGGGGTACTCAGAGGTGTGTCCCCACTGGGTCCTTCGCCACCAACTGAAGGCCATAAAGAGCAATGAGGCACCATCCGTGCGGAACTGCTTGCGCGTTAAAGGGCTGACCGTGACAATTTTTTGTCAGACCTTGTCAGGGTGACAAAACACGGGTTCAACACTTCAAACTGGAAACAAAACGGCAATCCATGGAGTGGTGGCATACCACCTCCGCTGAAAAGGAAAACTTCAAAGCCTAACCCTCAGCTGGTAAAGTCATGGTGACAGTCTTCTGGGACTCTGAAGGTTTTACTTTGTTTGATCTACTCCCTCATGGCGCAACTGTCAGTGAACATCAATAAAACTGACAAACTGCAAGGACGGATTCCTGATCGGAATGTAGGCAAAATGTACTGTGAAGATGCGTCCGGTAATAGACAGTATGCATGCAATGACAACAAATCATACCGGTCACAACAGATGTTCAAAGTGTCCTCCATGAGATGCAATGCATGCGTTCACACTTCACATCATGGATTTCCGCATTCTTTCGCTCGTCTCATAATTGTGATGGTCTGGTGCAAAAACCATTGACAAAATCCTTCCTAGAGGGAAATCCGCTGCTGATAATCCTTACACTCACTGCAGGTGATAGGGATAGCAGTGCTTGTCATGCAGGATAGACGTAATCGTACTTCGTCTAAAATCAAGTTGGCGGGCCACTTACGTGGAGCTTGTACTAGTGTGCATTTCAACATCCTTCAGAACCTGGTCGTCCAAATCTATCTGTGCGTACACAGTCCCCCGCCTCCCTGCACGTTCGTCCGTCTGAAAGAGCCCATGCTCACACAAACGCCCAAAAAGGCTTGAAATGTTGTGAGATGTGATTGCTGTCTGTAAGGATACTTGTTTTGGTATAGCCGTGCTGACTCTCGACCGTTTCCGTCTGCAAGGTCGTACACAAACATCATCTCGACTCGCTCCCGACACGAAAACCGGACCATTCTGCTGCTCACAGTACGCTGAGTCAGTCACACAGCCTGCAACACACTAGAAAACACGGCACGTGGTCAGAGGAAATACCATTCGTCAGCGCCGTCTTCCATGGCAAAGACACCTTTTCGGCCACACGTTCAGACGACCTTTTTTCCTCCATTTCCAATTAGGAATCAATCCCTGTAGTGTGTCGGTTTTATTAGTGTGCATTATAAATATATGGTGCGAAGACCAACGATCCATTCTTTCAGTGCGGATGCACACCAAGTTCAGTTTGTTAGCATTTAATTTAATTTAAATTATTAGAAAATCTTTTCTGAAAGTATTTGGAGGAGGAGGAGGAGGAGGAGGAGATTAGTGTTTAACGTCCCGTCGACAACGAGGTCATTAGAGACGGGAGCGCAAGCTCGGGTGAGGGAAGGATGTGGAAGGAAATCGGCCGTGCCCTTTCAAAGGAACCATCCCGGCATTTGCCTGAAGCGATTTAGGGAAATCACGGAAAACCTAAATCAGTATGGCCGGAGACGAGATTGAACCGTCGTCCTCCCGAATGCGAGTCCAGTGTGCTGACCACTGAGCCACCTCGCTCGGTGAAAGTATTTGGAGTGTAGTCTTGTATGGAGCTCAAGTGTGAACGATAGACAGTTCAGACAAGAGGAGAACAGAAACTTTTGAAATGCGGTGCAACAGCAGAGTGTTGAAGATTAGATGTGAAAATACTGAACCTAATTGTAGAGAAATGAAATTGGTGTCAGCATGTGACTAAATGAAGGGATCGTTTCATATGATATATCCTGTGGCATCAACGAATCGTCAATTTGGTAAGAGAAGGAAGTGTGGGGATCATAATTGCTAGAGGGAGACGAATGCTTGATTACAATAAGCAGATTGAAATTAATGTAGGTTGCAGTAACTGGGCAGAGATGAATAGCCTTGCTGAAGATATACTAGCGCAAAGAGGTGCATCAGAACAGCCTTCAGATCGAGATCACCGCAGTCGATAGACCGGACCTGGCTGTTGGTGGTTGCGGCATCATTTTACAGTCTTTACATTTGTTGATCTTTGATTACACCGGTCAACGCTATCAAACAAAAAATGCCATAGTAAATTCATGTACATGAACCGACGTTAAGTCCTGTAAGCAAACAAGGTATTATAGATGGCATCAAAGTTGATAAATTCATTTCCTGCTTTTCTGTCTTGAGGACTATTGTTCCACGTGGCATTCCGTGATAATAATTGCTGATATCTAGCAGACTGTTCTCTATTTCATATTTTTAATTTTCAGTGTCATTCACCGGTGTACAAAAAATACTATTTTTTGTGACTGTGTCCTAGCTTTATATTTGGGCTCATTGTATACGCTGGTTGTGTCGAACGACAGTTAATTTCAGAACGTTATGTCAAAAAGAATACCATCTACTACCATGATAATATAAAAATGTACTTTGCATATACAAATGAAAAGGTACCAAATTAATCTACCTCCAACAATATATTGGGTTAGTAACTATTATTTTTTTGGAATACATCAGCTTTCGTGTATCTTCTGTCCAATGTAGTTCTTGGAAACATCTACAAGCTCGCTGAATCGGCTGTATAAAAAATAACAGCTTTATATCTTGCCCTGTTTTGGGTATGTTTTTGCTGACGCCGGTGTTAAAAACGTACATTTAGAATATACAACTTAACATTAATCCTGACACCATGCCCACTGTAAATAGTCCTTCATACTCCTACGAACAATATATAACTGCTATTTTTCAACATTAATATTAATGTTCATGTAACTGATGTTGTAGCAATGAATGAAACAAGAGCCTCGGTACATTTAAAATAGCAGTAACGTTTCTAGTTATGTTAGACACAAATACAAGACCTTTATTGGTATAAATAGAGTGTCAAAAGTTCTTAAAGTTTTCTACCACTACCAAACAATAATTATTTGTTAATGAAGTTTTCAGGAGCATTTTATTACCTCTGTATCCCTCCAATATTACGCTATATTCCTTATACCTCGACTCTTCCACAGCCCCAGTCCCTTCCTCACAATGATATCTATGGAAAGTGATATGCGAATGAATGATTTCACCTGACCGATCATCTGGTACACAAAGGTAACAACAAAGATGGTTTGATAAGTCTGGTAAAAAAAAGGTCAGGTGTGAATACGACTCGCCTACTTACCGTTCCATAAAAACTTAATTATGTATATAGACAGTTCATCCATTCCGGGAATCGAGGATCTCAACTGCTTTTTCCTGTTATCGACATTGATACACGCAAGGATTCCAAGACTTTCGAAAATGTTTCAATTTCAAGTTTGGAATAGGATAAGAAATGACAAAATGAATATTTTTTCATGTGATATAATTACAAAGTAACAATTTCTGATTTTTCCCTTCACTTGTTTTATGAAACCTTTCTTACCGCCAAGTTTCATGATTCTAGATCAACAAGTTTTGATGAATGAGTTTTCAAGTATCAAAATATGTGACATAAATAGCCGTATCTATCGACTCCATTCACTGAGAAGCTAACGTTTATTATACAGCCAAGTGACCACAGATATTAGTATCTGACGTAAATTTCAACTTGATACGTTTACCCGTTCGTGAGAAAAAGGGATCTTAAAAGACAGAAGGAGAGACGGACAATCTGGTAACAAATGGAATTTTTTTCGTGAGATATAATTACAAATCAAAAATTTTCACATTTTTTTCCTTTGGTTGCAATGCGAAATCTTGCTTTTTGCCAAATTTCATGATTCTAGGTCGACGAAAAGTACCTTGTAGGCTTAGCTGACCGAGTTTGCAAGCATTAAAATATGTGGCATAAATGACTGTATCTTTCGACTGCAGCCACTAAGAAGCTTCACTTTTTTACGTCGTCAAGGGCCCCGTGGATCTCAATACGTGACATAAATGTCAACTTGACACGTCTACCCTTTCGTCAGAAAAATGGAATTGAAGAGTCGGACAGACAGACGAACAACACAGTGATCTTAGACGGGTTCCTTTCTTCCCGAGTGAGGTACAGAACCATAAAATGCGAGTAAAAATATTTGTTTCCTAAACAACTCACCTTACTTCTCGACATAGTCTCCTCTGGGGGATATCCACTTGGTCCAGCTATCCTCCAGCTTTTTCATCCCATTGGAAAAATGAGTTCTGTCAAACTCTACAAAATACTCGTTGACTACAACTAACACTTCCTCAGATGACGAAAATTTCTTCCCAGCACGCCAAAGTTTCAAGTCAGCGCATAGGAAGAAGTCACCTGTGGCTAATTCTGGTGAACAGGGTGGACGAGGAACCAATCCATGCATCCACTTTCGACATTTTTATCGTTGATGTGTCGGATGGTGCATTATCCTAGTGAAAGAACGGGTCTTTTCCCAGGAAACGTTCCAGCAATGAAGCATAATAGGGTTCAGCTATAGTTCTGTCTTTTTCCAAATAAAATATGACAATTATTCTTTAGGAATCCCAAAAAACCGCGGTCATCACTTCACCAGCTGACAAAATGGTCTTTGCCTTCTTCGGAGCAATTTCACCAGCCTTTGTCTATTGTTTCGACTGCCGTTTTGACTCTGTCGTGTAAAGATGGATCCAGGTTTCATAACAGTCAAAAATCAGCGCAAAGAGTCTTGAGGATTGCGATTAAACATCGCCAGACATTGTGTTGAAATGTTGAGCCGGATACGCCTTTGGTCCACTGTAAGTAATCGCGGCACCCACCTCGCACACAGCATCTTCATAGCCAATTCTCCGTGCAGAATATTATGCACTCGCTCATTTGAGATGGAGATACAGCAATCTCACGAATTTTTATTCGGCAATCTTTCCTTTGTGGTAATGTCAACTGGACTGCCGGAGTGCACTTCGTCTTCGGTGCTTGCTCGACCACATTTAAATTCATTAAATCAAAAGTAAATGGTCGTCAATGATGGTGCAGCGTCCACGTGAGCTTCATCCAATTCTGTTTTGATTTTTGCGGCTGAGCAACCCAATGAAAATATTTAATAACAGCACGAAATTCGGTTTTCTCTGTTTTTAATCGCAGTCGACACCCGGATCCATTCAGACTGAGGTCAACAATGAACTGTACGCTTTTCGTTGTTGAAATTCCGTATACGATCCGTGGAATAATCAAGTTTGCCGCACATGAAGGCGCGACAAAAATGTTCCATTCTTTCAAGTAAATTTACCAGACTTATCAAACCATCTTCGTATATTTACCTTACTAGCTTTGAGAAATCTGAAAATGTTTCTTTTTCTATTTTTTTCGAAACAATAACCACATCGTCTAACGAAGTGCAGCCGCGCGGAGTGGCCGCGTGGTTAGAGGCGCCATGTCACGAATCGTACGGCCCCTCCAGCCGAAGGCTCGAGTCCTCCCTCGGGTCTGGTTGTGTGTGTGTTGTTTTTGCGTAAGTTAGATTAACTTAGTTTAAGTAATGTGTTAGTCTAGGGACCTCAGTAGTTTGGTCTCTTAGGAATTTACACACATTTGAACACAACGAAGTGCGCCGGCCGATGTGACCGAGAGGTTCTAGGCGCTACAGTCTGGAACCGCGCGACCGCTACGATCGCAAGTTCGAATCCTGCCTCGAGCATGGATGTGTGTGATGTCCTTAGGTTAGTTAGGTTTAAGTAGTTCTAAGTTCTCGGGGACTAATGACCTTAGAAGTTAAGTCCCATAGTGCTCAGAGCCATTTGAACAACGAAGTGCAAGACGCAGATATGGGCACACAAAGTGATGTGATTATTTTCATTCTACACACACGTCATACCACACTGGTGACGGACAATTCGAAAACCGAGAACGGCAATGTTTCCTATTCCAACGAGTCCTCTCGAGAATAAACTTCGGTTCCCGCTTCATAGTTCCCACTCTTCAGTTACTGATTTTAGGTTCTCGTTTCCCAGTTCTCTGATGTCTATTCGTTTACATTCGCAGAACATGACCAGTGTTTTCGGTTCCCGAATTTGAATAAATTTACATTTTGTGTCTGCTGTCCCTTACTACAGGAATCTGGCAAACTCATCGGATTGTTCACTTGTTATGCAAATTAGAACGGTGCACTGAACAACGTACTAAAATAGATAATACACTGAGGTGACAAAAATCATGAGATACCTCCGAATATCGTGTCGGACCTCCTTTTGTCCTACATAATGCAGCAACTGAGCGTAGCATGGACTCAATAAGTCGTTGGAAGTCCCATCAGAAATATTGTACCGTGCTTCCTCCATAGACGTCGATAATTGCGAAAGTGTTAATGGTGCAAGGTTTTGTACACGAACTAACCTCTCGATTATGGCCCACAAATGTCCGATGGGATTCACGTCGGGCGGTCTGTGTGACCAAATTATTCGCTCGAATTGTCCAGATTGTTCTTCATACCAATCGCGAACTAATCGGCGACATGGCGCGTTGTCATCCATAGAAATTCCATCGTTGTTTGGGAACATCAAGTGACGAATGGCTGCAAATGGGCTGCTACAAGTAGATGAACATAATTATTTCCAGTCACTAGCCAGTTCAATTTGGACCAGAGGAGCCAGTCTATTCCATACAGACACATACCACACCATTATGGAGTCACCCCCAGCTTGCACAGTGCCTTGTTGACAACTCGGGACCATGGATTCGTAGGGTCTGCACCATACTCGAACCCTACTATCAGCTCTTGCCGTCTGAAATCGGGGCTCATCTGGCTAGGCCACGGTTTTCCAGTCGTTTGGTATCCAACTGATATGAAACAGCTTCATACAGAGCTCTAGCAGGGATGAAGGGATGACGCACTAGCGACATCTAGTAACGGCAAGAGTAACCACGACTGTGGCGGGCACGGCAACAGCGAGCAATCCAACGTCGGACCTGTAAATAAGAACAAACATCCCATGTAGTAATACTACCCCTTATTATAAGAGAAGTAGGAATGATAACAGGTGGAATCAAGGTTACAATGGTAGTGGAAATTCATGGGCAACAGTAATCAAAACGCAAAATCAGGGATGGAGCGCTTGAGAACAGAACACACAAATGGGTAATGCTTCGTCCTACGCAAACCAAACCAATAACGACGCAAGTAAGCAAAGCAGCAACCCGAACTGGTCACCACTTGATAACCCAAACTAGTCACAGAACAATAATCTGGATTGAGTACAACAACAAAATCATTCAGTTAGAATGGTGGAGGTGACAAATGAGCAGCCTACACTAAACCAAGGTGATGGAGCGATGTGGCACAGTGGACTCGCAATCTGGAGGACGACGGATCAAATCCGCGTCTGGCCATCCTGATTTAGGTTTTCCATGATTTTCCTACGTCGTTTCAGATAAATAGCTGGATGATCTCTTTGAAAGGTCAAGGACGATTTCTTTCTATACTAGAACTGACATGTGATTACATTTTCACACAATTTGGGTGAATAGATCCTGAGAAATCAGTACACAGAACAACCAAACAACCACCTCTGGCTGTAGTAACGGTCTTGATACTCCTGGGCATTGAGTCAGACAGAGCTTGGATGGCGTGTACAGGTACAGCAGCCCATGCAGCTTCAACACGATGTCACAGTTCATCGAGAGTAGTGACTGGCGTATTGTGACGAGCCAGTTGCTCGGCCACCATTCACCAGACGTTTTCAATTGGTGAGAGATCTGGAGAATGTGCTGGCCAGGGCAGCAGTCGAACATTTTCTGTATCCAGAAAGGCCCGCACAGGACCTGTAACATGCGGTCGTGCATTATCCTGCTGAAATGTAGGGTTTCGCAGGGATCGAATGAAGGATAGAGCCACGGCTCGCAACACATCTCAAATGTAACGTCCACTGTTCAAAGTGCCGCCAATGCAACAAGAGGTGACCGAGACGCGTAACCAATGGCACCCCATACCATCACGCCGGGTGATACGCCAGTATGGCGATGACGAATACACGCTTCCAACGTGCGTTCACCGCGATGTCGCCAAACACGGATGCGACCATCATGATGCTGTAAACAGAACCTGGATTCGTCCGAAAAAATGACGTTTTGCCATTCGTGCACCCAGGCTGGTGGTTGAGTACACCATCGCAGGCGCTCCTGTTGTGATGCAGCGTCAAGGGTACCTGCAACCATGGTCTCCGAGCTGGTAGTCCCTGCTGCTGCAAACGTCGTCGAATTGTTCGTGCAGATGGTTGTTGTCTTGACTCAGGGATCGAGACGTGGCTGCACGATCCGTTACAGCCATGCAGATAAGATGCCTGTCATCTCAACTGCTAGTGATACGAGGCCGTTGGGATCCAGCACGACGTTCCGTATTACCCTCCTGAACCCACCGATTCCATATTCTGCTAACAGTCATTGGATCTCGACCAATGCGAGCAGCAATGTCGCGATACGATAAACCGCAATCGCGATAGGCTACAATCCGACCTTTATCAATGTCGGAAACGTGATGGTACGCATTTCTCCTCCCTACATGAGGCATCACAGTAATGTTTCACCAGGCCACGCCGGTCAACTGCTGTTTGTGTATGAGAAATCGGTTGGAAACTTTCCTCATGTCAGAACGCTGTAAGTGTCGCCACCGGCGCCAACCTTGTGTGAATGCTCTGAAAAGCTAATCATTTGCATATCACAGCATCTTCTTCCCGTTGGTTAAATTTCGCTTTTGTAGCACGTCATCTTCGTGGTGTAGCAATTTTAATGGCCAGTAGTGTAGCTGTCGACTGGACGTTAATCTCCACTAAACCAAGGTAAATCTACAAATTAAAGGCGCCACGGCTTAGTCCTCCAGCACTTGTCGAGGAATGTTGTGAGGGGCAGTAGACAAGACTACCACACAAAAGTGATGCGGTATAAAGATGATTTGGATATGCGAGATGAATTGTGTAATGATGCAGGTACATGCAATCAGCAGAAGGATTTTCCACCGTCATAATAAAAGATACCAGAGCTATGATGAACGCTATGGGCAGCAACCTTCATGACAAGATCAGTGAGAAAAAAAGTATACCGACTTTACCCGCGCAAAACTGCAAGTTTTCAGGCGCTATGGATGCTAAATTGCAGACTGTAAAATAGCATGCGCAGGTTACGTTAATGTTAGGTAATGGAGCCGTATGTGGGACGTTCCTAATAGTAAAGGACCTAATTGCGAGCTGCATAATTGGGGTAGAATTCTTGAGAGAAAGGAACAGTACAATTGATCTTTCTCGTGATGTAAGGATTTTAAATACTGAAGGCAAAGAAATCGTCGAACAACTATTAAGGAGGAAAGCATGACATGGCAGGTACTGGCAAGGGAAAAGGATAAGGTTAATACAGAAGAAATTACTGTATGTTATCGAAGTATGGTCTCACGTACGGATCAACAGAATCATGAAAAGATAACAGTATCTGTTATATCCTAGCCAGTAATGCCACCCGAGCCCGCTGCCAAAAGGTTGGCAGCATCAAAGTCCGGACGCCGTCCGCATAAGCAGCGCCAGCGAGACAGCAAATCGCCGCAAGTCTGCGCGCGCCACCGCTGGCTTCTGGGTTCTTAAGCGCTGGAGTCGCGAGCGCTAGGACAGTTCTGTATTCGCCGCTCAGTTGTATACTCGCCACCGAACTGTGGACTTGCTAGTCAGTTGTGTGTTCATCGCAGCAGAGTTGTTGTTTGTCGTCAGCCGACGCTGACCTAGCCGCTCCGACTCGAACTAGACAGATTTCTGTAGACACGGAGTTCACCACTGTGTTTCTGTATCTTCGTTAATAAAGATAAGTACCGACTTTTATTTAATCAGAGTGTTTGGGTTTTCATCTTTCTGTTCACTGTTCCAGCGGACCGGTCGGCCCGCTATTAAAAGTGTGGCGGTGATTTCGTAAGCCGTTTCTACAGCGAATTGTTTGTCGCTACGAACGCCGCCACAAAAGTATCGATGTGGAAACAAACAAGAACCACATTAGGGATAAGGTGTCGCAGTCGAAATGTATCAACTCATCAAAGCAACCAAATTTAATCAATTTATTTAGTAAATACATCGAGACATTTTCGGAAAAACCAGGGCTAATGAAGGGATATCGGTATAACATGGAAGTGATACCACAAGAGGTCTATTGTGCCTCAACATACCCCATTCCGTGGACAGAGCTTGAAGTTGTAAAAAGAGAAATAATGAAAATGCTTTATTAGAGGATAATAGAACCACCACTTTCGCAATACAATAGTCCCCATATCAGCAGCGGGAAAACCTTATGGACAAGTACACCTAGTGCTGGCTACAGGTGAGTTACTAAAATAGTCTTGCCTACAAGAACAAGACAAGAAACTTACCAGAACAGATCCAGAAGTTTCATGGAGTATGATACCCGCTGAGCATCCTTCTCCATGCTTCCTACTGGCAGATTTTATTAACAGAAGGTTCTAAATGCACTGAATTTTTTTTCGGCGGCCGAAGGTATCAGTTCCTTGTTCTATCTTTTGGACTTAATATGAGTGCACGTGTTTTTATTACGGCCTTGGATACCTTGTTGGGGCTGGAACTACTAAGAAAAGTTAAGTTACATTGATGGGGTGCTCATTGCTACGTCTACTTGGGAGGAACACCTGCAAATAGCAGAGAAGGTGTTGAACAAATTTCTCCACTCTAGAGTAATTGGCAAATTAGAAAAATCCCAATTTGGAAGGAAGAAAAAGTTTTGGGCCATATTATCTCCTCAGAAGGTTCAAATGGCTCTGAGCACTATGGGACTTAACTTCTGAGGTCATCAGTGCCCTAGAACTTAGAACCACTTAAACCTAACTAACCTAAGGACATCATACACTTCCACGCCCGATGCAGGATTCGAACCTGCGACCGTAGCGGTCACGCGGTTCCAGACTGTAGCGCCTAGAACCGCGTAGTCACTTCGGCCGGCTCCTCAGAAGCAATCATCATTCCAAATCCAAAGAAGACTGAAGCCATTCCTCACATGCAACATCCAGGAAACAACTGAAGGCATTTCTAGGCCTCGCTCGTATTTTCGTCGTTTCGTGTCACAGCAGTTACTCAATGACGACAAACTGTTGAAATTATTAAGGAAAAACACCACATTGTGCTGCACTAAAGAATATCAGGAAGCATATGACATAATTAAAGGCATTTTAGTCCGTGCTAAAATACGGCATCACCCAGATATGAGTAAAGATTTCAGTATCTCTAAAGATACATCCTATTGTGGGTTGGGTTCATGCCTCCAGAATGAGATTTTCACTCTGCAGCGGAGTGTGCGCTGATATGAAACTTCCTGGCAGGGCAGATTAAAACTGTGTGCAGGACCGAGACTCGAACTCGAGACCTTTGCCTTTCGCAGGCAAGTGCTCTACCATCTGAGCTACCCAAGCACGACTCACACCCCGTCCTCACAACTTTACTTCCACCAGTACCTCGTCTCCTACTTTCCAAACTTCACAGAAGCACTTGCCTGCGAAAGGCAAAGGTCCCGAGTTCGAGTCACAGTCCAGGAAGTTTCAGGGTTCATGCTTATTTGAAGTAATTGATAATGATGGAACAGATGAAGTGCAGATGATTGATTTTGTGAGTCGAGTATTAACGGAACATGTCCGAGCCTATTCAACAACAGAACTCGAAGGTTAGGTGTGATATGGTCACTAAGAAGTTTCAGTATTATGTATACGGCAAGCATGTGAATGTTTATAGCAACAACAAGTCACTCATCTTCCTACTTAACTGTAAATCACTGCACTCACATCTCAAAAGATGGGCTTTATCTCTACAAGGACAAAAGTTTTGAAATTCTACGTTCAAGGGAAAAGGCAACCTTGTATCGAACGCTCATTCCACACTACCAGAAGGAGTATCCGAATTCTCTGAAGTCATGGAATAGGAATGATAGTGTTTATTGATCATCAATACCGAGCCTCGGCAGTATTATTCGGATATGTGCCGCGACGTGGGAAATTTACAGGATCATGATAATAGGTGGCGTCAAATCAAGCAGGCACTAAAGCGAAACAACTTAGGAAAACTTCCACGATTTTATAAAGTCTACAACGACGTTTTATTCCATCGTCGTAATCCAAACACCGATTAACGGTGCGTCTGCATACCAACTCATTCCCAGGAAAATTAATATGGTACACTCATTTTGCCTGGCGACATTGCGTGAGAAAGTACATCAAGTAATAAGAACATGCGTCATCTGTTAAAAGACCAAACCTCTTAATAAGGGTAACAAAACCGAACTACACCCAATTATTACCGAAAAACCACTGGAAACTCATGTCACTGGATCCCTTCCGCAAGCCAGAGGAGGACTTAAATACATAATGGCGATGTATGATTTATTTTCATTGAACGTAAGAATGTATGCTACCACAGCGCCAGTGATCGTAAGTGGGTCGTAAGCGATTATTTTCCGTGCTTCGGGAAGCCGCACGCAATATTGTCAGACGATGTCCCCAACTTCACTGCGTGAATATGGAATAAAACCAGTTTTTATATCACAATTTCATCCCGAAGGAAACCTGCGTGAAAGAATATTTCGTGAACTGAACAGATTAATACGCACTTATACTGCAAACAAGCAAACTAAGTGGGCGCAATGTTTTGCTGACTTTGAAGAAATTATGAACAACCTTCTGCACATGCCCACTTTGCATATATCTGCAGAGCTATTAGTAGCCAAACACGAAAAACGTGAATGGTTGAATCCAGGAAGAACGTGAATCATGGGACAAGCAGGTTCGCATGAGGCAGCGATTTCCTTAACGTAAAGTGCATGTAAACGAAAGGAAGCATTCAATAAACAATTGCAGAGGACTCAAGAATATCACATAGGAGATAAAGGATTATTACGGACACAGGCAAAACCTTCGTTAGGTTTAAAAAGAAATAAAAAGTGGCAACTAATGTACACAGGTCCGTTCGAGATCATTAGAATCCTGCAGGGGGAATGTTACTTAGCAGCCTATCTCGATAAAGGTAAAATACAAGGGCTGTACCCACATAAAAATTTAAAAAAGTACGGTTCATAAAATAACAGCAACATTTTATTTTGTGTAAATAACTAGCTACATAGGGAAAGTCACGTACCAGTAACTGTAAACTAGTAGTAATAGTAGACATGCAATTCTACTATTATCTGAAGTTGTTGTTGTTGTGGTCTTCAGTCCTGAGACTGGTTTGATGCAGCTCTCCATGCTACTCTATCCTGTGCAAGCTTCTTCATCTCCCAGTACCTACTGCAACCTACATCCTTCTGAATCTGCTTAGTGTATTCATCTCTTGGTCTCCCTCTACGATTTTTACCCTCCACGCTGCCCTCCAATGCTAAATTTGTGATCCCTTGATGCCTCAAAGCATGTCCTACCAACCGATCCCTTCTTCTAGTCAAGTTGTGCCACAAACTTCTCTTCTCCCCAATCCTATTCAATACCTCCTCATTAGTTACGTGATCTACCCACCTTATCTTCAGGATTCTTCTGTAGCACCACATTTCGAAAGCTTTTATTCTCTTCTTGTCCAAACTAGTTATCGTCCATGTTTCACTTCCATACATGGCTACACTCCATACAAATACTTTCAGAAACGACTTCCTCACACTTAAATCTACACTCGATGTTAACAAATTTATCTTCTTCAGAAACGATTTCCTTGCCATTGCCAGTCTACATTTTATATCCTCTCTACTTCGACCATCATCAGTTATTTTACTCCCTAAATAGCAAAACTCCTTTACTACTTTAAGTGTCTCATTTCCTAATCTAATTCCCTCAGCATCACCCGATTTAATTTGACTACATTCCTTATCCTTGTTTTGCCTTTGTTGATGTTCATCTTATATCCTCCTTTCAAGACACTGTTCATTCCGTTCAACTGCTCTTCCAAGTCCTTTGCTGTTTCTAACAGAATTACAATGTCATCGGCGAACCTCAAAGTTTTTACTTCTTCTCCATGAATTTTAATACCTACTCCGAATTTTTCTTTGGTTTCCTTTACTGCTTGCTCAATATACAGATTGAATAACATCAGGGACAGGCTACAACCCTGTCTCACTCCTTTCCCAACCACTGCTTCCCTTTCATGCCCCTTGACTCTTATAACTGCCATCTGGTTTCTGTACAAATTGTAAATAGCCTTTCGCTCCCTGTATTTTACCCCTGCCACCTTCAGAATTTGAAAGAGAGTATTCCAGTTAAATTATCTGAAGTATAAAAATGTACCATTAGATAAAATATTTAATTATCTGAAGTATAAATATTTTATCTAATGGTACATTAATGTGTGAACAGAGATAAAAGTATTGAGGACGCGTACAATGCTAAACCGCAATCAGTCTGTAGAACTATACCATGGAACCAATAGCACAAATGAGCGGTGAACAATGTCAGTGATTTACACAACAGTTTAAGCATGCTTTATCAACACTGCATTTCGAGAAACAAAAAATATTTGTGTTATAACCTGAAAGAAAGTGCACGTCCATGGTGCAAGAGTCGCTGATAGTTACAATAGTGTCAGTGAATTTCAGATGGCCTTCCTGAATAAATTTTGGTCTGTCGAACAATAGTGGTCAGTAAAGTCAAAATTATTGACATCGCCACTGTATGATCACAGGATAATACCATTCATAAGTTTTTGCAGAAATATGGGCTTGTAACACATATCTAGATAAGCCTGTTATAGACACAAAACTGACAGAGACTCTTATTCAGCGATTATCATTGAGTGTCCATAAAAACTCTCACTAGGCAAAAAACGTCGTCGAGGTATATTTGATGGTAGACAGAAATGAAGTTCTTGACACCGAGAAGAGGTGACATGAAGACAACCACACCGGCGTGGGAGACCGGGACAGTGAGACATCGCGAAATGAGTACCGCAATGAACCGAATTTCGGAGTAACAAATCGGTGAAATGATCGTAATTCCAGAGGAACGACTACCATGACACCTACGACAGAGCGCCACAACAATGAAGAAATGATAAAACGGTCCCACTTCGGCATTCGCAGGAAAACTATGTTTGGCTTTGGTTGCGACCCATTCCGAAACTGAAGGTATGGGCATGCGGTCACCTATTGCAATACAAACAATCATATATATATATACAATGGACGTGAAATTATGGAAGACTTATTAAGGGAAGGTGATAACTGTACTAAGGACGCCGCCAAAGCGATTCTAATTCCCAACGATTGCGGAGTTGGTGACATCCTATTGGATTCTGGGTTGGAAGCGAGCGTAATTGCAAAGAAGTTATTTCAAGAACTCAATGACCATGTAACAATGCCGATTTTTTGGAAACGGTCTCAGCTGTAACCGTGGTTGGGAATTGAAGCAAGCCAATCACAGATTAAGTTGTTGGAACATCGAATTGGGTGAAAGTCTTGTGCAGTCAGTTTTTGTTGTTCTATTTTTGAAAGATGTCGCCGATTACATTTGGTTGAAGGATGGGCGTACATCAAGAATAAGGAAGAAAAGATAAAGATTTGTTTAAAGGAACTGTAGATGAAAACTGTGAGTGCACTGAGGGCGCAAACTTTCGTTTTGTTAGCATGAAAGAAGAATCGAGAACTGCGAATCAACAATTTTGAGGGGAAGATGACGGTGTGAAGTCGTGGAATGACGTAAATAACGCGACTGCAAATATTCAAGTGAAACTAAGTGAATTAACAGAACGTATCGAGCAACAATGGGAAGAGCTGAGAGAAATATTGTTGTTTCACTAAGGGTTTGTTTTTTCGTCTCGGCGCAAAATTTTGAGAGGATATGTTTGTAAATTAAAAGTAAAACTTCAAGAACCGTTTCGTATGAAATGTTGCTCTGTTGTGTCAGCCAAGAAGACTGTATTTGGCAAAAACTTCAAAGAATGCTGGACATGGGAATCATCCAACGATCAGTCAGTGAGTATTGTAGTCCCATTTAAGAAGTAACAAAGTAAGCTGGTATTGCCAAGATTGTATTGAATGACAGAGAGAGCAAGAGGATAATTCTTCCGCAAAAGGACCAACCACCAAATTTACAAGAGTTTTACATGCATTTAATGGTGTAAAATATTTCATAGAAATTATATTTCGTATGTTCAACAACTTCCTATATCACTGTAGTGCATTGTCTTTATTTAGCTCCTTCACAGATCAAGTCCTGTTGAAACATCAAACTGTGTGAAAATCTTGGGCAGTCAGTTTTTGTTGTTCTATTTTTAAACAGCAGAAAGATGTGGCCGATTACATTTGGTAGTTCAAATGGTTCAAATGGCTCTGAGCACTAAGGGACTAAACAGCTGAGGTCATCAGTCCCCTAGAACTTAGAACTACTTAAACCTAACTATCCTAAGGACATCACACACATCCATACCCGAGGCAAGATTCGAACCTGCGATCGTAGACATTTGGTAATTCCTGTGGGTATATAGAGTGGTTCAAGTAGCTCTCAGTGAGTTCACTATAGAAAGTGTTGTGCCATAAGCGTGGGCGGCCGTAAAGGGCGGCCGCCCCGTGACGTCAGCGGCGGTGCCGATGAGACGGTGGTGGTTTCCGTTGAGGAATTGATAGGTGGTAGTGCGTCGGCCAGTGATGCTGTTGGTCCGCCAGCGGCTGTGTCTGGGATGTCAGTTGTCTTTATGAAGTGTCCCAGGGTCGACACGCGCAGGTGGCCGTCCAGAGAAAGAGCGGATTTCGGACCTGCTGTGGAGTGCTCTAGTGACCTCGGGACTGTGCTGTAGTCCAACTGTCTGTTATCGAATTTGGCCCTAACCATGAGTAGTGAGTCCTGCAGTGTTATGGAAATGTCTTCTGGGAGGTAGTCTTCCAGATCAAGGCCGACTGTAAATTGGCTTGAGGGGTCTTGAGCTGGGGCCGGTGGAGGGTAAACACGCTAAAGTACACGCTGGTTTTAGGCAGTTCAGTGATACTGTTGTTGTTTTTCCAGTTTGCAAGATATCACCTTGTACAGGCCACTGTACACAGGGTGGAGGGTGGGATTGAGGGCGTCAGTCCTGAGCATGCCGTGTGTACACAATTGGAGGTCTTTGTTCACAAAGACGGTCGATTTGGTGTGGTGGGATGGCGGTGGGATGCGAATGTGGCGGATGTGGTCCCTGACACATTTTACTAGGTCTGGCAAGTTGACGTCCATGGGGTCTGTGGATTGTGGTACGAACTCTGCTAGGAGGATTATTGGTTCTCTGTAGAGCACCTCTGCCAGTGAGACGTCCAGAACTTCTTTTTAGGCAGCTTGTATGCCCAGCAGCACCCAGTGGAGGGCCTCTGTCCACTCCTGGTCATGAAATACAAGTGCTGCCTTGAGGGTGCGGAGCCACTATTCCACAAATCCGTTGGATTGAGGATGGTATGCCGTTGTGTGGAACTGGTGGGACCCACAGAGATGGCAGAGCTCGGAGAACAAGGCTGACTCCAACTGCCAGCCTTGGTCAGTTGTCACGGAGTCCGGGCAACTGAAGTGTGCAATCCATAGTGTGATGAAAGCTCAGGCGATGTTGCTGGCTGAGATATCAGCAGAAGTGTGGCCTCCACCCATCGACTTGTCTGTCTATGGCTGACAAGATGTACTGGTACCCGTTTGTATCTGAGAGTGGCCCCACCACGCCCTTATGGACATGTTGGAAATGTCCCCTTCAGGAAGGGGAAATTTCCCAAAGGGCAATTGGGCGTGACGTCCCGTCTTCGTCCGTTTGCACTAGATGCAGGCTCTCGTCCACACGGCACAGTTCCGTTTAATGTTAGTCCAAACAAAATGTTTTGTTATGAGTTTCTGTGTCGGGCATGCAGACGAGTTGTAGAGGAGTTCGAAAACTGTCTTCCTGAAGTTCTGTAGGACGACTGGTCGTTGCCAAGCATGGGATATGTCGCACAAAACTAGTTTGGTTGTCTCTGCAATGGTGCACTGCTTGAGCTGGAGACCCATTGTGCATGCAGATAGCAAGTTCTGAAGGTCGGTGTCAGTTGCTTGTGCCTCCGCTAGTGAGTCAAGGTGAAATAATGAGGCAGTGAGTCATGAGAGGTAGTCAGCTACTATGTTTTCTGCTCCCTGTACATAGTGGACATCCGTAGTATATTGTGAAATCAAGTCCATGAGGCAGAATCGTCAAGGGGAGGTATTGGCTGGCGGGTTATTAATAGCATCAATCAGAGGGCGATAGTAAGAGACCAGCCCTCGATGTCATCTTGGAAGTACCAAACCACATCATATATATCGCCAAAAGCTCATGGTTGAATGATGATCACATTTTATACGAGTCGGTAAGTTTCCACACAAAAAAAAAAAAAAAAAAAAAAAAAAAAACTGTAGGGATTGGGTTGCACCAGGAACTTCCTGTTGTAGCACCACCCCAGTCACCCGGTCGCTGGCGTCAGTTATTAGAACCATACGGGCATCTGTCGATGGGAGTGCTAGGGTAGTGGTCTGAACGAGCTCGATTTTGATGTTCTCGAAAGCTGCTTGCATACTAGGAGTCCAAGTGAGCTTACATTTGCCTGACTTGTTCTTGCCACAGAGTGACTCTGTGAGTAGCAGAAGTGTTTCTGCGGCATGAGGGAAGTGTTCTCAGTAAAAATTAATTATTCCTAAAAAATGGCACAACTCTTGATAGTCCATCAGGAGTGGTAGATTATGGTTTTGGATATCTTTTCTGGTGTGAGTTGGATGACCAAAGTGTCGACAAGGTGTCCTACCAATGTAACACATGTTTGCCAGAGTACGCATTTGTCCTCATTGACCACAACACAATGCTCTGTTAGTTTATCGAACACTGCTTGGAGGTGTTCCTCATGAACTTGAGCTGTTGGTGAGAAGACAATTACATCATCCACGTAACAATAGCAAAAGGGCATGGTAAAAAACAATCCGTCAGTAAACTGTTCTTCAGCCCGAAGGGCATAAAAAGAAATTCAGATTGGCCAAACGGTATAATTATTGCCGTCTTTGGGATGTCCTCTGTGTCCACTGGGATCTGCAAATAAGCTCTTTTGCAGTTGATCATGCAAAAATGGTTGTACCAGCCAATTCCTGGGAGAAGTGCTGAATATTGGTCAGGAGTAACTATCAATGATGGTGCATATGTTCAAATGTGTGTAGCCCCGCACAGGCGCCACATTTTATCTTTTTCAATTCTCACAGTAATCGTCAAGCCCACGCACTGTCTGATGGCCTAATGGTGCCCCCACGTAACAGTTCCTTGGTCGCCACCTTGGCAGCCTACAGTTTGTGAGGGGCAAGGCGGTGGAGCCGATGTTGAACCAGTGGACCAGATGTAGTATTAATTCTGTGTACAGTACCATCTTTTTATGGGGCTGATGTGGAGTAGCACATAAGGCACACAATCCACTCATGCAGGTGATATCAGTGTTTACACTCGACCTGCTAGTAAGAACAATATAATTGGTTTTTTGTGGCCTGCTCGTGGGGGCATTGTCACTAGAAGTAAGATGCACTGGACTCACCTGTGGATCTGGAAGCCTGGTGGCGTCTCGGATAGGAAGCTGTCATTGCTGCTGCAACAACAGGTGTTGCTGCATGAGCTTGTGCCATAAGCTTGGAGCAGTTGTTGCTAGTGTTCGTTAGCTGCTCCTGAGCTGGCATTTGTGCGGTGGAGGTTGGTTATGCAGTAGTCGCAGTTTTAAGCTCCTCAAACAATGCCTGGCACTTTAGTGTGAGGTCCAGTACTGTTTCAGAGGTGCAAGGAGGAGACCGCGGAATCTCGTCTATTGGTAGGTGGTTACTGTTTACTCCACTGATCAGCATGCAGCTGTTGTGATGTAGTGGTAAGGCCCTATCCAGGTCCAGCAGAAGGTTGTAATGCCTCAAAAATCTGCATCTAACACTGGCTCTATGGTGTCAGCCATGAAAAACGTCCATGGACGAGGGATGTGGTTGTCCAGTTGAACTGTGATAGAGGCCGTGCCTATCACAGGAATCACTGAATCATTAGTGGTGCGTAGTTGTATAGTGGATTGTATACATTTTCCAGGTGCCAGTGGCAGAGGCGGCAGCTGGTGTTGCAATGCAGTAGTTGCAGTAGGTATGTCAGTAATGTGAGTGTCGTGATTGATTGTCACAGGACGTGGCGTGGGTGTCAAGCTGGTGTGTCGGTGTCGTGAAGGACGGTCTCGTAGTAGGGAACTGAGGAATCCAGCCCGGTGGACAGGTCCTGGTTGGTGGCAATCGAGGTGGATGGCGCATCCATACAGGTCATCCAATGCAGCAGCTGTTGTAGGTATTCCTTGTGTTCCCACGGCACGGTGCGTGGGTCATAGTTGCGGTCGGGCTCACCGTATTGATATGCTGTGCTCATTAAGTGTGAAAATCCTGCGCAGGTGCAGGTAGACACAGTGTGCCTGCTTGCTGAGAGCCGGCTGCGGTGGCCGTGCGGTTCTGGCGCTGCAGTCCGGAACCGCGGGACTGCTACGGTCGCAGGTTCGAATCCTGCCTCGGGCATGGGTGTGTGTGACGTCCTTAGGTTAGTAGTTCTAAGTTCTAGGGGACTTATGACCTAAGATGTTGAGTCCTATAGTGCTCAGAGCCATTTGAACCATTTTTTTGCTTGCTGGGTGATGTCACATGGCAGGTGTGGCCAGGAGTGCGGCATGGCTGATGTTGGTGTGACGTCGTCATGATGACATGACGCGAGTAGTGATGCTGCTGTAACAAGTTTGAAGTCACCAGGTGGTGTACAGTATCGCGCGGAATCTAAATTTCAGGTGTAAGCCGTGGAAAGATAGGACGGATGTGTCCACAATAACCCGTAAATATTTCTGTAAATATTGGTTCTCTGTAGTGGAAGGCGATCGTGAATGATGGCGATTGTTTGTCAACAACTGCAGTACCCTGGAGGGTGTCCGTAATTTGGTAGGTACGTTGCACATGGAATGTCAATACACGCTGCGTCATTAGAATGAAAATGAGTGTGGTGCAGTTCATTAACACAGTCACTGATTCGTATATTAGTAGCACTGGTTATATTGGAGGTGGAGATGGTGGAAGGCAGCCACTGTTCCCCGTGTATGGTCACTGTTGATATCGCACAGTTAATTAAGGGAGTGGCAGGCTTCGTCTCACATTCGTCACTGATAACATCGTACTTGATTTGTAATTTGGTATATACATCCATTTGGCTAGACGTAACGATGCCCTGGTTTGGCAGTTGTTGAAACAATGGGAACATTATCGACCATTCGAGAACCACAGTTGCACTGGTTATGTCGTCTGGGGATCGGTGAGAACACCAGACAGATGCACAAATAACTCGTATTTAGTGATGCCAGGCAATGAAGCACCGTCGTGGGACGTGTTCTTCATGGTGTTAAGTTTGTATCCCACAGTGATCGGTGACCTGCCAGCGCGAATGTAACTTGGTATTCCAAAGCGCAGTTGAAAAGAAAATAACGGGGTCATCACTGTAGGTAATGGGGAGCAGGCATGGTAATTATGCACAATGACCGGTGGCCTGCCGGCACGACTATAGCTCAGTATTTCGCCACGCGGATGAAAAGAAAATAATGAGGTCATCACTGTTGGTAGTGGGGAGCAGGAGTAGTGATTACGCTGCTAAATGATAACTTGCACTCCCTTCACTTCCTATGAATACTTTTATTCTTGCAGTGTATAAGCAATGCGTTTAGCATGGCCACATACTTCAGAGAACTGATCTAGCAAAGATACAATTGTTCCTGCTATGATAGTGCAGTGATATTATTGGGAGGGGGGGGGGGGGGGCAGAGCCAGTGGTTCTACATCCCCACAGTTCCATGTGGTTATAAATAAAGTACAGCTACTCATGTAATTATTATATGGTAGAGAAACTTTGGCCATATGCTAATGTGTTAATGGAGAATCGATTCACAAATTAGTTCCACTTGTTGCCACAAGGTTCCTATCTTGCATTGCACTGTGCATTATTTGCATGACATCCATGTTGTCATTTGACAAACAGTAACTTGACTGAACAGTATGGCTGTTGAAAGAGAGACTGTGAGACTGAGCACTGTTGGTGATATGTTTTATGTGAACAACAGCAATTATATTGCTGCATTGAGAGTGTACTGCCAACTCAAGGATCAGAGGAGAGACCCGATGTCATTATATGGTTTAAATAAGATGATAATGAAATTCAAAAACGTGAGTGAGCTTGGTATGGCACCTAGAAGAGGAAGGCATCCTACCCCACTAAAATTTATTGACGAGGTTGCTGTTCCTGTATCGGACCGTGCAGCATGTGCACCAGGTACTACTAATGCTCATGCAGTGCAACAGTTCGAACGCTTTTTGGTCTATTTTACACTGGTACCCACACAATATCTAGATGGTGCAGCAACTGAAACCTCATTATCCACACAATGTTCCTCTGAATTTGCTTTTAGGTTTCTGGCACAGACTGAAGCTGATGGCATGTGGCAGGGGAATATTCTGTAGAATTTTGAGGCACATTTTACGCTACAGGGTGCAGTTAATACGCAGAACTCGGGTTCTGTTGTACCACACGTTGTGTATGAAGAGCCATTGCACTAGCCATATGTGAATGTGTGGTGAGAAGTGCCAAGCACGGGTACTGGAGGACCATCCTTCTTTCAAGAGAATTCACCCAGAGGGCCTGTCTGGTGCACCATGACATCTGCACATTATCAAGATATCGTTGTGCAGCATGTGATTCCTGCATTGGAAAAACACAACTGTGTGGAAACCAACTGCTTCGGAACCACTTAATGCAAGATGGGGCAACACCTCATGTCGCTCGCCCCATGAAAGATTGTTGATGCAACCTCCCACAAACATGTTATCTCATAGGTTTTACAGATGCATACCCTGCAAGATCACCTGATATGAATCAGTGTGACTTTTGGCTCTGGTGACATCTAAAAGAACGCGTCCACCAATGGCTCATTTGGTCTCTACCTCATCTGAGGCTCAGTGTACAAGTATACAGTGTTTGAATTCCACAGGAACTGTTGCAGGCAACTGTTGCTCACATCATTTCATTGATGCAGCATCTTGCTGACATTTCCAGTGCTCATACTCAACAAATTGTGTAAGCAGCAGTTAATAATGAAATCAACATTATGCCTTTCTCACTTCTTTGACCTTTTATATACACCTATGGAAATATTTATAAACGCATTCACCGCGCCAGATTAGCACCTGGTGGCCAAAATTGGAACTAATTTTTTCTGGCGCAAATAAGTTCCGCATTAACACATTAGAATATCCATCAAGTTACGTTCCCATACAATAATTACAGCCCTCACTGGACCTCTGTGAGTAGCTGCACTTCAATTATAACCACCCAGCGTGACAGACCACACTGTTCGTTCAGTTCAGCTGTAATGGTATTTCACATTAAGTTTTTTTTTTTTTACTTGTATTTTGGAACCATAAGAGAAATGCTCCTGTCAGAGCACGAAGAAGGTGAATACACTCCTCTTTAAAAGATTCTGACAGAAGAATGAGGAATCAGCTGCCCCAATCCTCAGTCCACATTACTCTCTAAAAATTTTACCATGTGAACATATTCATGCTCTTATAACAGAGAACAATCTAAATCCTTTTACCCAGTCTCTCTTTGTAGTGAAGCCTTCATACTCAGCATCTCTCTCCCACTGTGGTTGTCTATAAATGTTTCTCTCCCACAGTCTCCTCTTTCTCTCACTGGCACTGTCACCTGACTGCCTCTCCCACCATCACGGCCTTCATCCATTTCTTTTGCCCTTCCTTACCACTTCCTTGTCTGCCACTTTCACTGTCTCACCATCCCACTGCTACTGTTTTTATCCCATTCGTTTTCTCCCTCTCTTTCTTTCTTTCTTGCTTACAGTCTGCTATATTTCTCAACAATCACCATTGTCTCCTCACCACACACATTTTTCGGGACAATTTGCCTCGGAGTTTCGATCCCATGAGCTGTGAAACTTTAACACGTGGGTATAGGTGATGGGGTTGTGGGCATCTTTTTCCATGTTAAAGTTGTCTGGTCTCAGAGGGTCCAGCCACCTCCACCTCCACCTCCCCCTCCCCCCCCGCCCCCCGCCCCATAGGCTATGTAAGGTCACCACTAATATCTCTTTTTCATTTTCACTGTCTCCTCTCTCTTTTGTCCCTACTGCTGCTATCTCCACCTACCTCTTTTTCTTTTTTACTGCCACTATGTGTGATCGACCATCACCATCTCATCTCTCTTTGGCTCCCACTGCTATTGCCATCATCTATCCCTCCTTCTCTTTCACTGTCACTGCCTCTCTCCCATTATCACTTCTTCTCTCTCTTTCTCTCCCACTGGCACTATCCCCTCTCTCTTCCACCATCACTGTCTCTCTGCACAAAAAGCGTGAATGTGTCCACATATAAAATTTTTTGATGAGGATTGCAAAATGAGAATTGAAGCAGCTGGTCCACACTTTTCTGTCAAAGTTTTTTTTTCAGAGGAGTATATTGCCTTTTTTGTTCTCTGGCAGGAGCATTTTTCATTTGGTCCCCTTCTTTTCCCTGTTACAGTTGGATGTGCTGCTTATACGAGGGCGGTTCAGAAAGTAACCTCCGATTGGTCACAATGCGGGTTGTGGGGGGAGTAGCGACGCCATCTGTGCGTTCACGCACTCAACAGGTCAGTCGGCATCAAGCCGTGGTCGAGTGAACGTCGTACCTGCGCTAGTTTAGTTTTTGTGGCAGTTTGAAATGTGTGCTGCAATAGAAAACCCCGCCAAATGTGAAGTGTGTGCTGTCATAAGGTTTTTTACAGCCAAAGGATATTCTGCAGCAGCTATTCATTGTGAGCTTTGTGCCGTGTGCGGACCAAGAGTTATGAGTGAAGGAGTTGTCCGTGAATGGGTACGTTTATTTAAAAGTGGACGAGAAAACGTTCATGATGAAGAGAGGAGTGGTAGACCATCATTGGTGACTGACGAACTCGTTCAGACAGTTGATGCAAAAGTTCATGAAAATCGACGTTTCTCAATGTCGGAGTTGTCTACTGGTTTTCCACAGATTTCTAAGACTCTCTTGTACGAGATAGTGACAGCAAGATTGGGTTACCGTAAGTTCTGTGCATGATGGGTGCCCAAAATTCTTACCGACCACCACAAAACTCAAAGAATGGCCTCTGCATTAGACTTTCTGTCACGTTATGAGGACGAAGGAGAACCATTGTTAAACAGAATCGTGACCGGTGACGAAACCTGGATTAAGTACGTGAACCCTGAGACAAAAGAACAATCAAAGATGTGGGCACATTCAAATTCGCCTACCAAACCAAGAAAAGCCTCGCAAGATTTTTCTGCCAGAAAACTGATGGCAACGGTGTTTTGGGATGCCAAAGGGGTGTTGTTGGTTGAATTCATGGAACGTGGTACGACCATTAATCAAGACGTGTACTGTGAAACAATGAAAAAGTTACGACGGGCTATACAGAACAAACGCCATGATATGCTGACTTCCGGTATCGTTTTTTTGCACGATAACGCCCGTCCTCACTCTGCTCGCAGAACAATGGCCCTTCTTGAGTCCTTCAAGTGGGACGTTATCAACCATCCACCTTACAGCCCAGACCTGGCGCCAAGTGATTATCACCTCTTCATGCATTTGAAGAAATGGCTCGGGTCACAGCAGTTTGATGACGACGAAGAGCTCAAAGATGCGGTCACAGGCTGGCTCCAGGCACAAGCGGGTGATTTTTATGCAGAAGGAATTTCAAAGCTTGTGAAGAGATACGATAAGTGCCTCAATCGCTATGGAGACTATGTAGAAAAATAGTGCAAAGATGTAGTTGTAAGATGTATATATTAAAATATTTTTATTTAACTTGGTGTATTTTTTTAAATCAACCGGAGGTTACTTTCTGAACGGCCCTCGTATAAAATGCATTCTGTTGATCAGTAAAGTTTTGACAGTTTATTTAGTATACTTCGACATGTTTACATACTTTGAAACATATAAACAACAAATAGGTTGCATAATATAAGGTCACTTTACACTAATTTACATAAAAATGCTCATTTTTAGGCTACACCTACAGTATACCAAAAAATATAGTGTTTGATTTGTATGCACAAAGAATTTCGTACAACAAAAAAATTGTAAGTTGCGTATGCCCCCAGGCAGCACCGTCACATAATTTCCAGGTCAAGACAACCTATACAGGCCGTGAAGTGACCATTATACAGAGACAGCGCGTCATGAAGTTTTGTTAATGAAAAAATGGCGACTAAAAACATAGCTTGATTATCTCAGAACTCTTACGATGACTCCTGAATCCTAGTCATTTGTTCACTATGTCAGTTAAAATGGTTTCTACTCCTCAGAACGGATATAATGTGCATATTTTACGTGCAAAAGTACAGTTACTTTGAACTTCTGGATCTCGGTAACGGATAATGATATCGAAAAAAGTTTCAAGGTTCCATGACAACATCACATTAAAAACATGTATAGTAAAAATTTCGACGATTTGCCATGAATAGAAATTATAGAAGAGGCCATCCCCATAAATTGTATCCAAAAGTCATGGTTTTTTGGGGGATTTCTCAGGAAACACCCATGAACAAATTGTGCTTTTATAAGCTGTCTAAGGCCTTCCCTATAGCAGAAGTGATACAAAAGAAACAACCGATTTATTCAATTTGTCTGGGCTGGAGGAAGTGTGTAATGTTTAAATTTTGACCAAGTACCAGTCTTGTAAGATAGCTACAGAAAGCTCGTTCTTCCGTAAGTACTGGTATACAAATGACCGCTAGGCCAAGGGCAATACAAAACACTTGACCCCTTATCTATATGATCAATAGAAGTCGAGATATGACCCCCGGTAAAATCAGATCTTCGCATGGGCATGGGCCTTTTTGGAACTTGTTGGTACCGTGCACGGACCGATAATTGTGTCCTAATTTTATCTTGCTAACCTTACATGACAATGAATGTAACTTTTATATCATCCATTCAACATAAAGGTTATAGGGTTACCATTTAAATAAATCATAAGTAGTCTGCTTCTTTGGCCTTTTAAATGCATTAAAAATAAGATTAATGCTCCAGAAGGCATACCCGTTGGGGGGGGGGGGGGGGGCAGTTTAATGTGACTTTATACTGTAAGTATTGCTACGTACGTAAAAAGGTTCGTAAATGCACGGAAAATGTTTAATTACTCACTTAATCACAGGGACGTAATTACCATGCCCACAGGGCCTTCGGTATGGCAGAAGGGCACAAAGTCATCCTGTTGTTTGGTAAAACAAAATATATAATTTTGCTTTCGATTCCTATTTTATTTCAGTAGTAGTTACAAATGTCTGTCGAGCCTTTCCTTTACATGCTTCACCTACGTATTACGCAGCAAAACACGTAGTTTTGAGAGTTTTTTAATTGAAGTTCATACAGAAATCAGCAAAAATTTATGTTATGATGAAGGAAACTGAAAACTGTTGTATATGGCGAAATCACGTAAATCCAGTAGGGCAGACTTTGTTTTTCTGCCATAAACCAATAGCAGTTTATAGCTTGCATACCTTTTCGTGTGTCCTCTCAGCCGAGACAGTTGGAAGCAGAGTGTAAGTACTACGCAGACAATATTGATCTTCTGGGTTCACTGCATGAAAAGAAATACAACGATTGGAAGAAAGTAGTTGAATATTTTGACAACTATGCAAAAATCATTACCTGTATCACAAAAATTATGCAAAAACGAAACCTCAGACATCTGCTGTCATCTTATGTGATACACTGAAAATTGAGAAAATGTGCAAAAAATAGAACTTACTAACCATAACCATTTCATGTGGTACTGGTGGGTAGGAACTTGCTTTGAGGAAGGAAGGATTACGGAATAATAGGTTGCGAGTCATAGGCCATAGGTGTAGCCAAGATATGATTTCGGGGGGGGGGGGGGGAGGGGGGTTGGTTTCAACAAATGAACATCGTAATAAAGTAGAGTTGTAATAGAACTAATAAATATTATCATTAATCAGAAATAGTAAAATTCTTTTGTCGATGGCATCTCCATGAAGATGTTTTTGTATGACAGTAGACATTGCTTAGAGATGGCAGTGAGCATCCACGCAATCCACGTCCATCCAACAAGTGGTTTACATTCATACAACGAGTTAGTGAGCTGGACAAGTAACACAATGACCATCACAAAGAGAGAAGAAGTGAAGAAAAGAATTTCCAATTTGCTCAGTGCTGACAACAAATGTTTGGTTTCCACTTCATAGGCCCATCGGCATCTTCTATGATAGGATTAAGGAAGTAAGTTTATTTGGACGACAGCTAAGGTCATTAGAGACGGGGATTTGGCCCTTTTTTTGTATTAACAGAGGGGAAGGAAGCGGGTGTGGGCTTTTCAAGGAACCATTCCAGCATTCGCCTAGACCCTAGAGTGTACTGGGAAATCATGGAAAACCAATACCTGTGTGGTCAGCTCTGCGGTTGTATCCAGGTCTCTTGAATGCGAGTCTAGTGCTTCAAAGCACTATGCCACCCTGCTTAGTACTATGATAGAAATGACAGAAAAAAGCGCGAAATGGGAATGTGAATGTTAAAATGTAATCCTTATCAATGGTAATGAATCTGAAATTAAATTATGTATGTTGCAATAGTATTAGATTGCTAAGATAGGCAATGGCCAGCTACTGGCAAGAAAACTTGTACAAGATTATAGGTCCATTTAGAATAGTTTATGGACGATTTTCAGTTAAAGTACTAAACTGTATAAATTTGCATAAATCTTAATTAGTGAGAATAAACTTAAATGCTTCCTGTCTTGTGTGAATTTGATAGATCTCATTGGAGGTTCTGCATTTACTAAATGTAGTACACGTTAATTCGTTCAATGATAAAGGAAGAGAACAAGAACTGTGATAGCAGTACAACTTTTGTTAAGACGTATTGTGTTGTGGTTGGCAGGAGAGCCAACACCGTATTACTAGAGGAGGCCGAAATGCACCCGTTTTAGCTCACGCAGGCTGGCGTGATGTCTGGAACAGGACAAGGAAATTAGAATCTAGAAAAAAGGATGTAGCTGATGGAATACTTAACTTTAATCCATTAATGATGAACGTCACTCTTGACGGTACATGATTCACAATATCAATAGTAACTGAATATGGCACCTTGCTAGGTCGTAGCAAATGACGTAGCTGAAGGCTATGCTAAACTATCGTCTCGGCAAATGAGAGCATATTTTGTCAGTGAACCATCGCTAGCAAAGTCGGCTGTACAACTGGGCCGAGTGCTAGGAAGTCTCTCTAGACCTACCGGTGCACAGTTGTGGTATAAGGCTTCCGCCTGGCGTGGGGAGGACCCCATGTTGACGTATGCGACGAGGTGGGGAGCCTAACAACAGGCGAGGCTGTGCCACCCGCACCCTGCCATTCGGACCGCGGGGAGCTAGGAAACGCCTGAGAACCTGCTCCAGGGTGCACGCCAACATGCGGTGTATGCGCCCGTAGAGAGACAGGAGGGGCCGAAGGGTCGACCTTCATCGGGCCGGGGCACCCGAGGGGGCAAAGACGACATATGGTCCGGAGCGGGCAAGAGTTCCATGTTGGATGACAATGGGTCCCGGGAAGCGGTCGGCAGCGCGTGACCCAGGGAGGCGCCCGGCGGCTGCAGTGACGCGTCCACTGCGGGCGTCGCGGGTGGTCGAACAGGTGGTGGCGGCGGCACGTCGCCATGGGGCAAAATGGAAGGCAGCGTCGGTAACACCTGGTGCTGAGGCGAGCCAGTAGATGGGTCCCCAGGGTGCTGACCAGATGGCACCGTCGCTGAAAGCAGACGGGGAGTGGCAGATCCCATGCGACGACAGAGGCGCAGCTGATTGAGATGCCGACGCACCTCACCAGAGGCCCCCAAAACCAGATACGTAGTGCGGCCGAGGCAGTGAAGAATGCGCCCTTCGGGCCAACGCCGTGAACCGTGATAGTGGCGATAGTAGACAACGTCGCCTGGAGCAAAAGCAGGTGTCTGCCGCTGCACAGGAACCTGATGTGGCGAATGTAGCAAAGACATCAAGGTTCGATGGTGACGACTGTGGAGCAACTCAGCTGGCGAGCGACAATCTCGGGGCTGAGAGTGATATGAGGACAAAAAGAGCAATAACGTGTCCTCCCGAGAATGCGACTCTTTCAACTTCAACATCTGTGACTTGAAAGTCCCCGATCCGTGACTTTGACAAGGGCAATTGCGTAGCAACAAAACGCAGAATGGTAGCAAGGACAGGGTCGGCAGCTGTGGCTGTAGCTACACGATGGAAATCAATCAGAAACGATTCGACCACGTCATCGGTTTCCAAATCAATGAACTTGCAAGCACGTTCAGAGGAATGGAATGCTCTATCCTCAGCAACAGGCAAACGGGACAACGCATTGGCGTTTCCGTGCTTAACAGTGGACCGATACAAGATATTGTAGCGGTACTGTGAGAGGAAAATAGACCAGCAAATGAATTTCTGCACTGTATGTGGAGGTACAGGCTTGGTCGGATGAAAAAGCGATGTCAAAGGTTTGTGGTCTGTGATTATGGTAAAGTGACGACCATACAAGAAATCATGAAACTTTGTAACACCAAATACGACAGCCAATGCTTCTTTCTCGATCTGTGAATAATTTCGTTGCGCAGACGAGAGCAATTTGGACGCAAAGGCAATAGGGCGATCGTGCGATCCATCTTTGTGCGCAAGCACAGCACTGATCCCGGACTCTGATGCATCCACCATCAACAAAAGGGGCTTCTGGGGATCGAATGGCGTAAGACAAGTATTGGAAAGCAACGCCGATTTCAGCTGGCGAAAGGCGCGTTCGCATTCCGTCGTCCAGACGAACGGAACACCTTTACGGTGTAAGCGATGAAGCAGAGCTGAAATGGAAGAGGCATGTGGCACATATCTGTTATATTAATTTATTTTTCCCGGCACACTCTGTAGCTGCTGCAAATTCTGCAGCAAAGGCAAGTCTTGTATGGCACGAAGGTTCGTCGGACTGTGATGTATGCCTTGGGCATTGAGTACATGTCCCAGGTATGGCAAATCACGAGCAAAAACACACATTTGTCCTTCCGCAAGCGAAGACCATTTTGTCGCAAGACCTGAAATAATGTTCTGAGATTGGCCAAATGTTCTTCTTCTGTCTTTCCGGAGATCACGATATCGTCCAGATAATTTGCTGCAGGAGGGACTGACGCACAAACAGTTTTTAGATATTGCTGAAACAGTGCAGTGGCGGATGCACACCCGAATGGCAATCGTTTGAATTGATACAACCCGAGATGCGTGTTAACCACCAAAACGCGCTGGGATTCTTCATCCACCGGTATTTGCAAGTACGCATCTGCGTGGTCCAACTTCGAAAAATATTTACTCGGGCACAGTTTGTCAAAAAGATCTTCCGGGCGGGGTAAAGGAAAAGTTGCAATCACTAGTTGTGGATTCACTGTTGCCTTGAAGTCCACACATAGTCTCAATTTTCCCGAAGGTTTTGGCAAAATTGCTAAGGGTGATGCCCAGAGAGAAGCCTGCACACGTTCAATTACACCTTGTGATTCCAAATCGTGTAATGTTTTTTGCGACCTCATCATGCAATGCGTGGGGAACATTGCGCGCTCTGAAAAATTTTGGTTGCGCGTTTACTTTCAGTTCCAAATGTGCTTTATAGTTCTTAGTGCAACCGAGGCCCAGTGCAAAAATGTCTGCAAAGTCTTCACATAGACGAGAATCACTGTCTGAAGGCACAGGCTGGTTCACTGATAGGACCTGATTTACTATAGACAAGTTAAACAGCTGAAATAAATCGAAACCAAACAAGTTCACTGCATAAGAAGAACGAGGGACGTAAAATGACACAAGTTTTGTTTGTCCTTCGTATGTTGCAAGAAGGCTGCACTGTCCTAACACAGGGATCTCTTGACCTGAATAGCTAGTTAACTTAACATTTGCGGCACACAACGGAGGTGTGTCCAGCAGTTTGTAAGTGTCTTGATTGATCAGTGAAACTGCAGCCCCAGTATCGAGCTGGAATGGTATCACTTTGCCGTTAATGTCCAAGTCTACAAAAAGTTTATAGTCCTGCTGACGACAAGAGCGACTGTCTCGTGCAACGTGAACTGACACTGGTACAAAATCACTTGTGACTTGACGGGAGTTCTGGTATGTCAATGCACACTATTTGTGGGACGAACACAGTCACTGTTAGAGAAAGTGGCACTGGGCGGAGTGGAATGAACTGCATGAATTTCCATAGGTGAAGATTTGCGAGCTTGAATATCCTTGGTTCGATTCTGATTCCGGCGCGAAGCAAAGGGCCTGGAATGGTTTTGAGCTTCCAATCTGAGATTTTTCTGGCAAACACTCTGAACATGCCCTTTTTTATTACAATAAAAGCAAATAGCTTGGCGTGACGGGCAATTCTCACGCGAATGTCTAGCAGCGCACCGCGGGCAGGATTTGAGCACTGCATTTGCTTGCCGGCGTGGCACATGTGGCTGAGAGCCTGGCGGCAGCGGCGCGGCCGGATGCGAGGGCTGTTTACTGCTCCGTGCAGCTCGCCCTGCGGGCCGGTTAACCTGACACACGGCTGGTGAAGTTTCAAATGATTCCTGAGCAAAGTCAAGTGTGTCCTGCCGATCCAATATGTCCATCACTTGTTGAAGGGAGGGATTGACTATTTTCAAAATCCATTCCCTTATACGAACATCAGAAATGTTCTGTGCAATTGCATCACATACCAATACCATAGTATCTGAATAAGGGAGTCCACATTGACGCTCAAAAGCACAATCCCTAGTAAGGCCTTGCAAGATTGCAACCCACTCCCGATTAGTCTGACCTGCCGTAGGTTTTGTACAAAAGAAGGTATACCATTTCACAACTACATTGACTGATTCTTTGAAATATGCATCTAAGGCAGACAAAATTTCTTCGTAGGACAGAGTTGCTATGTCATGTCGGGGTAATAATTTGACTATCACACAGTATGTTTGTATGCTGAGCGATGATAAGAGATAAGGCTGTCGCTCGTTACCTTGGATTCTGTAGGCGGCGAGATGGAATCCAAATTGCCGTGACCACTCCGTCCAGCTTTCCAGTGCAGCATCAAAAGGTCGAAAAGTTGGTGCAACTTCGTGTTGTGGCTGCGTTAGTGGTGGAGCGGCTGCTGCCGCATCGTTTTGCATCACACATTGACCCTGGACGAGCTGTCCAAGGGCATCCAGTAAGGCCTGCGTCTGCTGATTCTGTAAGCGATAAAATTCGGACAGTACATCTGGAGATTGTGGCGAAGCCATTACACAAGTAAATCAGGGCAATATCGATAAGAACGCGGTTTTGCCCCGTCGCCAATGTTGTGGTTGGCAGGAGAGCCAACACCGTGTTACTAGAGGAGGCTGAAATGCACGCGTTTTAGCTCACACAGGCTGGCGTGAGGTCTGGAACAGGACAAGGAAATTACAATTTAGAAAAAAGGACGTAGCTGATGGAATACTTAATTTTAATCCATTAATGATGAACGTCGCTCTTGACGGTACATGATTCACAATATCAATAGTAACTGAATATGGCGCCTTGCTAGGTGATAACAAATGACGTAGCTGAAGGCTATGCTAAACTATCGTCTCAGCAAATGAGAGCGTATTTTGTCAGTGAACCGTCACTAGCAAAGTCGGTTGTACAACTGGGTCGAGTGCTAGGAAGTCTCTCTAGACCTGCCGTGTGGCGGCGCTCGGTCTGCAATCACTGATAGTGGCGACACGCGGGTCCGACGTATACTACCGGACCGCGGCCGATTTAAAGGCTACAACCTAGCAAGTGTGGTGTCTGGCGGTGACACCACATATTGAATGGATACTTTTATAACAGAACTTACGTTAACGCATACTGACATCAGCAGTAGCTACAAACTGCACAAGAACTGTTGTTGCTAGCAGCAGATTTGGCAGTAATATCATATTAGAAAGAAGCACAGCAAAGGTGTAAGTAGAATTTAAGTTTTTTTAATCATAAATACATAACCAGTCTCTTCAAGTATTGTTATAGCTACAACAAATGCACTGTATGCTGTGTATGTACATGTCATAATGGAAATAGCAGAATTACAAACAAAGTAACGGGTTTATAATTTTTTATTTTAGCAAATAAACATTTATATAACAAGTCTTCTATTTTATTTCGAAAAGGAATCTACGACTTCAGATGCATCAAGTCCTATGCTGTAGTGGATGTTCATTAGAGCCAAACCGTAGAGCCTATTTTCAGAAACTGTTTTCCTAAGATAATTTTTTAATCTCCTTAAGCTGGAAAATGTTCTTTCTGGAGCAGCTGTTGAAACTGGTACTGTTACCAAAATCTGGTACTGTTACCAAAATCTGAAGCGTTACGTAAATGTTTGGATACAACTTTGAATAACACAGATCTCAGTACCCCAAAGCAGATTTTTGACAAACTCTCTTTGAAGTCATCTGTGCCTTCCAAATGTCAGATTCTGCTTTTGTTACTGACGTGCTTTTCTCCGGGAGAAGTGACGAATACATTGATATCGCCTCATCAATGTCAGTGATTTTATCGAAATTTTCTGGCAATACACCACAAAGAGCACATATTAATTTGCGATGCTTTGTGAATCTTTCAGTTAACTGTTGAATTGTGTGCTCAAGGAATGGAATAAATAAATTCACTCCTCAATACGTAATCACATCTACCACAGGCGTATTAGAGCGGTTCAACTGCTTTCCAGTAAGACGTGGCGCCTGCAGCGAAGTAGCATTTTCCTTTGACATTAGCTTTGCTTCTACAAAAACTTTTGTAAATTCATCTTCAGCACTGACTCTCAACAACTGAAGTCGTTAAGAACATTGTCAACATGATGAAATGTTGCAATAAGGTCTATATTGGTTCCTTGCAGCTGTTTTGATATCGATAGTGTGTAGCTCATCACTTTTTGAAGGACCACTAAACACATCACAATATTTGAGGAACATAGCGTGTTTTAACGGTTGGCCTGCTTGTGTTGATGTGTCCTTGTTATGGCTAGACTGCAGTTTTTCGAGGGTGGCGACAACTGCTGGATAAATTTCTTTGAAACGGATGAATGCTTCGCACTTGTGGACTCATCATGTTTCACATAGTGCAAGCAAGTTTTTTTGATGTCCAGTTGGCAACAGTTCGCGAATTTCGTCTTAGACGGTACCCAAGCGCCTTTTAAAATTTGTTCCTTTAGTTTAGACAATCATCCAGTTGTGAACTTTGATTTGAATATAAACCTATGTCTAATGTAGCAAAACCATTCGAAACAGATGAGACATCACGTAAACTTCTAAGTGCCACGCTCGATGTTGCAGGTTGATTGATGCTGGGAGGCAGTGTGCAAGGCGACTGCTGTGTGGCCAAAAGTACCTTTCTGATAATGAGGCCTCAACAATCATTACGTCTTCACTGTCCCCACTTGTCACATTATGACTGGAGGGTTCTACAGTTGAACATGCGTCTTTAAATGTACCAGCTTGTGAACACCATTTTTTCCAATATTCCAAGCCCTTACATTTATTTATATTCTCAGCTTTTCTTTTCTTTGCCTCCAATTTTACGATGCATATGTCCCTATAAAAAACACTAAAATAAAAAAAAATAGCAAATATGCAACTGGTTATTATTAATTTTATTCGGCTGGTGCTGGCCGCTGTGACCGAGCGGTTCTAGGCGCTTCAGTCCGGAAGCGCGCTGCTGCTACGGTCGCAGGTTCGGATCCTGCCTCAGGCATGGATGTGTGTGATGTCCTTAGGTTAGTTAGGTTTCAGTGGTTCTAAGTCTAGGGGACTGGTGACCTCATATGTTAAGTCGCATAGCGTTTGAAGCCTTTTTTTATTCAGCTGGTTTGCAAGTGTGCTGATTTAACTTTAGTTAACCACAGTCACTAAATGATGGGCAACAGCTACTAGGACAAGAAAATTAAAGTTCTGACATCCAAAAATCTGTGGATTTCTGAAAACTGAATCATTCAAATAGGTCTCAGATATGCATAATCCGAGCTTTGTCTGATATCTGAGTGGAGCTTCAGTCTTGATGAAAAGAAAACCACCGAAATTTCAGACATTTCTCTGGTTCTTCTTAAATTCTTTCAAACTTAAGAATTTAATCGAAAACGTCAAGGTTACGAAATCTGTTGTGTATAAAGTTCTGTATCGATCAGGAAAGAATACTTTACAATTTGATTACATTTTGCGGTGCAGAAAAGCTACATTAGAAAACACTCGTTTCGTCGCCATAATACGTGCAATATCTAAGCTTGGCCAATTTGACGAAAAAATGTCGAGGAGAAAGGTTGGGGAGCATCTTAATATATTGCCAAAATGTCAAAGAAAATGTTGAAAAACGTAGTTAGTTAGTAAATATCACCAGTTACCAATTTTATGGAAAACGCTTGGTTAGTGACAGTAAATTTTTGACTTTCCATTCATTGACTTTTTGTAGTATTCATTCTTGTTGTTTCATTTATTTAGCAGTACACTCATTCTCTGGATTTTGTTGCTCCGCTGTCGAAAACGTGTACCTTTTTCCGGGTCTTTCTTTTTAAACTACCTTGGGCGCTCAATCCACACAGTAATCCACTGCTTCTATTCAACCGATGCCACAATGACAGAAGAATAGAAACAGACACAATATGAACTCCGGCATGTAGTAACACGATACGCAACACGTGGTTTTCACACAAGCCCTGCCAAAACGAGCAATTTTACCAAATGAATGCAGCATTTGTGAACAGTGCAACGAACATTGTGAAAGATATTATGCAAAAAACTTCAGGAAAAGATGAATGTTAATAATAAAACTAGGACTACAACACTGTGACTCAGCTTTGTATTGGCATACTGTGAGTATTTTCATGAATAATAAATCTGACAGTGAAGGAGGCAACAGTTATCAGCTGAGCATTGTTTACTTACAACAATACGAGAAAAGCAAAGTTGCTACTCACCAAATATCGGAGATGCAGAGCCGCAATAGGCACAATAAAAAGATTCACACAAACATAGCTTTCGGTCATTGAGGCCTTTGTCAGCAGTAGACACACATGCACACACACACTCACGCAATCACAACTTGCACACACATCTGCAATCTCAGAGAGCTGAAACTACACTCAACAAACATAGCTTTCGGCCATTAAGGCCTTTGTCAGCAGTACACACGCACACACACACACACACACGCAAGCGCAACTTCCACACACATCTGCAGTCTCAGAGAGCTAAAACTACATTGAGTGTGTGTGTGTGTGTCTACTGCTGAAAAAGGCCTTAATGGCCGAAAGCTACGTTTCTGTGAATCTTTTTATTGTGCCTATCGCGGTTCAGCATCTCCGCTATATGGTGAGTAGCAACTTTGCTTCTCTCGTATTGTTACATTCCATCCTGGATTTTCCATTGTTTCATTGTTTACGTACGTTCGTCAAAGGGAGTCAGCACAACGTCTGAAAGGTTTATTTGTAGTGAAAGTGTTATGAACGATGTAAATTTGTCACAGCGAAGGAAAAAAACATACAAACGTTTATTGACAAGACTAAGACGAGAACGTATGGTAAATATGTTGGTTTTGGAAACTATCGCTGTTGTTGTTGATAAATGCAGGAAATCTTATTAAGACGATCATTATGCAGAAACAGGTACAGACAATGGGAAATAAGTCCTACACTTATCGATCGTCAATTTGTTTTGTGCGAAAAACATATCACAGGACTGTATAAAAACGAAATGTGGATTCCGATTAAAAATAAATCGGGTTCGTGACGCTAAAAAGACATTTAAAAATGGATAATGGAATTGGTGACAAAACGGAATCATGACTGGAGAACTCTAGTAAAATTTGAGGTAGGTCACATTGAAAATGATCTTGTTTTTGTGTAAAAAAAATTTTAACGTCAGAAATGAACAATTGAACAAACAGTAAGATCACCGAATATGAACAAAAAAAGTTCTGAGAACAAATAACGGAAGGATATCTGAGAGTGCAACGTATATATCTTCAGAGGATCATTATAATAACGATTAGGGAAGTTGGGCCAACTACTGAGGCATAAAAGCGGTCTTTTTTTTTCGCGTAATGTCCATGAATGGAACTGGCGTGGAGGAGGTGATCAGTGTCACCATTTAGTATCAGTGTCTCACTTACCATTTCGTACCTTGCAGAGCACAATTATACAAATGTAAATGTAGAAAGAAAACATTTAAAGAAAAACAGATTATGATATTGCACACACTAGTCGTTTCTCTTCTTCATACCTTTACTTAAAATAATCATTTAAAAAAATTCTCACCATGTCAGTAACAATTTCTGCAGTTTGTGGGAAGCGGGATTTATTTTATTTATTTATTATTATTGGCCCTGTAGATCATATAATTTGTACAGCAAAACACATCATGATATAGGACAAGTCAATTTGAAAATTATGTTGAGATGGTGTATGGTGTGAGATGACAGCAATGGTACATAACTCACATGGCAGAATATATAGGATATATAGACAAAATATAAAAAGGTGGTGTGTGATGAGAGATGTCAGTGGTGGTACATACTACATATAGCAGAGTACTTTTAAGAGATACAGTCAGAAATGAATAACAAACAATAATTAAATTATCTTACATTGTAGAAATACCTAAAAGTGAATAAACAGCTTATTACAAGTAATTAAAATTTTGTGGTACATACTTCACACAGCAGAATATATGTATGAGATACAGACAGAATGTAAATAGGCTAAGACACAATGATTAAAGTATCTTACTAAGTAGAGATAACCACAAGTGAATAAACAGCTTATTCACAGTAATTAAAATTTTGTTTCAAGGAATTCATGTACAGAATAGAAACAATGATTTAGTAGTAGGCCTAATTTCTTTAATTTAGTTTTCATTATTTTTGGGTTTTTGCTTGTTTTTATGTCTGTTGGGAGGTGGTTGTATATTTTTTTTGCCCATACACGTAACCCCATTCCCATATAATTTTGTGCTGTGAGCTATAATTTGTAATTGGGTGTCATTTGTGTGGCGGTCTGCATTTCTGTGGAGGGATTCCAGGTGCTGTACTGTAAAACAAGCTAGTTCCATTATATAGAGGCATGGCAGTGAGAGGATTTTTAACTGTTGAAACAGTGGTTTACAGTGTTCAGTTCTTTTTTTACATTTCATTATTCCTACCACTTGTTTTTGTAACTTGAAAATTATGAGAGAATCAGAGCTATTTCCCCAGAAGATTAGACCATACCTCAAGACAGACTCAAACAGGGCATGGTACACCAGCTTCAAGGTATCTACACTGGTTGTGTCTTTTAATGATCTTAATAGATAACAGGTTTTATTAAGCTTTTAGGACAGTGCCTCAATATGTGGTTTCCAGTTTAGAGTGTTATTGATGGTAAGTTCTAGAAATTTTGTGTCCTGCCTGCTTGTAATGTCATCTTTGCCAACAACTATAGCTGTCTTGAAGTGGGTAAGATTTTGTCTAGTGTGGAAGTTCATGCTTACAGTTTTTTGAGTATTTATGAGTAACCTATTTGCTTCAAACGAAGATTGTAATTGACAAGTAGTTTCATTGACTGCATCTTGCAATGTGTCACTCCTACTAGTTATCAGGATATTTGTGTCATTGGCATACAGAAAGGAGCTGGCATTTGGTATGTGACTGGGAGATCATATATGAACAATATAAAAAGCACAGGGCCAAGAACAGAGCGCTGAGGGACGCCATTTGTTGTATGTAGTGTATCTGACCTGCAATGCCTGGGAGTCTTTGACTTTCTTATTTCTACATATTTCTTTCTTTCACTGAGGTAGCTACAGAACCAATTGTGGGCTACACTTCTATTCTCATACTTCTAGAGTTTCATAAGCAGCAGCTTGTGTCGAACATGTCAAATGCCTTGGACTGATCAAGAAATATACCAACAGTGGGTTGTTTAAGGTCAACAAAACGTGAGCACTTTTCTAGAAACGCATACAAGGCATGTGTGGTGGACATATTTTTCCGAAATCCATATTGGGATGATGTGATCATGTTGTCAGAATTAAAATATATTTCTAATCTAATTGGCATACAGTATTCAAATAGTTTTGAGAAGGCAAATAGTATAGCAATTGGCCTATATTTTTCTATGTCCGTTTTCTCTCCCTTCTTGTAGAGATGTATAATTTTAGCAAGTTTTAGCTAGTTTGGAAATGTTCCCTCTAGAAATGAGGTATTTGTGATATTTGACAGGAGTCCACTGATGCAATTTGAACACTTGTGAAGTAAGAAGCAGGGTATCATATCATGCAGTGCAGAATAAATCTTTTTAATTCTTTTTTAAAATAATATCTACAATTTCAGATGGTGTTGTAGGAGATAGGAAAAAAGACTATAGTTTTTGAGATGAGTGTGTACAGTGTTTGGAGAGTTAGTCAGGAGATTTTTGGGAAGAGAGTGTACAGTATTTGAAGAGTTGGTTAGGAGATTTCCGGAAATTTCTAAAAAATAGCTGTTGAATTTATTGCCAATTTTATATGCATTTTCAGTCTGTCATTCTATATTTAGTGGTGATTTTATCTTCTATCCTTAACTTTCTACCAGTCTGTTCATTTACTATACCCCAGATGGTCTTACATTTGTTGGAAGAGCACCTAATTGTTTCATCATTATGAGCTTTTTTAGCCCATTTGATAACTCTCCTGTATGTGGTTTTGTAATTTTTATAGTATATCTTGAACTCTTTGGATTTGCCGCTGTCCAGGTTGCTAAGTCTGTGCAGCAGCCTCATCCTTTCTGATGAAGTTTTAATACATTTTGTGGCCCAAGCATTCTGTTTTTTGTTAGTGATAGTCTTTGTTTTCTCTGGGAAATGGCAATTAAAGTAATAGTCAAATCTCTGCAGAAAATTGTCATATTTTTCATTTGTAGTCAAGGAAGTAAATGCAGTTTGCCAGTCTTCATTCTTTAAGCTAAGTACAAAGTTATTTAGGTTATTGTCACTATAACTCCTACACTTAATAACTGTTTTTCCTGTTTGGGAGTACATTGAGTGGTGGATTAAAATGTATTGTTAGTGCACTGTGATCTGAAAAACCAACACCTATAATTTTTAGAGTGGAATCAGTGTTAGTACCAACCTGATCAAGACAGCTGTTTAATCTCGTTGGACATATAACTTTAACATTTATGTTGAATGATACCATTAAATTTACAAATTGCGACTTTTGAGCAGATTCTTCAAGGAAATAAATGTTGAGATTACCACATATTATTATATTGTTTGGGTTATTGTGACATGCTTTTTCTATCATTAGTGAAAAGTTTCTGACGAAAACAGAAAAGTTACGACTAGGTGATCTATATACACACATCATATACATATTTAGGTTGGCAAGTACTAACCCAGCTATTTCAATGTCTGTGTCTAAGCAATACAATTCAAGGGATAGAAAGGTTCACAGCTAATGCTATTTCTAATCTAGAGACAAGTTCCACCACCTTTGTAATTTGTCTTAGAATAGTGGTGAACTAATCTAAAGTTTTGAATATACTGGTAAGGTAATTCTGACTCTTTTAGCCAGTGTTCACTAATATACAGTAAGTGCGTGTCTGACAAAACATTAGTATCACTCGTAAGAATTTCAAGTTCACATACTTTATTTCTCAATCCTTGTACATTGTAACAGTGTATGTTAAGGTTGTCACATTCTTCTATTTGAGGAAGATTTATGTCTGCTGTGTCCTCTTGCGAAAGAGGTGACTTGACCATAAAAAATCTTCATCATTAGCTGACACTTTTTTTTATTTTTCTTGACGATCTTCTCGGAGATGCCGATGGTAAGCTGCTGCCGTGTGAATGAATGACTTCTTACTGTACCCAGCTTCGGAACTGTGACAACCAGGGTGGCCCTGATGCAGGGACTGCGCTACCTGGAATTTCCAGGGCTCCAGACAAGCCACATTCCTTTGAGGCTCATTCCAGCCATTGGTGGCAATATTGTCGGCAACGCTGGCTCTTCGCTGCTGTATTCCCCTCGCACACTACTAGCATAGCCACAGTTTGAAAATGCAGCAGCTTTGAAATAAAGATTACATTACAATCGATTTTAAGGTCAATTCTCCCGTTTTTTTTAGCTTCGACAATTTTTTGAAAGGGGGGGGGGGGGGTTTCAATTCCCAACCTCCCCCCCCCCCCCCCCAGGCTACGCCCATGTATATGAGCAATTACCAGACCATAACAAAGGACACTTTCAGGTTATATTAAAATGTCATGCCAGTGTAGACATTGAATTAAAAATCAGCATTAGACAGTCATGGAAAAAGAAATTGTACACAATTCCTGCCATACACAATGGAATTATTGAATCATGTAATGTGATAATTCTTGAGAAATGTGTTGCTGTGCTCTTCAGTCTGAAGAGTGATTTGATGCAGCTCTCCATGCTACTCTATCCTGTGCACGCATCTTAATCTCTGGATAGCAACTGAAACATACGTCTTTCTGATTCTGCTTACAGCATTTATTTCTTGGTCTCCCTGTGCGATTTAACCCCCCTCCCGCCCTTTATTTTCCTCCAATACAAACTGGTGATCCCTTGGTGTCTCAGAATGTGTACTTTATCAACTAGTCCCTTCTTTTAGTCAAGCTGTGCCACAAATTTCTTGTATCCACAATTCTATTCAGTACCTGCTCATTAATGACGTGATCTTCTCATCTAGCTTTCAGCATTCTTCTGAGCCCCTCATTTCAAAAGCTTCTATTCTCTTCTTATTTAAATTGTTTATCATCAATGTTTCATTTCCATACATGATGACACTACAGACAAATAACTCCAGAGGACATTTCCTAATACTGAAGTCCATATCTGTCTCTTCTTCAAAAATGCTTTGCTTGCCATTGCTAGTTTACATTTTATATCCTCTTTACTTTGGCCATGATCAGTTATTTTCCTGCCTAAATAGCAAAACCTGTCTACCACTTTAGATGTCTCGTTTCCTAAGCTGTTTCCCTCAGCATCACCTGATTTTAATTCAGCTATAGTCCACTACCCTTGTTTTGCTTTTGTTGGTGTTCATCTGACATCCACCTTTCTTTCAAGATGCTGTCCAGTCTGTTTAACTGTTCTTCTAAGTCTTTTGCTGTCATTGACAGAATTGCAATGCTATTGGCAAATCTCAATTTTTTAATTTCTTCTCCCTGAACTTAAATTCCTACTCCAAATTTCTCTTTGGTTTCCTTTACTGCTTGCTCAATGAACAGATTGAATAACATCTGGGATACGTTACAACTATGTCTCACTCCCTTCTCAACCATTGCTTCCCTTTCATGCCCCTTGGCTTGTATAATTAATGTCTGGTTTCTGTACAAGTTGTAGACAGCCTTCTGCTCCCTATATTTTACTCCTGCTACCTTCAGAATTTCAAAGAGAGTATTCCAGTCAACACTGTCAAAAGCTTTCTCAAGTCTACAAATGCTATGAATGTAGGTTTGCCTTTCCTTAACCTATCCTTTAAGATAACTCATAGGGTCAGTATTGCCTTACTTGTTCCTACATCTCTCCAGAATCCAAACTGATCCACCCCAAGATCTGCTTCTGCCAGTTTCTCCATTCATCTGTATAGAATTCGTGTTAATATTTTGCAACTGTGACTTACTAAATTGTTAGTTCAGTAATTTTCATACCTCCCAGCAACTGTTTTTTTAGGAATTGTAATTATCACATTCTTGTTGAAGTCTCATCTTGTACCCCAGATGGATGTTATGTCATGACTGGCTCTTCCAAAGCTATCAGTAATTCTGACAGGATGTCTACTCCTGGGGCCTTGTTTTGACTCAGGTCTTCCAGTGCTCAGTCAAGTTTTTCACATGGTATCATACCTCCCAACTGATCTTCATCTACATCATCCTCCGTTTCTATAATATTGCCTTCAAGTTCAGCTCCCTTGTATAGAACCTCTATCTACCCCTTCTACCCCTCAGTTTTCTCTTCTTCACTTAGGACTGGTTTTCCATCTGAGCTCTTGACATTCATAAAGCTGCTTCTTCTTTCACCAAAGGCTTCTTTAATTTTCCTGTAGGTGTACCTCTCTTTCCCCAAGTGAAATGCGCTTTTAAATCCTTGCGCTTTTAAATCCTTCCATTTGTCCTCTAACTATTCCTGTTTAGTCAGTGTGCACTTCCTTCCAATCTCATTTAGTACATGTTTGTATTCCATTTTGGCTTCTTTCTTATATTTTTTCCTTTCATCAGTTAAATTCAGTATCTCCTGTGTTATCCAAGGATTTCTACTAGGCCTTGTCTGTTTACCTATTTTTTTCTCAGCTGCCTTCACTATTCATCTCTCAATGCTACCCATTGATATTCTACTGTATTCCTTTCCCTTGTTGTAGTCAACTGTTGCCTAATGCTCCATCTGAAACTTTCCTGTGTCTCCAGGTCTCTTCCACATGTACAACCTTCTTTTATGATTCTTAAACCAAGTGTTAGTGATGATTTAATAATTCTATATGCAGAATTCTACTGGGTGCCTTCCTCTTTCATTCATTTTCCCTAGTCCACATTCACCTACTATTTTTCCTTCTCTTCCTTTCCTACTATTCCAGTCCCATCATAATTAAATTTTCATCTTCTCTACCTATCTGAATTATTTCTTTTATCTTATCACACATTTCTTCAATGTCCTCTTCACCTGCAGAGCTAGTTGGTGTATAGACTTGTGCTACTGTGGGTCATATGGGCTTCTTGTCTGTCTTGACCATGTTAACGTGTTCAGCATGCTGTTCCTATTAGCTCACTTACATTCCTGTTTTCTCATTCATTATTTGTATTTATTACCCAGTATTCATCTGACCAAAAGTCCAGTTCCTCCTACTACCAAACTTCACTAATTCCACCTATATCTAACTTCAACCAATCCATTACCGTTTTTAAAGTTTCTAACTTACCTACCTGATTATAAGATCCAACTTTCCACACCCTAATTCAGAAGAATGCCAATTCTGTTTTTCCTGGTGATGACATTCTCATGAGTAGTCCCTGTCTGTAGATGTGAATGAGGGACTATTTCACCTTTGGAATATTTTATCTAAGAGTAAGCTATCATCATCTAACCATACGGTAGAGCTGCTTGCCGTTGGAAAAAATTACAGCTGTAGTTTCCCCTTGCTTTCAGCAGTTCACAGTACTAGTATAGCAAGGCCGCTTGGTAAATATTACAAGGCCAGATCAGACAATCATCCAGACTGTTTCTCCTGAAGCTACTGAAAGGGCTGCTGCCCTTCTTCAGGAACCAGACGGCCTCACAACAGATACCCCTCCATTGTGGTTGCACCTAAGGTACGGCTGCCTGTATTGCAGAGGCACGCAAGCCACTCCAGTGACAGTTAGGTCCATGTTTGATGGGTAAACACGTAGAAAAAGTAAATAAATATGTTTACTGTATTATTTTACGAGACTGCTAAAATCAGTAGGATAGAGGAGGCTGCTATGTGTTTGGTATGTTAACTTGGAATCACAGTTGCTGGGGGAAGACATCCTACAATTCATTCTCTTAGCAGATTTATCTGGAATAGATTTCTGTTTGAAAATCTGTAAGAAGTTGGTGTAGATACTTGGTATGTAAGAGTGCAAGGTTATGATGGGGCTCCATCAATGTCAGGGAAACTGCAAGGAATGCAAGCTGTAGTCAGAGCAGCCTACACTCTACAGCCACTATTCAGCTCACTTTCTTAATGTCGCTGTATCTGCACCTGCTAAAATTCGGCCAATCAGAAACTCGTTATGGACTATTAGAACAGCTCTTAACCTTCTTAGGTACCTGAAAAGGAAAAGTATCCTTTCAGATTGCGCTAACAATTGTGATGGATCACCAAGTGCAAAACTCTGACAAAGGTTTGCAACATGGTAGATGGAAAGATTTGATGCTGTCACTGATTTCTTGGAGCTGCTGGAGCCATTTACTGAAGCACTGGCAGTTATATTGGGTTCGCCGAAAGATTCCTCTCACACAGCCACAGAGATAAACTCTTTAGGGTCTAAAGTGTCCAATTATTCTGCAGTGTGAATTTGTCATCCCTCCCTTAGTAATAGAGTAATAGCTTAGTTGTTTTCATTTGGTTGTACTTTAAACAGAATTCTCCAGAAAGCAACACTGTGTTTGAGTGGAGCAATGAAAGTAGCTGAAGACACTAGAGAACAATTGAAAGTTCTGAGGTCTGATGCTACAAAAACTTTCAGGACTGTTTCTGAGAGAACAACTGAAATTTGTCAACAGTTAGGTATCTCAGTCTTAGTTCACCAGGTGGTTAAGATCAAAAGGGACAGACCAAGGTACTTCACATGTGATCCTGAAGAGTACTACTGAATGGTGATCTTTATCCCATTTTAGCTTTTTTTCTCACAGAGTTAAAGTTTGTAGAATGTAAGAAGGTACTGTTTGGATTTTCTACATTGTTCCCAGTTTCAGCGAGTAGCGCGGCGGAAGTCCTTATCAGCGCTCATTAAAAACCAGAAGCGCATTTTGATAGAATTAAATGATAAGAGCGCTATTTCTCCATAAGAATAACACAGACCGGAAATGAATTCTTCTGCAACACGGGTCAAGTAAATATAAGGCACGCTGAAAATTTCTAAGTCCGAATCAAGGTCACGCGCAGTGACAACAGCACAGCGCCACGCGGTGACACGCGTACAGTGCCAGAGACTAAGTCCCAATCAAGGTCACGCACTTTAACACGCGTACACTAACCAATAACGTATTCTTCAAATGCAGTGAGGCCATTCTCTAGGATGTGTGTTACGCGTCTGACTGCACGTGACCTTGATTCGGACTTAGAAATTTTTCAGCGTGCCTTATATTTACTTGACCCGTGTTGCAGAAGAATTCACTTCCGGTCTGTGTTATTCTTATGGGATTTAGCGCTCTTATCGTTTTTTTTAATCAAAATTCTCTTCCGGTTTTTAATGAGCACTGATAAGGACTTCCGCCGCGCTGCTCGCTGCTTGGAGTCACTGTGCGCCGAGAAGGCGGGACTGCAACGTAACACGGGTCCTAGTATTACGAGACCCGTGTTGCAGAATAATTCATTTTCGGTCGTTTAGTGTGTTCTCGTTGTGGGTTGCAGGGGTTAGGACCCCTGGGGAGGTGGGCAGGTAGTGTTTGTATTAGTTTTCTAATGTTTTTGTTTGTGTTTGTATTAGATGTGCGTTTCGTAAACTATTGTTGTGTTTAAAGTTTGATTGTGGTCGTTATTGGTCTGACTGCGCGTGACCTTGATTCGGACTTAGAAATTTTTCAGCGTGCCTTATATTTACTTGACCCGTGTTGCAGAAGAATTCACTTCCGGTCTGTGTTATTCTTATGGGATTTAGCGCTCTTATCATTTTTTTTAATCAAAATTCACTTCCGGTTTTTAATGAGCACTGATAAGGACTTCCGTCGCACTGCAGGCTGCTTGGAGTCACTGTGCGCCGAGAAGGCGGGACTGCAACACAACATGGGTCCTAGTATTACGAGACCCGTGTTGCAGAATAATTCATTTTCGGTCGTTTAGTGTGTTCTCGTTGTGGGTTGCAGGGCTTAGGACCCTAGGGGAGGTGGGCGGGTAGTGTTTGTATTAGTTTTCTAATGTTTTCGTTTGTGTTTGTATTAGATGTGCGTTTCGTAAAATATTGTTGTGTTTAAAGTTTGATTATGGTCGTTATTGGTCGCACCAGACCGCTGGTGAGATTTTTTTTTTAATGGATTAAAAGAACTTAACATCTTGTTCTCTTTTAGGTTAAGATGTTATAACCTCAATAGAATAAGAACCTCAAAGTCCTGCTCAGACACACAGCCGAAGGCCATCCTAGAGAGAAAACTGACTCTAAGCCGCGAGCAGCGCGGCGGAAGTCCTTATCAGCGCTCATTAAAAACCGGAAGTGCATTTTGATAGAATTAAATGATAAGAGTGCTATTTCTCCATGAGAATAACACAGACCAGAAGCGCGCAGTGACAACAGCAGAGCGCCACACGGTGACATGCGTACAGCGCCAGAGACTAAGTCCCAATCAAGGTCACACACTTTAACACGCGTACACTAACCAATAAGGTATTCTACAAATGCAGTAGCGTCTTTTCGGTCTGTATTAGAGTTGTCCCTGATGAAATATTGTTATCTTTAAAGTTTCATTGTGGTGGTTATTGGTCGCGCCAGACCGCTCGTTAATTTTTTTTTTTTTTTAATGAATTAAAAGAACTTAACATTTGTTTATTTTTAGGTTAAGATGTTATAACCTCAATATAATAAAAACCTCAAAGTCCTGCTCAGACGCACAGCTGTAGTGAAGAATGAGAAGAATTCAAGGCCTTCATTGAATTTTACATTGAAGATACGAAATGTGGAGTTGAAGGCATTCAGTTCTTCCAGAATTACATTTACAGAGGAGAAAAATTGTTAAAGAACATTCTAGACTTTCATCTGCCATGGAAGCACGGCAGTTATGCAACAAAGGTATGTATCCAAAGACCAAAAAGCATCTGAAGATATTAGTCACACTGCCTGTAACTATAGCCACAATAAAGAGGTCATTCTCCACTTCAAAGAGAGTCAAGACATATCTGCAAAATTCATTAGGACAGGCAAGTTTTGAAGTTTGATGCCTCACATTACATCATACAACAATTATTTTATTGTCAGTTATTAATATTTACAAGCTCTACAAGTAAATAATGTGTGCGGCTGTATTAGTCCAATTACAATGCAAACTGTGTTTTATCATTCCAGAAATGACTGAATGGAGTAGTCCTCTTGTCCATTCATTGTTCAGTCTCTATTACACGGTTGGCTGTGATAGACGACCATGCCAAGAGAAAGAAGAAACTGGGTACTGGTACCATTACGTCATTATAGGAAACTTGCTTATTATTTTCTGGTACTTTTGTTTTACTTTTGATTATTTTTAGCCGTGATGTATTTATCTATTCATCTGTAGAACTATACACTTGCTATGGATGTTGTCAATGCTTCACATAATGTTTCTTATATTTGGACATAAAAATTTCTAGGATAAACACTTTTCAGAAACACTAATCCTCGGCTTGACTAATGATTAGCCCCTGGTGACATGTTTTGTAAAGTGCTTTGTTTCCAGATCAATTGTGCTAAGAAAGAAAGCATTTGAAGTGGACTGTCACATAGCATGCAGTTTATAGGTGCTAAATACTAACAATTTACTTAGTGACTTGCATCTACTCAATGTGTGTCACAATTATTCTACTACACTCTTTCATTTCCATTAATTCACACAGGAATTTTCAGTAACTACAACCTGTGTTTCATTTGTAAACATTGAAACAGTTTATGACAGTTCAGCTGCTGATTTTTGGGATACTGGTCTAAAATGAACATCTTGTACTTGAACAGTGCTGAACCCCCCCCCCCCCCCCCCCCAGAAGATACCATTCTCTACTCCCCCGTCATTAAACCTAACTTAGCCACATATGTACATAAGCATAAAGAAAGAAAATCTTAGAGAAGTTTTTGTTCATTTCAGTTACCATTTCCAATCCACAATCATTTGTGTTTGTATTTGTATTTTTTATTTGTTCTAGTAAATCTTACATGTACAGTATGAGGGGGGACCCAGAAGAAACCGGATTGTTGTCATAAAAAATTTATTGATGAACCTTTTTACAAAATTACTTCAGTCACCTACAAAATACTCTCCATTACATGTGATGCACTTGTCAAGTCTCTTTTCCCACTATTGGAAGCATGTTTGGAACTCTTCAAGTTTGATATTGTCCATTACCCTTTCCAGAGCTGTTCTTACCGCCTCCACATCGTCATAACACACCCCTTTTAGCGTTTTTTTCATTCGTGGAAATAGGAAAAAGTCGCATGGGGCTAGGTCCGGCGAATACAGAGCGTGGGGAACAACAGACCACCTCTGAGATGCCAAATATTGGGTCACTCGTAAGGCTGTGTGTGCTGGAGCGTTGTCAAGATGCAGAAACCAGTCACCTGATCGCCAAAGTTCCAGGCATTTCCTCCTCACATCCTCTTGCAGACGCCTTAAAATATCCAAGTAAAAGTGCTGGTTAACAGTCTGGCCATGGGGTATGAGTTCCCGACGCACAATTCCACAAACATAAAAAAAACAATGATCATCGTCTTCACATTTGACTTCACTTGCCTCGCTTTTTTTGGTCTGGGAGAGTTGGGAGTCCTCCACTGGCTTGACGCTTGCTTTGTTTCTGTGTCATACCCGTAACACCAACTCTCATCCCCTGTAATGACTTTGTTCAAGAAGTTTGGATCACGTGCAATCTCTGTTTTCAGGTCCTGACACACATTCACACGGATGGTTTCTTTGTTCCTGTGTGAGAAGACGCGGAACAAATTTAGCAGCAACGTGTTTCATGTGCAAATTCTCACTCAAAATCCGGTGGCACAAGCTCCAACTGATTCATGTCTCTGCTGAAATTTAGTCGATCACTTGGCGACGATCCTCATTGATCTTTTTGGCGGACCTATTCAATGTTCTCCTCATTTCGCAATGTTGAAGGGTGCCCAGAATGAGCTTGGTCTTCAACACACATCTCACCACGTTTAAAGTGCCCAAACCACTGAAAAACCTGTGTGCGGCTCATAGCGTCCTGCTGGAAAGCTTCCTGAAGCATCTGGTGTGTCTTCGTTGCAGTTTTTTTAAGCAGGAAACAAACTTTCACACACATTCTTTGTTGTTTTAAAGTTGCCATAACGACTTCACAGAGGTAACCCGCCAACAGTCAGAGAAACACAATACCACACTTGCACGTTCAGCTCTACACTGACGCCGTCTGCACAGCTGTTTCATGAAGGTCTCTACTAACACCATCTAGCGTGAGAACCCTGCACTACGTCTACGAGTGGCAGCGCCCTCGGAGTCCGGTTTCTTTTGGGTCCCCCCTCGTACAGTACATCAGGTATTGCACAGGTCAATGCAAATATATCTTCATGTTTACATGATGTTTTCCTTGTATTAATGAATACATTTTTTCACCTTTGGCTTTTAATTAAACCACTTTAACTACAAATTACAGCTGAAAATATGACTAAACAAATATTAATGATTACAGTCGTTACATCTTACAAGTACTTAGCCATATTTACATAATATTTTTGTAAGTAATAAAGAATGTGTCATATGGATTAACTTTCTTAGGCTCTCAAATATTTTGAAAGAACTCTTCCAGATTGTAGAAGCAATAGATTAATAGATATTCTTTTAATACTGCCTTATTTTTTTACATCTTTCATTACTTTAATTTCTTTTGGCAATGTAAATAATTTTACTGCAGTATATGTTCCTATATATTCCTTTTGGCACAAACTGGTTTTTATTTGAAGCATTGGAAAGACAGTTTTCTATTTTGTGTTGTGATTATGAAGATTTTCATTTTTGGGAGAATGTTAGAATTTGTTACTGCATATTTCTTAATAATCATTACACTTTCAGAGAGGTAAATATATGAGAGGAAGAATCCCCGTTCTTTTAAATAATGCTCTTAGGGTTTGTTACTTTTTATTCTAGCCATGATTCTCACTATTTTATTTTGTATCATGAAGAGCTTTAGGCAGGATAGTGAGTCACTCCAGAAAGTGACCCCACACTTTAAAATAGAATGTATATTAACATAGTAAACAATCATTAGACAGTCCTTATGACAACAGTTTTCAAGCACTCTCATTAAATAACATATGGTACTTAGTCTCTTAAATATACTACAAAGGTGATTGTCCCATCTAAGGCTGTTTTGGAGCCAGAGTCCTAGGAATTTTGTATTACCTACACTTGCAAAATATGTGTCTGATTTCTGAATTTCTATATCCTCTTCACTGTTTCTTTTGACACTGTGAAAATTCAATGCTACTGTTTTGTTTTCATTTATTATTAGTTTACTTTGGCTGTACCAGTTTACAACACTAGTTAATGTCTCAGGTAGTGTTGTCTGTAACATTTCTGCTGTCTTCCCACTGACTAAAATGTTTGTGTCATCTGCAAACTGGATAGTACTATAATATTGTTTGGCTAATGTTATGTCATTTATATATGGGGTGATTCAGGAGAAATGTCACAGAATTTGTGAGGTGATTCTTCATGTGAAAATAAACTGAAAAAGTCCTATGACCATGTGTCTGATTTTCAGTCATTGCAGAATTGAAGCGGGTTGAAGATTGCACACATACATGAATGGGTATGAAGACAATTGTGAATATTACTTATTGAAATGCCATGTAGGTGCTGTGGTGGACAAAATAATGGGGGATAGATGACTGATACATCCTACAAGAGGTGTGGCAGTTCTGTGATAAATGGCAGCAATGTGACATCGCACTGAGGCAACAGCTGCAGGCGTACCCCCTGTGCAGTCATAGCCTGAATCAGTAAGCAGTCATGAGGCTGTGTGTGTTGTGCTTGAGAGTTGTTTAATTGAGCAAGTCCACTGTGTACATTAATACCAACATGCCACATACAATCCCATACAAATACACATACATACCCATGCAAATTATGGGGACATGTTATTTGTTTATGGATATTGTAATGACAGTGCCCATGTGGCTGTGACAGAATAACAGAGACATTTCCCTGACTGACAAACCTCCCATGCCAAGATATTCCCCAGAGTTTTCAAACATTATGTGAATCTGGAACATTACCCAGTATACATGTAACATCAGAACGTGGTGCCATCCAGTCAGTTGAGGGAAGAGACGACATTATTGCAATAGTACAACAGTACCACAACCAGTAAATGGTGAACTAGCCATCAGCTTGATATTCCGCACACATAAGTGTGGCATGCATTACGTTCCATGGGCTTGTACCTATTCCATGTACAGATCGTGCATCATCTGCATCCAAGTGACACAGTACGAAGACAACTTTGTGGGTGAATGGCTGTGCACAGAGACATTGTGCAATACTGTAATACACTTTATTTACTGATGAGGCTACATTTACACACAGAGGTATCATGAACACCAACAATTGCCACAGATGGGCTATGAAGAACTCAAGTGACACAAAACAAGATTGCAAGTTAGGTTATCAGTGTACATCTGCCTGTGTTCCTACCAAAGTGCATGACAGCCTCAGCATATGCACATTTCCTGATAGAAGACCTACCTGCACTTCTGGAAGATGTGACATTAGAGCAGTGACGGGAAATGTACCTGCAATATGATGAATCACTAGTTCACTGTGCAGGACTGGTATCCCAGCATCTGAATAACACATTTCCTTGATGGTGGGTTGACCATGGCTGACCCATTAACTGGCTTGTCAGATTCTCAACCTAATCCCATTATAGGGCTGGTTAAACGGGGATGTATACACTATGAAGGGGGATACACATGAAGGACTTATCGCCAGCATCACTGATGCTGTTGCTCGCATTGAAGCATTCAAAGTGCAACACAACTCACCCTCCAATATGATGATAAGTATATTAAGATGGATTGGAGGACTTTTTGAACACCTCTTGTAGGAACAATCAGTTATCTGTCCCAGCATTATTCTGTCCACCACAGCGCCTACACAGCATTTCTGTAAGTAACATTCACGCTTGTCCTCATATCCATTCATAGCTGTGTGTAGCCTTCAACCCGCTGCAGTTCTGTAACAATCGAAAATTGGACACATGTTCTTAGGACTTCTTTGGTTTATTTTCACATGTAGAATCACCTCACAAATCATGTGACATTGCTCCTGAATCACTCTGTATATCAAAAATAGGATGGGACTCAGCAGGCAACTGAGCCCAGTGGTACATCATACTTAATCTTTATAATCTGAATAGTGTCTGGTTGATTTATTATCTTTCTGAAATTGTATTCCTATCACTTGCTTGCTGCCAATAAGATACCATCTAAGCCAATTGTCATGTGCACCTCTGATACCAATACCGTCAAGCTACTGCACCAAAAGGATACAGTCTATGATGCCAAAGGCCTTAGACAGATACAGGAATATGCCAGTTTCTTTTTCCCTACTATCACATTTTTTTAGCACAAATAACTTCAATATTGCTCTTTCTGTTGATCATCCTTTCCGGTAACTATGTTGGCTTGTGAATATTGTTGTTTTTGTTGTTGTGGTCTTCAGTCCTGAGACTGGTTTGATGCAGCTCTCCATACTACTCTATCCTGTGCAAGCTTCTTCATCTCCCAGTACGTACTGCAACCTACATCCTTTTGAATCTGCTTAGTGTATTCATCTCTTGGTCTCCCTCTACGATTTTTACCTTCCACGCTGCCCTCCAATACCAAATTGGTGATCCCTTGATCCCCTAGAACATGTCCTACCAACCGATCCATTCTGCTAGTCAAGTTGTGCCACAAACTTTTCTTCTCCCCAATCCTATTCAATACCTCCTCATTAGTTATGTGATCTACCCATCTAATCTTCAGCATTCTTCTGTAGCACCACATTCCGAAAGCTTCTATTCTCTTCTTGTCCAAACTATTTATCGTCCATGTTTCACTTCCATACACGGCTACACTCCATACAAATACTTTCAGAAATGACTTCCTGACACTTAAATCTATATTCGATGTTAACAAATTTCTCTTCTTCAGAAACGCTTTCCTTGCCATTGCCAGTCTATATTTTATATCCTCTCTACTTCGACCATCATCAGTTATTTTGCTCCCCAAATAGCAAAACTCCTTTACTACTTTAAGTGTCTCATTTCCTAATCTAATTCTCTCAGCATCACCCGACTTAATTCGACTACATTCCATTATCCTCGTTTTGCTTCTGTTGATGTTCATCTTATATCCTCCTTTCAAAACACTATCCATTCCATTCAGCTCGTTCAGCTGCTCTTCCAAGTCCTTTGCTGTCTCTAACAGAATTACAATGTCATCGGCAAACCTCAAAGCTTTTATTACTTCTCCATGGATTTTAATACCTACTCCGAAGTTTCCTTTTGTTTCCTATACTGCTTGCTCAATATAAAGATTGAATAACATTGGGGAGAGGCTACAACCCTGTCTCACTCCCTTCCCAACCACTGCTTCCCTTTCATGCCCCTCGACTCTTATAACTGCCATCTGGTTTCTGTACAAATTGTAAATAGCCTTTTGCTCCCTGTATTTTACCCCTGCCACCTTTAGAATTTGAAAGAGAGTATTCCAGTCAACATTGTCAAATGCTTTCTCTAAGTCTACAAATGCTAGAAACGTAGGTTTGCCTTTCCTTAATCTAGCTTCTAAGATAAGTCGTAGGGTCAGTATTGCCTCACGTGCTCCAATATTTCTACGGAATCCAAACTGATCTTTCCCGAGGTCGGCTTCTACTAGTTTTTCCATTCGTCTGTAAAGAATTCGTGTTAGTATTTTGCAGCTGTGGCTTATTAAACTGATTGTTCAGTAATTTTCACGTTTGTCAACACCTGCTTTCTTTGGGATTGGAGTTGTTATATTCTTTTTGAAGTCTGAGGGTATTTCACCTGTCTCATACATCTTGCTAACCAGATGGTAGAGTTTCATCAGGACTGGCTCCCCAAGGCCGTCAGTAGTTCTAATGGAATGTTGTCTACTCCCGGGGCCTTGTTTCGACTCAGTTCTTTCAGTGCTCTGTCAAACTCTTCACGCAGTATCATATCTCCCATTTCATCTTCATCTACATCCTCTTCCATTTCCATAATATTGTCCTCAAGTACATCGCCCTTGTATAGACCCTCTATATACTCCTTCCACCTTTCTGCTTTCCCTTCTTTGCTTCGGACTGGGTTTCCATCTGAGCTCTTGATATTCATACAAGTGGTTCTCTTTTCTCCAAAGGTCTCTTTAATTTTCCTGTAGGCAGTATCTATCTTACTCCTAGTGAGATAAGCCTCTACAACCTTACATTTGTCCTCTAGCCATCCCTGCTTAGCCATTTTGCACTTCCTGTCAATCTCATTTTTGAGATGTTTGTATTCCTTTTTGCCTGCTTCATTTACTGCATGTTTATATTTTCTCCTTTCATCAATTAAATTCAATATTTCTTCTCTTACCCAAGGAGTTCTACTAGCCCTTGTCTTTTTACGTACTTGATCCTCTGCTGCCTTCACTACTTCATCCCTCAAAGCTACCCATTTTTCTTCTGCTGTATTTCTTTCCCGCATTCCTGTCAATTGTTCTGTTATGCTCTCCCTGAAACTCTGTATAACCTCTGGTTTGGTCAGTTAATCAAGGTCCCATCTCCTTAAATTCCCACCTTTATGTTACACTTTTCTAGAAAATCTAGCAACTTCCAGAATACTTTTTTCTGGTATTTTCAAAAACACAGGCTGCAAAGCAACAGGTTTTTAACTAGCTATGTATTCCTTGTTACCTTTTTTGAATAGTGGCTTGAGTTTCACTGTCTTTCAGCAGAATAGAAAGATTCCAGTTGTGAATGAACAGTTGAAATGGTGGGCTAATGGTACGGCAACTAAGAAACCTGTTTCTTACTCACAAAATCCGTACCTACTGAAAATTTTGCTTTTAACTGACTAATTGCTAGTACCATTTATTTAGGGTTGGTTGGGGAAGTAATAGGGAGCTGGAATTTTTATTTAGCTTTTCTGGTGATATGGTAAAATTTTTATTGGAAGATTTGTAACACAAGAGTAATTGTTCACAAACATTTTAAAAGTATATATTAAAAGCACTGGCTACTTCTTCAGAATTTGCAATTTGTTTGCCATCTTGGTCTTGTTGGAGGTTTACACCTTTTCAACGGGGAGGGGACTCATTTCCTATGTGCTGTCTGACTATCTTCCACATGGCTCAAATTTTGTCCCTGGTCATTATTATATGGTGATCATTTGCCATCTTGTAGCTTATTTTATGACTTTGGGAAGCACTCTCTTATAATTCTTAAAATACACCAGCAATTTTTCAGTAACATTTTGTGTTCTTGAACTTCTATTAAGTATATTCTTCTCAGCAAAAGATATTTTAATATCTGTTGTCAACCAAGAAACATTTGTTTTACTAGTTTTGAATTTTTTGTTTTTAAATGGAAAATAAATCTTGAAATAATGTGGGACTATTTCGATGAACATGTCAGATGTTTTACTTGCGCCATGACAGTTGTCTGTGTCATTCCATGTTTCTTTTTTCAGTAAGTGTCTGAGATGTTCTAAGTTTTGTCTGCTAAAATTTCTACCTGTTCTTGTTATCTGTAGTTCAATATTGCCAGTAGTTTCTATTGTGAATTCAATAGATTCTTCATAATGATCACTGAAACCCATTTTCATATTTCCAATTTTGTATAAGTATTTAGCTGTATTTATTGGAACCTGATCTTTAGTACTGCTAGATAATTGGTGATTCCAGTAGAGTAGGTGATTGAATAGTGTGTATGTTTTAAGTTTTAATAAGGCCTCAAGGTTTGATCTGTCTTTTGATTCTTGTTGAAATCTATGTTAAAGTCATCACACATGGTAGTTGCTTTACTAGATATGCACTGTTAAGAGCTTTCTCAAGATTTTCAAGGAAAGGAGATATGTTTCCATCTGAGCTTCTGTACATACAAATAACAATTATATTTAAATTAGTCAGTTCTCTAGCAGAAATTTTGCAGTCTTGCTATTTCCCTAGCCAATCAATGAACTGCAAGCAACAATGTTTGATGTCTTCTCCAACATCTGTGCATGTTCCTCCATACATAGAGGTTTTTCTACAAGTGATAACATGTTTTCTGTTAACCACTGTTCACCAACACATATTTCTTTTAATTCATTTGATAACAATATTTCCAACTCACTAGCTTCATTTGATATGGATAGCACATTTTGGAGAAGGGGCATAAATTTGGATCATGGCTTGTTTACTTGGTTGCTTAGGCCTACCTTGTTTTTAAAAGCTGCACATGACATATCATTTATTTTACTGTTGTGTATTTCTTTCAAAGGCAATGTTTTACATGATGAATTTAACATTTCTCTATAATCAGTTGCTGTAAAAAACCTTGTGGTTCTTTCCTGTTGCATGTGGGGTGAATTGATGTGTCATGACACGGGGTTTCAGCTGTGAGTTTTGAAGCTGTGACTTGGGGTACTGCAACTACACTTGATGGAGATCCTCTTCTTGTTGCTTGAGATTTGTCTGGAATCATTGGAGTATTTGATTCTTCAATTGAAACCAATGATTCCATTGCTTGCTGGATGCTGCATGAAGCCTGGATGATTTCAATTTAATGGTTTCAAATTATACTGCACAGTGCTGCTTTGCCCTTCATGCATCTATGTGTTCTATGGATAGTGAAGTCATCCCTTTTTTGGCTCACTGCATTAATATATGTTGTTGTATTCTACAGTCCAAAGACAGGTGTGATACAGCTCTCCATGCTTCTGTATCCTGTGCAAACCTCTTCATCTCTGGGTAACCACTGCAACCTACATCCTTCTGATTCTGCTTACTGTATTCATTTCTTGGTCTCCCTCTGCTATTTACTCTTCGCCCCCCCCCCCCTTCTCACTCCCCTCCAGCACTAAACTGGTGATCCCTTGGTGTCTCAGAATGTGTCCTATGAACCAGTCCCTACTTTTAGTCAAGTTGTGCCACAAATTTCTTGTATCCACAATCCTATTAAGTACCTCCTCCTTAATGGTGTGATCTACTCACCGAAGCTTCTGCATTCTTCTGTAGCACCTTCTGTAGCACCAAGTTTCAAAGGCTTTTATTCTCTTCTTATTTAAATCGTTTATCATCCACGTTTCCCTTCTGTACATGGTGACATTACAGACAAATAACTCCAGAAAAGACTTCCTAACACCTAAGCTCTATATCCGATGTTAACAAATGTCTCTTCTTCAGGAATGTTTTGCTTTTTATTGTTAGTCTACATTTTATATCCTCTCTACTTTGGCCATGATCAGTTATTTTTCTGCCTAAATAGCAAAATTTATCTACCATTCATTTCCTAAGCTAATCCCCTCAGCATCACCTGATTTAATTCAACTATATTTCACTGCTGTTGTTTTGCTTCTCTTGATGTTCATCTGACATCCACCTTTCAAGATATTGTCCATTCTGTTCAACTGCTCTTCCAAGTCCTTTGCTGTCTCTGACAGAATTGCAGTGTCACTGGCAAATCTAAAAATTTTTATTTCTTCTCCCTGAACATTAATTCCTAGACCAATTTTTCTTTGGTTTCCTTTACTACTTGCTCAATGTACAGATTAAATAACATCTGGGATAGGCTACAAGTATGTCTCACACTCCCTTCTCAAACATTGCTTCCCTTTCATGCCCCTTGACTCGTGTAGCTATTGTCTGGTTTCTGTACAAGTTGTAAATAGCCTGTCGCTCCCTGCACTTTACCCCTGCTACCTTCAGAATTTCAAACAGAGTATTCCAGTCAAAACTGTCAAAAGCTTTCTTTAAGTCTACAAATGCTATGAACATAGTTCGCCTTTCCTTAACCTATCCTCTAAGATAACTCATAGAGTCAGTTTTGCCTTGCATGTTCCTACATTTCTCCAGATTCCAAACTGATCTACCCCAAGGTCTGCTTCTGCCAGTTTCTTCATTCTTCTGTGTAGAATTCATGTTAATATTTTGCGATTGTAACTTATTAAACTGCTAGTTCGGCAATTTTCATACTTGCCAGCAATTGTTTTCTTTGGAATAGGAATTATTATATTCTTGCAGAAGTCTGGGGATTTTTTACCTGTCTTATACACATTGCACACCAGATGGAACAGTTTTGTCACTGTTGGTTCTCCCAAGGCTATCATTAGCTCAGACAGAATGTCGTCTACTCCTCGGGCCTTGTTTCAACTTAGTTCTTTTGGTGCTTTGTCAAATTCTTCTTGCAGTATCATATCTCTTATCTCACTTTTATCTACATCTTTCTCCAATTCTATAATGTTGCCTTCAAGTTCATCTCCCCCTTGTATAGATCCTCTATATACTCCTTCTGCCTTTCAGCTTTCCTTTCTTTGCTTATGACTGGTTTTCTATCTGATCTCTTGATATTCATAAAGCTGCTTCTCTTTTCTCCAAAGACCTCTTTAATTTTCCTGTAGATGGGATCTATCTTTCCACTGGCAAAGTACCTTTCTGAGTCCTTACATCTGTCCTCTAGCCATTACTGCTTTGTCATTGTACACTACCTGCCAGTCTCATTTTGCGGACATTTGTATTCTCTTTTGGCTTCTTTCTTTGCTGCATTTTTATATTTTGTCCTGTCATCAATTAAATTCAGTATTCGCTGTGTTATATAAGGATTTCTGTTAGGACTTGCCTTTTTACTATTTGATCCTTTGCTGCCTTCATTGTTTCATCTTTCAAAGCTACCCATTCATCTTCTTTTGTATTCCTTCCCCCTGTTGTAGTCAGTCGTTGCCTAATGCACCCTCAGAAACTCTCAACAACCTCTGGTTCTTTCAACTTATCCAGGCTCCAGCTCGTTAATTTAAAACCTGGTTCTGAAATCTCTTTCTTACCATTACAAAGAGGTGACAAAAGTCATGGGATAGTGTTATACACATATACAAATGGCAGTAGTATCGAGTACACAAGGTATAAAATGACAGTGCATTAGCTGAGCTCTCATTTGTACTTAGGTGATTCATATCATGGCTGCACAATGGAAATTAACAGACTTGAAATGCAGAACGATAGTTGGTGCTAGACGAAAGATACATTCCATTTCGGAAATCGTTGACCCACAGTGTCAAGATATACCAAGAATATCAGATTTCAGGCATTACCACCCACCACGAATATTGGAGTGGCTGACAACCTTCATTGAAAGAGTCGTCGAATTGTCAGTGCTAACAGACAAGCATCACTGCGTGAAATAACCACAGAAATCAAAGTGGGACGTGAGACAAACATATCCACTAGGACAATGCGTCGAAATTTGTCTTTAATGGGCTATGGTAGCAGATGACCGATGCGAGTGCCTTTGGTGATGGTATGACATCACCTCCCCGGGGTTTGTTACCCTATCAATTGGACCCTACGCGGCTGAAAAACCGTGGCCTGGTCAGAAGAGTCCCAATTTCAGTTGGTAAGAGCTGATGGTAGGGTCTGAGTGTAGTGCAGACCCCATGAAGCCATGGACACAAGTTTTCAACAAGGCACTGTGCAAGCTGGTGGTGACCCCAAAATAGTATTGACTGTGTTTTCTTGGAATGGACTGGATCCTCTGCACGTGCTGAACCTATCACTGACTGGAGATCGTTATGTTTGGCTACTTGGAGAACATCTGCATCCATTCACGGACTTCATGCTCCCAAACAACATTGGAATTTTTATGGATGACAGTGCACGGTGTCATCGAGCTACAATTGTTTATGATTGGTTTGAAAAACAATCTGTACAATCTGAGCGAGTGATTTAACACCCAGATGACCCCAACATGAATCTCACTGAACATTTATGGGACGTAATCGAGAGGTCAGTTTGAGCGCAAAATCCCACACCGGCAACACTTTCGCAATTATGGACGGCTATAGAGGCAGCATGCCCTAATATGTATGCAGGGGACTTACAACAACTTGTTGAGCCCATGCCACATCAAGTTGCTCCACTACGCTAGGCAAAAGGAGGTCAGACACAAGATTAGGAGGTTTCCCATGGCTCTTGTAAGCCCAGTGTATACAAGCGATATGCAACATTTCGGTGTTTCCAAATATTTTCCACGAGTACAATGATTCTTAAACCAATTAGATTATGCTCTATGCAAAATTCTGCCAGTCAGCTTCCTCTTTCATTCCTTTCTCCCAGTCGACATTCACTGATAATTGTCCATTCTCTTCCTTTTCCTAGTATAGTATTGCAGTAACTCACCCCATCATGATTAAACTTTCATCTCCCGTAACTATCTGCCTAATTTCGTTTATCTCAGCATTCTGTCTCTTTTCTCAAAAATATTAGAAAGGCTTTTCAATAAGAGGCTAACAGGCTTCTTAGAGGTAAATGGCATTCTGTCAGAATCTCAACATGGATTTAGAGCAAACCGCTCAACCGAATCTGCAGTTCACTCCTTTCTATTAGAGGCACTGATAGCATTAGACAACAAAAAACTTACCATGGGCATATTTTTAGATTTGTCATAGGCATTTGACACCATAAATCATGACAAATCACTACACAAGCTAGAAAATCGTGGCATTAGGAGAACAGCTGACAACTGGCTCAGCTCTTATCTTAAGAACAGGGTACAATATGTGGAAATAGATCAAGAAAGGGACAGCGTCATTAGGAAATATAATTCCAAGCTACTGACTGTTAAATATGGAGAGCCACAAGGATCAGTAATGCGTCCTGTTCTGTTCTTACTCTATGTAAATGACCTAAACATAAGCAATGACAGCAGTAAAATATTTCAATTTGCTGATGATACGAGTGTTCTAATTACAGGAAACTCAGAAGAAACTCTTGTAAAAAACATAAAAGAAGCCACTGACGGGCTACCATGTTACTTTGATGACAATGACTTAATAATAAACACTGAAAAAACTATAGCTATGGATATACACACAGCACAAACAAAAAAATCTGATATCACCCAATCTAGAGCTATATGGACAGACAATTGCCAAAACAGTCTGTACCAAATTTCTTGGACTTCAACTACAAGACAACTTGAAATGGAAAGCACATATTGAACAAATGAACAAAAAAATTAAGTACTTCTTGTTTTGTGCTACGTACATTAAAACATTGTACCACCTACAACACCCTTCAGTGTGCATATTATGCAGTTGTACACACTCACCTGCGCTATGGGATTATGTTCTGAGGAAATTCTGGAGATGCCATCAAAAAAAAAAAAAAAAAAAAAAAAAAAGAAAGAATAATGAAAGGGGTAGATAATCGCAAATCATGTAACCCATTGTTTCAAAAAGGGATGATCCTGCCACTTCCTTGCATATATATATTTGAAAATATAATGTATTTAAAGCAAAACTTACATAAAAAAGACCACTCATCACTCAACATCACACAATACACAGCTACGATACATGACAAAAATTGGATGTACATGTTCAAAGTGCCAACACCAAGTTATTTCAAAACAGCCTTATCCATCCTAGTATCAAACTATACAATACCTTACCAGATACCATTAAACAAATACAAAACATTGGTCACTTCAAATCTAAACTGATGTCGTACTTGGTTGATCACTGCTTTTACACAGTAAATGAATACCTACAAAACTAAATTTGTGTGTGTTTACCCAATGTAGTCTCGTTCAGAAGAACATTTGTATTTTATCTCTCTGTATATAGTGTAACAACATTTATTTAAGTATTCATCATTAATTTATATATTAATGTATGTTATTAAGTACAAAGGTATATTACACGTAAAACTGTTAATATTAACAAAAAATCCAAATATCTCTTGCACATTGTGCAGCTGTAGATGAAAATGGATCAATAAATCAAAATGAAATCAATCTCTTCATCAACTGCGGAGCTTTGGCATGTAAACTGGTACCACCTGCTTGGTGTCGTCTTTGTGTCTACCTTGGCTACAACAGTTCTTTCACTATGGTGTGCTCTTCATAGGACCTATTTTTCAATAAATGTTACACTGCTGAAAAGCTTGCATATTTTCCTCAGCGTTCGGTCAGTGGCTTCTCGTTTACACGCGATGTTTTCATGAGGTGAAGTCTCATAGGTACGTTTATTACAAACACTTTCACATCCATACCCTTTTCCAATGCTTCCCGCAGAGATCGTAAAGCAAACTTTGCCCCGTTTTTGTAGACATCGTTCACTCCAGCTAAAATAATTAAGAATTACAACTTCCTTGATTAATGCATGTGTTAATGTATTGATAACTTCTCGGAGTGGAGCACTTGGTTTCACAAATCCAACAACACTTTGATTTATTACTTTTCATTCATAATCTTTGCAAGTCCTTTTCCATGACTATCAGAAAGCAAGTAAATAATGCCATCACATCGTTTTACACGTTGACAATTATTGTTTGTTGTTTTAGGTTTTGAATCTCGCAGTTGCATATTTGCGTCACTTCAATATTTCTGGTATCACTCTGAATTTCTTTGTGCACACTATATTAGGTTCATTTAATAAGTGTCTTGGATAATATGACACTTTGCTTTTCACTTCGTTTGGAATTTCGAAATTACTGTGAGGCAAATTTGATTTGTTTGCATGGTTTTGGTCGTTATTTTAAACTTTTCAACTGCTAGCTATAATTGTTTTTGCGCTCGCGTTTTGGTTTACTTACAATTCTTTACGAAACATTTTGTCAGATGGCTTTATGCCATAATTTGCTGCATTCGATTTTTGCACATAGTTATGAATGTAGTTTTTTTTTTCACAGTTTTCCACTTGTCTGCGGAGGACGTCTTCTTGCTTCATCAGCGTCCCACCTTTTCCCAACTGAAGTTAATATTACCACATGTAATGAATTCATTCAGAAATCTTTACGTATATGGTTAAGCTGATAGACATCCACAAAGCTGAGAATTTTTGCCAATAACCCTCTCTCTGGTTTTCCAGTTAGTCAGTAAGGTACGCTGGACAGCTTTAAACTTGGCACACAGATTTACTCTCTAAGATGCGTTCTAAGTACAGAATTATTTGAACATTATCAGCAGTGTCTATGTCGTCATTTCAGAAGGGACTGCGAGCTTTTCAACCGAGAATTCAGAATTACTGTAAGCGATTTTGTTTTTGTATATAATCTTGTGTAGTAAATAAAGCCGTCACCAGTCCAGAAATTGGTTTGAACACCACAATGCTTTACTAGTAGTGGTCTTGTTGAGTGGTACGCCTTCCTGACTTAACGAAGTCAGTTACAGGGAGAACTACAAGAGTGGATTTCGAACCACGGCATAGCTCGGTATTTTTAACATCATAAAACATTGCCAGAAATGAATAAGTGATACGTAACTGATTTTTAAAAAATCAGGAATCGAAGCCGTGAATCTTACAACCACAAGTGGACACTGTACCTCTGTGCCATAATGTTATAACGTATGTTAAGGCCGTATAACTTGAAGGTAAATATTTGTGATTATTTATTGAATCATATTACATACATTATCATTTTACAATGTGACGGTAGAGTACACTTTACTTAGTAATTCTTCACAATAATTTCCCAAAGGCAGTTTGACTTGTTCATATTTAGAACTGTCTGTATTTAGGAATGCCTTTGCGCAAATGGGGTGTGTTTACGACATCTCTGTCTTATTTTATTTTCCGGAAAGTATTAAGTGGTACATTAGTACACATCGTTTGACTCCGAAATGTATACCTGACATTTCTCAAAAGTTGCCAGCAGTGTGGAGATGCATCGAATAAGATGGCAACTGCGTAGAAACACTCCACAGACGCTACATGTGTGCCCTCTGACGGTTGGACGACAAACACTTCCAAGTAGTTTCAATTGTCACCACTGTGTAGCGCTGCTATGCAGCACACGATCAAATTTTTAGATAAAAACGTTATTCTATGTAACCGGTGACGAAAATGCTATATATCAATGAATAAAAGAGTACATAATTCTTTAATATGGTAGAAAAATGCCATGTGGCCTATAACTAATGGCAGTTACATGATGAAGTACAGTATGAACTTGGTTATATGTATGTTATTGATAGTCCATATAAACTGAAACGTCCATACTTCTGCATGAATCGACGAATAGAAAATTCTTCTTCTTCTTCTTCTAAATTTTTGAATGTGCTCGAGTTTACTCGAGCTCACATGTCGAATCCAAAGATAGTAGCGGGTAAGCTTGTAGTTTCCGGTCAAATACGATGTGTGAGTTCCACGGGATTATAAACGATGCCATGCCCATGTCATCCTAGGATCTTCGAAGCGGCTCTTACTATGTAAATTGCAATAGGAGACGGCATGCCTGTGCCTTTCAAAGTCATAAGGCTCTCTGCACACGGAGCAACTCAAAATCAACTCGGTGATGACGTGAATTGGTAACGGGTCGGCGGTGAATCACTTCCTGTGTAGTTAATTAAGCCTCAGCGGATGACGCGACTGCAGTCAATCGCCTGCAACGCGTTGCCAACCAGTTTCCAGCGACTCTGCGCCCGTGCTGCCAAGAAATTTGCGTTGCGTCGTGTCTTCGAACACAGCTGTGTATTGGTTTGATTTAGGGATGGAAGAACGGGTTGTGAACAGCAGCTTTGAACATGATGGTCGAAAAACACCCTATTTTATAAACTACAAGCTCCCAGGCTTCTCCAGTGGTGATTTGACAGAGAAAGTTGGTTGTGAAGTGGGGAAAATTACGTGTGTAGTGTACTGTACATCTATTGTTTAACTCTTTGATGCACAGATTTTATGTTTAATTAATTTTTTAATAAAACATGCATTTTCTATGTCTGGTGGGGTTGCTAATAAAGGAAAACATGAATTAAAATTTTTTATTGTATTGATTTTGGTTTTAGATGGTGGTATATATAATATACCACCATGCCACTTAGGGCCGTACCTAAAGTTTTTGAGATATCTTGGTTTGTGCTTGTAACTCACCTTTAAATTCTACTCTAAGCAGTAATAATTAGTATAATTAATGTAAAATAATTTTATTTCTGGCAATTGGTCATTTACAATACAAAATCAAATTACAAACCTTACAAATAAAATATGTTTCTTATTCCTTTTTGTGAAAATCTTGAAAGCACCTTTTTGTTTTGCTAAGGCACAAAGGCACTTTGCATTCAGCGCACATCCAGAAAGTGCGCACTTGCTTCTTTTTTGTACTGCATTTCGCACAACGTCTGGCGGTAGTACGCTCTGGCTGGTGGGATGAATTGTCGAGACGCTGGCGTGAGGAAACATATGGCTTGTTTTTCTTTACGTGGACTTGACTCTCATGAAGTCTAGATGGCCTCAATGGTGTTTTCTGGGTTACTAAGCTTTGCAGGATACTCATCCTGAAGACTTTGGCAGTCATTTTTTCTCTATCGCCTAGTTCCTTCCAAATTATATAGCTGTTGACGATACTGACATCAAGCAGGTGAAAGAATATTCGGTGCCACCACTTTTTACTTCTCCGGCTTATTTCATATGATTTTTTCAGTTGGTCGAACTTGTCGACATTGTTCATGTGTGCATTGTAATCCATCACTGCTTGAGGACAAGGTAGCTCTATGCGTGAACCATCTCTTTCACGGCGAGTCACTGTAGTAACTTCAGGACTGTGAAAATTTGAAAGGAGATGAACAGCTCTCTTATCTTTCCACTTCAAGTAGAGGATGCCACAGTTGCTGACCCTCCAGTCAAATTCACCTCTGCTTAATTCTTTGTCTGTTTTTAATTTGGGTAAATGTTTCCTTGTTGGTTGAACTGTCCCACAGGCATATATGTTTCTCTGCTGTAAACCAGCCAACAAGTTATAGCTATTGAAATAGTTGTCGAAATAAAGATAATGGCCTTTATTTACGAGTTCAGAGGACAAACTCAGCACTACATGCTCCCCAAGGCCTGTTTGCACTGTGTCACCTACTTTTCCGGTGTAAATATCAAATTTCAAGTTGTAAGAGGTCTTGTCACACAGCATCCACACTTTGTAACCACGCTTTATGGGTTTATCTCTCATGTATTGTTTCATACTGTTGCGGCCTTTGAATTTGATCATTGACTCATCAATTGCTAGGTGTTTGCTGGGTTGGTAACACTTGGAAAAAGATTCAGATAGTATCTTGATCACTGGTCGCAGCTTGTACAGTTTGTCATAACCTGGGTGTCCTTTTTCTGGATGCAATGTGTTATCATTCAGATGAATGTTCCTCAGTAACCATCCAAACCGATTTACTGCCATCAGAGATGCAATATAACGATCATGAAGTTCTGGGGCACTAGACCAGTAGTCTCTGTATGCTGGCATACGCTTTATACCCATCAAAATGTTGATTCCCAGGAAAGTTCGTATTTCATTGTCAGTTGTTGGAGTGAAAGACTTGCCAGATTGCGTCGCATATAAATTTGTTTGGAAAACGATTAGCTGAACTAGCTCTTTTGGAAATATTTTTTCGAATATATCGATAGGTTCTGGATCATCAATGTCCCTAATAAAAGCACTTGGTCCTGATTCACTGTCGAACTGCATTCCTGAGGTAGCATTGAATTGTTGTCCCCAAGTTGGCGCTGTGTCAGCAGCGCGTTTTGGCGGAGTGGACTCACTTTCTTCCTCGCTCTCTGAAACTTCGCCTTCAGACGACACAATAGCCTCCGCAACAATGCTTGCTTCATAATCAGATTCGTCATCTGTGGTGTCAACAGTGGAATCCTCGTCTGATGGAATTTCACACAATAATCGTTCGATTTCTTCATCTCGTAAGCCTCTTCTTGACATTTTCATTTTCAAACAACAGCCTGAATCCAAGTAAAGAATACGTAAGCAAAACAAAATGGAGAAAGAGCTAAAATAAGTCACAACACAATTAAAAACTAAACTTTGTAGCGGAGGATTTCGAATTTTATACTAGGAAACGAAATGCAATAGAATACTGCTACATGCACGGTGGTACAAATAATATACCACCAAAATAAATTGTATATAAATAACGGAAGATTGTGCATATGAATGTATACATGGGTTCATACCGTAGCTGTGACGTCCAAGATATGGAAAAAACACAGGCGCAACAAGAAATTCGTTATAAACCACTATTCACACGCAAAAACCATGCACAACTCAGCACGCAGCTTTCACAGTTGTAATCTATGCAATTCTTGGCGGGAACTGATTCCTTATAGGCAGTGAGTGCCATCTGTCTGATAAGTAGAGAACTAGGTGAGCATATTAGAGTGGTGGTCGTGCAGTTAAACCACTGTGCAAAGAGCCAAGAAAATTTTCAAAAGGTGGTATACTATGTATACCACCGTGCTCCAAAGAGTTAAAATAAAATTGCAGTATGCCATTCGAAGAAAATGTACAAAAAATTGTAAATCATACCAACAGTATAACTGTGATCCTAGGTGAGTGCAATAGCCTCACTTATGCGTCGAAAAACATGATGTCTCCTGTACATGGTATACGCGCATTGGCGTCCCAACTATTTCTTTGGGCGGGGGGGGGGGGGGGGAGGGGGCAAATAAACCCATTTACTGATTTCGTCTTTCAGCTAAACCGTTAAGAACATGGTAGTATGGGAAGGTATGTTACTGTAGACTGCAATACCAATAGGCCATACACAGATCTTTTGTTATTATTACTGTTTTACAAACATCTTAATGGAAAAAGAAAAACCTAGTTTGTTTGAAAAAGAAGGAATTTATTTTCATTTTATTTAGACTAGAAAAATTTACGTACAATTTCAAATGCTGTTTTACTTTCGACAGTTTGGGAAACAAGTTCTTTCACGACATCCATAAGATTAATTTTTCCAACCCTGTCTTGAGGGTGCACGATTGGATGGGGGAGCCTCGACTGTGTCATTGTTGATCTGCGGCAAGTTTTAAGTCATCTCAAGACGCTGAATAACCTCTCAGTGGATGTTGACAATGCTGGAACTGCCAGAATCAGAACGATGAGGCGAATAACTTACTGAAAGAGTTCTTTAAACCTACCAGGTTCAGCAATAAGTTTTCTTCCAATAGAGGATACATTACATGGTTGCATACCAGTCGTAATGGTTTATAGCATTTCCAGCTATGCATGAAGCCCGTCCAGGTTAAAGTCTTTTGTATGTACTACAAGCAATTCTTCCAGACATCGTGTAGATAGAGGCTGTGTTTGGGAGGATACAGTATCTTTTCAAGATGGGATAGTTGCGTTATATCCTCTTGGTTGAACCTTCGATCAGTCTCATTCAGAATGAAATCAAACAAATCTTTCCTAAATTTTCAATCATGAGACAATTCTTTGGGAACAGACAGTGTTTTTGTGTGTTGCAATTTTACCGGTAATTTTCTTAGCCTTGAGATATCAGGGTCTTCCATATTTAGTTTTTTAGAACAACCTTTGGATTTCTCTAACAGCATATCAAATGATTTCTTAGTCCTAAAATTTGCAATAGCTACTTTTAGAATCTCTACAAAACGTTTCACTCCGTCTGCATTACAAATTATATTCTGTAGGGAACTAGCAAGTCTAAACACTTCAGTTGCTACTGTTATTTAAAAAATAGTCTCAAACTTCCCGAGCCGCTTCGCCGAGCCTCACAGGAGTGACCTTCTTTCGTATTTAACTGAGCACGGTACATTCAATATTTCGGTCACCGTTTTCTGGACTTGATTTTTGTAGATTCTAGAATTATATTTGAGATGCCTTTTATAGATACCGGTACATCGCACAATGGATCACAGCTTCTTGAAACTTCCTACATTGCCAGAGCTAAACACTGATTGCTGCAGTGGATGTAACAACTCTTTTGTCTGGTCTTGAAGAAGGATTTCCTTCACATCATTGTTCCACCAGACATAGCTGCACCATCGAAACAGAGGGCTCATAGAAATTCGATTTCTATTGACTGTCTTCGAAGGATGTCTTTAGTAGTTACCACAATTTGCGCTTGGAGTCCGGCGGACTATATAAAACCCAGAAAAAGTTCTTTTATTTCGAGCGTCTCAGGGTCAACACAACGTACACAAAGAGTGAACTGCTCCTGGCCAGCCACATCCGTCGTTAAATCTGCCTCAATTCCGTAAAATGAAGAATTTTTTTATTTGCTGCAAAATTTTTCGCTGGATCACGTGAGCCATAACTTCCAGTACTTGGTTTTATATTGCTAGCGCCAACTAAGTGTCACAGTGTTTCAGTCACATCTTCAGTTATGGCACATCATTCTTTCTCTCACCGAGAAGTGTCATGAGGTTCCCAGAGATCGTTTCATGATCTCTCACTGCGTTTCCTGTTCGCCCCAGGAACTGAATGAACTGATAACTACTAGTAGCGGTTCTAGCTTTCTCCTGATCGGTCAGCAGATGTCGCGCTACTTGGGCAATCACAGGTGTGCTACTTCCAAGACGCTGAATAACTGCGAGAGACTCTCTATGGAAAAGACTCTTCTCGTGTATCTTGAACTTTTCTGTAGCTTTTTTCCAGTAACAGAAACCTTCTTTAAGAAATCCTCTCTCTGTAGTCTTCTATTGTTCACTAACTGGATAGACCAAATGCAGTCATAGCAGAAAACACTGCCACTCTTTTCTTCGTAATGTAGCCACAGATAAGCCACAAAAATTCCTATTTACACGATCTTCCATTCCTTCGTGGAAACTTATGTTTCTCTGATGGGTGAAATATTCTTTCAAAACCAGATATCTTGAAGTAGAGCCCCATTGTGTTTTCATGTGAGAATGGGATGTCTGCATGCTTTGACAGTCCTATGCCACAACTTTTATGTCCATCTCCTCTACCTGAAACCGTTAAGTATAAAAACGTGCAACACGACATATCTCGCACGCATCAAATTAACATGAAAATAGCTTTCAACAAAGTACACACATCAGAAAAGTTTTTCATCACCTCGGTTCCGAGATTCCGGAACTTGTACAGAAAACTAGAACAGAGATCAACATAAATATCATTTCCGCCCCTTGTATTGCTCATGAAAATCACACATTGCATGTTGAACTACCATACTGTGAGACCTTCAGACGTGATGGTCCAGATTGCTGTACACACCGGTACCTCCAACATCCAGTAGCACGTCCTCTTGCATTGATGCATGCCTGCATTCGTCGTGGCATACTATCCATCAAGACACAGATTGTCCCACTTCTCAACGGCGATTCGGCGTAGATCCCTCAGAGTGGTTGGTGGGTCATGTCGTCCATAAGCAGCCCTTTTCAATCTATCCCAGGCGTATTCGATAGGGTTCATGTCTGGAGAACACGCTGGCCACTCTGGTCGAGCTATGTCGTTATCTTGAAGGAAGTCATTCACAAGATGTGCACGATGGAGGGGGAATTGTCATTCATGAAAACGAATGCCTCGCCAGTATGCTGCCGATACGGTTGCACTATCGGTTGGAGGATGGCACTCACGTTTCGTACAGCCGTTATGGCGCCTTCCATGACTACCAGCGCCGTACGTCGGCCCCACATAATGCCACCCCGCCGGCCGGTGTGGCCGTGCGGTTCTAAGCGCGTCAGTTTGGTTCGAATCCTGCCTCGGGCATGGATGTGTGTGATGTCCTTAGGTTAGTTAGGTTTAAGTAGTTCTAAGTTCTAGGGGACTGTGACCTCAGTAGTTAAGTCCCATAGTGCTCAGAGCCATTTGAACCAATGCCACCCCAAAACAGCAGGGAACCTCCACCTTGCTGCACTGACAGTGTGTCTAAGGCGTTCAGCTTCGAATCCTGCCTCGGGCATGGATGTATGTGATGTCCTTAGGTTAGTTAGGCTTAATTAATTCTAAGTTCTAGGCGACTGATGACCTCAGAAGTTGAAGTCGCGTAGTGCTCAGAACCATTTGAACCATTTTAAGGCGTTCAGCCTGACCGGTTGCCTCCAAACACGTCTCCGACGAATGTCTGGATGAAGACATATGTAACACTCATCGGTGAAGAGAACGTGATTCCAATCCTGAGTGGTCCATTCGCAATGTTGTTGGGCCCATCTGTACTGCACTGCATGGTGTCGTGGTTGCAAAGATGGACCTCGCCATGGACGTCGGGAGTGCATCATGCAGTCTATTGTGCACAGTTGGAGTCCTGTGGGTGCACGAAAAGCATTATTCAACATGGTGGCGTTACTGTCAGGGTTCCTCCGGGCCATATCCCGTAAGTAGGGGTCATCCACTGCAGTAGTGGCCCTTGGGCGGCCTGAGCGAGGCATGTCATCGACAGTTCCTGTCTCTCTGTACCTCCTCCATGTCCGAACAACATCGCTTTCCTGGACACTTCCCTTCTTGAGAGCTCTTTCTGGCACAAAGTAACGATGCAGGCGCGATCGAATCGCGGTATTGACTGTCTAGGCATGGTTGAACTACAGACAACACGTGCCGTGTACCTCCTTCGTGGTGGAACGACTGGAACTGATCGGCTGTTGGACCCCCTCCGTCTAATAGGTGATGCTCATGAATGGTTGTTTACATTTTTGGGCGTGTTTTGTGACATCTCTGAAGAGTCAAATGGTTCAAATGGCTCTGAGCACTATGGGACTTAACATCTGAGGTCATCAGTCCCCTAGAACTTAGAACTACTTAAACCTAACTAACCTAAGAACATCACACACATCCATGCCCGAGGCAGGATTCGAATCTGCGACCGTAGCAGTCGCGCGGTTCCAGACTGAAGCGCCTAGAAACGCTCGGCCACTGCGGCCGGCTCTGAACAGTCAAAGAGACTGTAACTGTGATACAATATCCACAGTGAACATCTATCTTCAGGAGTTCTGGGAACCGGGGTGATGCAAAACTTTTTTTGACACGTGTATGTTAACGGTGAGCACATAGTGTAATAGCACAAGCATGGGAAGAAACACTCATAGTTGACCATAAAATATGTAGCTTTGCCAATATCAGTGTTTGTGCTTTCTTGTAAATATCTTCAACTAGTATTACTACTAACAGACTGAGACTAGCCACTGTCCTGGGTAACACTAATACAGACAATCTGGACACTGCTACTATCACATCCAAAAACTTCCTTGATAATTTTTTGTGACACTTTGCAGTACCACACCTAAAATAACAAAATAATAATAATCGTAAATAATTACCAGTCATGACCCATGGATCGATTTATGCATAAAAAGGGAAGGAAAAGTTAGATACTGAAATTTAAAAATGACGCTATAATTCACTAATTGTATGTGACGCAAGTAAGAGGAACCACTGTAAACATTATTGAACATCTATAAAGTGAATTACAAAATAGGGTGCAGATCAGACCATAAAGCAATATTGCAGTGGTATGGAAGAACATTAACAGCAGACATAACAAACAAACTTGTACAATTCGTACCAAATCGATTGCGACTGATGATTTATTAGGAGGAAACTCACATAGTACATAAAATATTTTCAGCTGTATAGATAATATGTACTACCGTATTTGTTCAATGATGAACTGCCGTGTAAAATGCTGTTTTTTTGTGTTTATTTAACATTCAGCTTTCAGTTGTTGAATCAATTTAACTAAACTGAAAAATATTTGTACCGTTACATGTGATCTACGTGCTGAAACTGGTATGGATTCAGAGAACTCAGATCTCGTTTTCTGTGTACAAATGCTTTTCCTAGTGGCTGTAAACAGGAAAGAATGAAGCCGCACTCGCAGTATATTAAAACTTCTTGCCGGAAGCGACTGTATATTTTTACTTGTTGCTGTCTTTGCGACAAGTTTTAATTTAAACATTGACTTGCATTAGAGTGCCGTACTTTTTCTTTCATAAGCTAACGAATGGCATTAATATACTACCTCGTTATGATAGATAAAAACATCTCGGTATTTATTGTACATATCTCTTTGCGTTCTATTATTTGCTGAAAGTGTTATTTCAATATCTTGAACTGTTTCTGTGTAGTGACTTATCACGCTGCACTCTGCATGGCGTGCAGAAACTTACCACGTACGGCGTATCACGAACATATACAATCCACTTACACGTCACAGGAAAGATACAGCTTTCCTACCACGATAAAAAATTACTTCGGAACGTTAGCTTCAATGGGGACGCTGCAACTAAAGTGCACAAAATGTGAAATAGCCAGTGAGATCAGTCTTTACTGCAAATTCTTCAAATTACGTTCAATGAGTTATGGTACTTCATTTACAAACATCGTAAAAACTATGACTAATAACGATAAGGCAGCAACTTCACTGACAAGCACGAGTGTTCGGCTATAATATATCAAATTTTTACTGAAATCGCATGAGAAACGTTGCATAGCGAAAAGAAAAACTCCACGTAAATCCAAAAACAGTATTTTCTTTTGCGTGCAAATAGTAAAACGTTTTCCGAACAAACTAATTTCAGAAAAGGATGTAGCGTTGTCTCATTTATGTAAGACAATGATCGATATGAGTAAAAATTCGGTTTCCGCTTCGGATCTTTTGTAATGCAGGGCATGAAAGTTTTCCACAAACAGTCCGCAACAATAACACCGCGCCTATAGTATATGTCAGGGATAACGAATTGCGATAATGAGTTTGGATAATAAAACAGTACGTACTTGACTTCAGAATAAAATTATCTATAATGCCTTTGTAAACTAATGGCCTTTATCATGAAATACATTATCTAAGCAATAACTGCCACGAATAATTGCGTGCATTGCTTAGCTACTATCGGAGGGTTGACTGAGAAATGTGGCCCCTAAACAAAGCAGCGTGTGTCAAATCATGAATGTAGTACGTTATCCTATGAGAGACAAATAGCGAATATTTATAACTAGTCAAACTAAATAAAATTTTCGTACTGACACGTGAATTAGTGCGCGTCATGAACTATGAACTTCATAACAACTTGCTGCATAGTAATGTTTCGGAACATACGACTCATTTTTCTGATCCTGCAACAGCAGTGGCTTTCTCTTGCTGTGGATTAAAAGAATGATCTCCGTACATTGCCATGATGCCTAATTTCAGGACAAGCTGCAATGAGTTGTGGAGGCATTTTCTCGCAATACTACACCTAGCTCAAACGCATGCTCCAAATACTAGTTTTCTTGAAAATTACGTGAATTATTTCGTCTTAGTTCTCGATACCATATTATATGTACGTAGTTTGCGCCTTTGTGTACGAGTTTTAACTTGTATTGTTACACAGTGACTGTCAACATCTTTGTTGATTGAACTTCTACTTGCTTTGTTGTAGTGGTAGGAAAAGCTAATTCACCTACCGTTGTTAATTATTTCTTCGGTTTTTCCGGCTTGAATCCTTGGGCCTGACCTGTTTACCACTGATGTGGATACTTAAACAAGTTCTGAGTATTCCAGTGTAGATCAAGGCACTGTTTTGTCGCTTTTCTATTACGATTTGGTGCCTCCTTTAACTCAAAAGCGTTCCCAATGTATCGGAAATAATTGCCATCTTTTTGAAAATACTTTCGGATATGCCATAGCTCCTTCCCCTCCCCACTTCCCATAAAAGTCTCACTGAGAAGTGCGGGAGTATAATTACATTTACGTTCTACAATGAACTACCAAGAACAACCAATACTGGACTAGGAGATTCAGGACAGGTAACTGACATAAAATATTTACATACCTTTCACCACAACGGTTCTCTCGTGTCACCTCGAAACTGCGGAACACTGGAAAAAAATCTCTGCCTACATTGTACAAGTTTCACGTTCGTTACCAGATCAACAATGCATAGCGATGTAGCTATGGCGTGAGGGCATGGCGGTCGTGAAGGGAAGGAAAAGGGAGGAGTATTAGAATACTGCCTCCTCACATTTAAGTTATCACGTTCTCTTTAGTTTCTTAAATCTTGGATTGTTCGTAGAGTGCAGACTACTGTTTGGGGATTGTTGGCCGGTGTCTTGTCGTTTTCGATAGGACCGCACGTGGCTTGTGCCTGCGGACCGCGAGACTAAACTGATCAAAAACAGTTTTGCCCCACCTACAGATCTGCGAAAGTGCGTGGACTTAGATTCAAGGGGAACCCGACAGTAATGAAGGCGGTAGCAATACTTGTTTTGAACAGTGTACTATTGCGAAAGTGCAGAGGATAACTGTTAAATAACGTAAAACGACAGCAAAACCAATTTTTTAAAGTCGAGATTTCTGCCTTAAGCCTGGCGCTCCTTCCCCAAATCCGGCGCACTAGCCACTCTGTAGTTCTCCTATACGATGTAGCCGGGCCTGAGGGCCCGATCAATCTTAACTGCTGTTCGAAAGTGCTATGCAGAATTTGTTACATATGCATACAGGAGTCACAGACTGAAAAATGCGACGAAAAGAGAGGACAGAACGTAGTATGTGTTATATTATGCTTCAGTCAAAAGCAAAAATAGCTCCCGACAAAAATACTGATCCCACATTTCTTGACGACAGCATGGTTTATTCACTAGCTCTGCCTGTAGATCACATTTGCACGGGGAAGGAGGGGGGGGATGCGACTGCCCCTCCTGCCCCCCCCCACCCCCTCCCCTTTCGCTTGTTGATACGTACGCCGTTATGCGCGGCGGTCCTCCGAACGAAAATACAGCCACTGAATCTAAAAATACGAAATGTACAGCTGATACTGAACATCTAAAGGAAGGTATCGCAAAGTCTTTAAAATGTGCTGTAACGAAACTTCGAAAGGAAAATACCGAACTGCTAGGTTACCTCTTACCCCGCGCCTCAAGCAAAACAAAACCTACGAAAACTCTATTAGGAAAAGAAGCAGAAGGACGGGTTCGGGTGCCAAAATAACACAGCGACGGACTCACGTGTGTATTATGAAGTGTCTTGAGAGAAGCAACAACGTAAATATAGGTGAACATTATTTTTTATAAAAAATCGATGGTCCGTATCACAAGTACAGTGCAAATGGAAACAGGAATTTAAGGGAAGATACTCATTCTAGCTGACAGTCATGAGCGAAAAACAGCAGAAATGGTAAAAGAACTACAAGCTAATGCAGCAGCTTTAGTTAAGTCGAGTGACCAAGTGAACACAGGACTACGAAACACTAGCAAGGCCACTAACCAAAAAAAAGACGTTGTTGCAATATTTGGTGGAGCAAATAATGTCTACCAAATCAAAGAAGCGATCTGATCTGTTAGAAGTGCACTAAATAATTTTTTTAAAATGTAAATGTAGTGTTGTCAAGCATACCATTAAGGAAAGATATGTTTGTGTGAACAAGGGAATTGAAGTCATGAACAGAAATCTGGAAAAAAATTGCCAAAGCCTTCCCAAATACATTGCTTTTGGAACTTGATGGTATAGAAAGAATGCATTATGTCACATATGGAAAGAATGTGAATAATGTGGGAAGACAAATGTTTGTAAACAAATAAAAACTCGCCTGTAAATTAACTGTGAATAAATATTACGAATGGAAGGAGAAGGCCCAACAAAGCACTCTGTGTACAGGAATGAAGGAAACATCCACATCAACTTGTCTAAGTCAAGTCTTGTCCAAGACAAATTATGTGCAGCACTCCAACAGAATCAAGAACCAGCAGAATAACAAATGCAGTACAGCCCATGTCTGTCGGAACAAATACATACAAGTCTGGAAGCAAGAACAATAAATCGAGGAAACACTCCACTAATCTAAGTTGTTCTAAGAATAACGAAAAAACAAAATCATTGCAACCTATCGTAGCAACCAACACACTGAAGAATGGAAAAAATTAGCTTATGACCAAAATGATTGTTGAGAATGAACCAAGATTTTTTCTACCCTAGAGTAGGAAAAGTTGCAGTATAGTACTTTCAACAAATGTGCAGACAACAAAACCCTTTACGACCAACATGACAAAATAAATTGTAATTGTAACTAAATCTAGGCTTCCCCCAAATTATTTTCAAGTTATGAAACTAAATACACAGTGTCTAAGGAATAAATACCTTGAACTAGAAGTTACCTTAAAAGAGTTTTACACTGAGTGCTTGTATTTCTCAGAGCATAGGTGTATGCGATATCAGTCTTTCAGAAGACTTTTACTGAAGGTAAAATGCCAAAAATGGCGGTGCTTGTACAAAAAAAGAGTAAAATTCAAAAGGAGAGTTTATATTGAAAAGTTAAGTGTAGGAAAGCATTCTGGAACAGCTGCTGTTGAGTTGTATGGCAAGCAGAGAAAAACGATAGTAATAACTGTGTACAGGTCACCATGTTCGGCTTCGAGAAATTTATTTCCGAACTAGATACAATGTTAAACATAGGGTACAATAAAAAACTACTGTACTTCTTTGTGGGAATTTTAACATAAATCTTCTGTGCAATAACACAGTTAAAGATCATTTTTTGAATATTTTACGCCCCCTCCCAGAGAGGTTTGACCTCTCTTTCTAAATTCTGTATCTGTAGTGTGAGCCATTTGGGGAAGATCTCGCTCCCTAATATCTCTGGTGTGGGTTCCTGCCCCCCTCTCTTTCCTCCCTCTTTCTTCTCCACCATAGACCCCGCTTCCCCACTAGGTCACCAGCACATGTAGCCAATCTGTGTGGTTGGGGAATTATCTATCCATTTGTCTGAGCTCCCTGACAACACAGGGATCACACTTCTGCTACCTGATCTTTCACTGCCTTGTGTATGCCTAGGAGTGGATGCTCACTTTTTAGGGGACATTAGAACTCCAGGCAATGACCATCATGTCAGGCAGCCATTGCCACAGCTGGGTGGCACCCACAATGAGCCTCTGACAACTTAGGGATCACACTTCTGGTGCCTGAGCTTTCACTACCTTGTGTATACCTGAGAGTGATTGTTCATTTTGGGGGGGCATTGGAACTTCTGGCAATGACCGTCGTGTCAGACAGAAATTGCCATAGCTGGGTGGCACCCACAGATGAGCCCCTGATTGCAGTGGGTGGTACCAGGGTGGACACACTGCACATGAAGTGTGCTAAGCTCCATATTTCTGACGACTCATCCAGAGCCATCTCTTCAGACAGGAATGGGTCTCCCTCTCTTCTCCTATTTTTGCTTCCTCAGCCTTCCCCTCCCTGGCCACCCTGTGGGAGGTGGGCCAGGTCCACTGGCGTGGGGCAAACCTCTTTCCCTATTACTCGGTTTGTTCCAGGACAGACGGAGACTTTCGCCATGGCCAAAAGGCTCCTTTTTATAGAACATAATGAAGACTGGTTTGGTGAAGTCAGCTCAGTAAGACACAATCTGGTTCCCTACTTATTAAAACCTCTTCTGCCAGCCACTTGGCTTCTCTTTGTACATGCAACCACTTAGGAGACATACCAGTAACCATTACTCTTCAAAAGTCTTTAAATATATCCCAGGGCATCATTTTCCACAGGGACCACCTTCTTCAGTCTGATGAGGAACTCGAGACTAATCTGGCATGGTTCAGCAATCATTTCGTCCAGCATGTCCATAGAGGCCCTAAGGACAATTGCTTTGATACCGGTGCTTTCATTCAGGCTTTAGGGGGATACCCTTCTGGAAAAAGTCAAAGCTATGGTTTACTGTTGTGACGTGAAGCCCTGTATCCCATCTCCCACACACTATTTTTAGTGTCTCTGTTTTGGTCACATGTCTTCGGGATATGAGGTGAATTCTACTTGGGGTGAGTGCAGCCGCCCTCTCCATGTGGGGAGTTCTTGCTCCCCACTATTCAAGTGTATGAACTGTTCCTCCCCTCCATTCAATGGGGAGTTCATGACAGTTTGTACAACAGTGATCTTTTCTGATTGCGTTATCTTTTCTCCAGCATCACTCACCCAGACACTCTCCTAAGTGGGCCTTTACTAATACAGACTGGGATGCCTTTTGCTGGGCTGCCATTTCAACTGCTCCACCACTCGATGGCACTGAGTCCATACAGAGTTTGACTGACACCATCCTTTCAGTAGCTGCTTCAGCGATTCCTTCTTCCTCTGGTTCTACTTAATGGAAAACTGACCCATGGTGGACCCCCAAAATTGCTGTAGCTATTAAAGACTGCCATCATGCCCTCCAATACTACAAAAGGCATCCATCTCTTGACCACCTCGTGATCTAAAAACAGCTTTGTGCCCGGGTTCAGCATATTTTTAAACATCAGAAATGGAGGGACATATATACCCTCTTTGCAGGCATGGGCAAAGATCAAGTACGTCTTTGACCACCATCCTCCTACAGGTGTCCTCGTAATTTCCTTGAATGGTGTTAGCCTCACCATACCAGACTCTGTCGCTGAGCATTTTGCCCAGCATTTCATGTAGGCTTCAGCATCGGTCCAGTATCCAGTCCCATTCTGTCTTCTCAAACACTATCTGGAACAACTCCCTTTACATTTCGTTCCCCATCACCTGGAGCCTTATAATGCACAATTTAGCAAGTGGAAATCAGCTGGTACACTTGCTCTCTGCCCTGACACAACTCCTGGACCGGACTGGGTGCACAAACAAATGATTCAGCATTTATCAATGGCTAGCCAACGTTACTTACTTGCCCTTTTTAACCATCTCTGGAGCGAGGGGGAATTCCCTTCCCAGTGGCAAGAAAGAGTAGTTATTCCATGTATGGTGAGCCAAAGGCTGTATTGGATCCTTGAATTCCAAAATCTTTTGGCTTTGACGCAGGGTGGTTTTCGCCAAGGCCACACTACTGCAGATAATTTAGTCCACATGGAGTCTGCTGTTTGAATGGCTTTTGCCCAATGCCAAAATCTTGTTTCAGTCTCCTTCGATCTGCATAAGGCTTATGATACCACATGGTGCCATCTTATGTGTGTGAGAGCTTCGTAGCCCGTTCCAGACTTTTATCTGGAACTTTCTTTCTGGTTGTATTTTTGAGGCACATTTGGGTACCCCACATAGCACTTCCCATCTGCAGGAGAATGGGGTACTGCAGGGTTCTGTCTTGAGTGCTCTTTGTATGTTTATGATTTTGCATTTATTTTTGTTCATCCATGATGGGTGTTGCTGAGCACAGACTGCAGGGAGCAATACTCATAACACAATCTTGGGCTCTTGCTCATGGCTTCCAGTTTTCAGCTGCCAAGAAATGCATTGTCGTCGCCCTAGAGTTCATCCTCATCCAGATCTGTACCTTAATGCCTAATCCCACAATGTGCTGGACTCTCATCGTTTTTTGCGACTGGTCTTTCATGCCCAGTTGACATGGCTTGCCCATCTTCATCAACTAAAGCGGACATTGAGGTCACACCTCAGTGCTCTTTGATGCCTCAGCAACACCAGATGTGGTATAGAACACCCTACATTGGTATAGCTCTACACAGAATTGGTGCAATCACATATAGATTATGGGAGTCTTGCATACACCTCAGCATCACCTTTCATGTTACAGATGCTGGGCCTGATACAGTATTGTGGGGTAAAACTGGCAACTGGTGCCTTTCAAACTAGCCCTGTGATCTGCCTCCTGATGGAGGCATGGCTTTCACTGTTGTGGGTTCTGCACCAATAACAGTTGACTGCTTATGCATCTGCTGCTCCTTGGAGCAACCAGACTACCATCTCCTCTTTCCAGATATGGAGATCTACCTCCCACAACGGCAGCCAAGGTCTGGGGTTACCATCACCATCATCATCTGGTCCTTTTTTTCTGAACTCCCATTTTCCCCTCCACCTCATCTTCTCTGGGTCTCCTCACATATGTCTCAATGGTGCATCCCCTGTCCATAACTCTGTTTTGACCTATCACAAGGTCTGAAAGACTCTGCTCATCCTGAGGCCCCCTGCCACCAGTTCTTCTCCATTCTTGTCATGTTTTGAGGTTCAGAAGTCGTCTGTACTAATGGCTCAATGGTTGCTGGTCTTGTCGGTTTTGTTTAGGTTCATGCGGGATGTAATAAACTCCACTCCTTGCCGGATGGCAGCAGTGTTTTCACTGCAGAGTTAGTAACCACCTCTCATGCTCTTTAGCGTATCCATTCCTGCACCAGTGAATCCTCCCTCATCTCCAGCGACTCTGTGAGCAGTTTACAAGCTCTTGGCCAGTGTTACTCTCGCTATCTCTTGGTCCGGTGACCCAGGATTCCTCTTTCATTCTTGAACAATGTGGATGCTTGGTCTCCAATCAAAATTATGAAAAGGATATATTGCTACCGCCATATAGACAAGATGTTGAGTTGCAGACAAGCACAACAATCTTTATTTTATGCCTGTCTGTAACTAAATACCCATATATCCTCTACATGGTGAGTAGCAATCTGTCCTTTTCATTATATAGAAATTGAAACAGGCACTGGATAACAAGTATACTGTAGAAGATTTACACATTGTTCACAACACAGGGATTACTCTCTTGTACTATTACACGATGAAGCCCTGTGGACTGCTCAAGTGTCCTCCTCCATCTTCTGTCCAGCCTTGCCATATGTCCACATCTATCACTGACTGATACAGCTCTTCATGGAAGCCGTCCCTCTACCTCTTCCTTAGCCTTCCCAAGGATCTCCTACCAGTGGTGATGAGCTTTCATAGTTATCTGTCATCTTCCATTGAGCCACATGTCCAACCCACTTCAGTAGCTTGCCTCTGAAGATTCCTGCTATATTGACATCATGGTAAAGTTCATCTAGCTCTTGGTTGAGTTTGACCCTCCATTCATTTGTGTTTTGAGTCCAACATCAGACCAAACATCTCCTGCAGCACTATTCTCTTGAGTCTTGCTTTCAGATACTCCGTGTCTTATAGCCATATAATACCACAGTGTGAATTGTGGTTTAATTTTAGCCAAATCTTGAACCATCTTGAAGGACTTCTGGACCAAAGCAGTTGTTTAAGGTTGTAGAAGGATTGGCTTCCTTCCTGGATCCTGCTGTTGATCTCTACTTCATCGGATAAGTTCACTGTGAAAGATGCTCCCAGGTATTTAAATTTGTGGACTTTCTCATACAACCAGTGGCTCTAGTTGTCCAGTATCTTGACCATGTTGACAAGTCATAATGAGATAATTCATCTTGGTTAGCACAAATTTGGTGGCGGCCATCTTCAGGGCCTTGGTCTTATGTTTCAGTTCCTCTTCAGAGCTGCTCAGTAGGCAGATATCATTGGCATAGGCTAGACATACTAGACTCTTACTTTCAGCGTGGATCCCTTCAAAGTTATCTTTAAAAGCCTCACATGTGATCTTCTCAAGGCCAAAATTGAGCAAGGTAGGAGATAAACCATCTCCTTGCCTGAGACCCACCACAATTTAAAAGTCAGCTGTTACTGAGTTTTCCATCTTCATCTTACTGTGTGTTTCACTCTGGCCAACCATTACCGGGTTGATGAGTTTCTGTGCCATCCAAAACTCTTAAAAATTGAACAGGCTCTTGTGGTGTATGCAGCCATAGGCCTTCTGAAATTCATCAAACAAAATGTGTACTTCTTTACCATGTTCTCTCATTTTGCAGAGATATGGTAGAGAAGTAAATGTGATCTATTGTTGACCACCCTGGCCTAAACCTCCCTGGTATTAATGAATTACTGATTCTACCAAGGGTTGAATTCTATGATTGAGGTAGCTGAACAGGATCTCATAGCAAACATTAAGCAGTAAGATTCCTCAATAGGTGTCAAACTGAAAAGTGACTCAGTAGTTGTCACATTTCAGTTTGACACCTTTCTTATGGATTGGACAAATCAAACTCTTTTTCCATTCTGTTGGTAGAAGTTCTTTGGTCCTCATTGTTTGCATGAGCTGGATGATCTTTCTGCAAGTTTCTCACTTCCTCCTTGAATCATCTCAACCTTTATTCTATCTTCATCTGCACTCTTATTCTTCTTAAGCCCTATGATCTCAACAAATGTGGCTGAGGGGCAACCTGGGTCAGCTGTGGTTACAGACTGAAAATCAAACCATATTTTGGGTTCATCACAGATGAGAAGTTGGTCAAAATACTCCTTCCATCTTTCAGTGGTTTCACTATTATTGGTCAGGATTTTATCATACAAATCTTTGACAAAAGACTGTCTGATGTGGTACTCTTTGGAGATTTACCCAGTCTTGTTTCCTCTAAAATCTACTTCCACATCAACATTAATGTCCTTAACATACTTTCTCTTTGCTCTCCTCAGCATTGCTTGAGTAGCTCTGTGAACCTCCTCAAATCATGCTTTACCTGCACCAGATCAGTCTCCTAATTCATGGCTTCCTGTCTCTTTTAAAAACATCTAGCCATTCCTTTCCAAACCACATCTTTTTGCCTACTGGCTCTCCTTGATCATTTCCTTTGGTGTGTTAGTGAGCTCCGGATGTCTCTCCATGTTTGTTCAGTGTCTTCACTCTCATCCTGTTTACTGAGTGTTTCAAAATGGTTGTTGAAATGAAGCTGATATATGGTCTTTATTGCTTCCACTTTTAGCCTTTCGACATCATATCTGACAGTCTTCTGTAGCTTATCACAAGGCTCTGACCAGAAAGTGGTCACCTCCACACACTGCATCACCTTAATATCTTACATTCATCTTCGGGCTCTCATACTGATAGCAACGTGTGTGACCTACCTAGTTTATTGACCTCTCAACTGATGACACCCAGATTCCCTTATGTATGTCCTTACACTGAAAGTTTGTGCTGGAGATAAAACAGACCCATTGATTTGGTGAAGCTAATGAGCCTCACACCATTACCTTACTTAGCCCATGTAGGCTGTCTCTTCCTATTTTACCTTGGAATAGTTGTTCTATTCCAATTTTAGCATTCATTTTACTAATGAGAATCCTCAAGTGTCCATTTGGGATAGTATCCATCACTGCTATAGACTGCACATAGAACTCATCTTTCACATCAGGTGCACTTTCTTCGTGGGGGTACGACAGCCCAGACAAGTCATCTAGTTATGATTTGTATTCACCATTACGACAGAGATTCTTTGGATGACAGAGACTGACTTTGAAATAGTTGTGGCCAAGACCTTGCTCACACAAAAACCAGTTCCTAGGAGTCCTAATTCATAGGTTCCATAAATGACTGTATAAGCTTAAACATTGAAGCTGCCAGAATCTTTCCCATCAGATTTCTTTGATAACACTGTTTGCAGCTTCTGCCTTGTATGAACTCCTCACATTCCATGTTCAAAATCATATACCATTTCTTTGTCATTGTAGTCATCAGCTTTTTCCATTAGTGTTCTGAGTCTTATTTGTGGTTTAGAAATCATTTTATCATTTATTTTTTAATGAAGTAAAGGTGCTGGCCTCTAGTCCAACCTGTGTTACTCTCACAGCTTACAGTGTTGCTGGCTTTTCTGTATAGCTTTCTCTTCGTTAGCTCATAAGGCATAGTTGAGAATAATTTGCCAGCCCTCCATCAAAATCTTCTCACTGATCCTGTTTCCCACTGGGTTGATTACCCAACCTTGCACTATATTACTTGACTAAGCGGGGAACACCTTATGCAGGTTTGTATTTGGAGTTGGAGTAGAAAGGCTATGAAGATCCCATTCAATTCATTGTATTACTAATGCTGTTATTCTGCATCAACCCATCAAACTCCCATTTTTCCAGGTCTCCCACTGGTCTGGAGACCATCTCTGGTTGATTCCAAGGGCCTCACAGACAGCTATTAGAGTAAAAAATAAAATCTTGAGGAAAATCATTAAATAACTATGAAGCACCAGTTCTCCTAGGTAATACTGAGTTTCTGCCAAAGTATGAAAATCATATGATCACTCTGGAGCTATACTTATAACCACTTGAACATTCAAGGTATACTTCCTCACAGACTAAAATTGAAGTAATGATGCCCAATTGAGGGAATGTTTCACTTGTACTTACAAACTTCACTTCTTGTAATATATAAAAGAAGTTAAGCAGCTTATAGTAAATTACTTAAGTCATTCCTCTGAGCACAACTTTTGGACTGCTCTGCTCACTAATTTACCATTTTTGTGCTCGCACAGCCGAAACTCTACACAAGTAAGATGAAATTAGTAATAAAGTCACTACATGAGAAAAGGAACTGTGGCTTAATTTGACAAATCAAGTACTAAATAACTGTTGTTTATCTGCCAGTGCAAGCTATGACTAAACTATTGTTTGTAAAGAGTAACAATTACCTACATGCTTAGCAATAAGGGCCTGTTTTTATCAATATCCCAAATGAAAGCACTGCAATTCTGGACTGGCTGAAGCTGGTAGAAGTTGGTCGACTTTAGGTCATGAGCGTTCCATGTCTGGCTGCTACAAGCATTAGCTAACAATGCAGTACCTGTTTGTACCATACGCATCTACAGTAATTTATTCAAGTTACGGGGGGAGGGGGCTGAGACCAAAATTGCCGTTTTTTATATGAATGAGTTAGTCATTTTGGAGACACGTCGCTACAGTTGGCCACATAGTGCTACGAGGGTCACTCCAAAAGAAATGCACACTTTTTTTTTTTTAAATCCTCCTTTTATTCTACATGTTTGAAAGTTTTACAGTGTGTAGATACATCCTTTAGGAGCAATATTTTTATTTCTCCACATAATTTCCATCCCTCTCAACTGCCTTATGCCATCTTGGAATCAGCACCTGTATACCTGCACGGTAAAATTCTGGACAAACCTGTTGGAGCCACTGTTTGGCAAGATGCACAAGGGAGTCATCATCTTCAAACCTTGTTCCACAAAGGGAGTCTTTCAGTTTCCCAAAGAGATGAGCACATGGAGCCAGGTCAGGACTGTAAGGCGGGTGTTTCAGTGTTGTCCATCCGAGTTTTGTGATCGCTTCCATGGTTTTTTGACTGACATGTGGCCGTGCACTGTCGCGCAACAGCAAAACATCCTGCTTTTGCCGATGTGGTCGAACATGACTCAGTCGAGCTTGACGTTTCTTCATTGTCATCACATATGCATCAGAATTTATGCTGGTTCCATTTGGCATGATGTCCACAAGCAAGAGTCCATCGAAATCGAAAAACACCGTAGCCATAACTTTTCCAGCAGAAGTTGTGGTTTTGAATTTTTTTTCTTGGGTGAATTTTCATGATGCCACTCCATTGATTGCCTCTTCGCCTCTGCTGAACAATGATGGTGCCATGTTTCATCACCTGTCACAATTCTTCCAAGAACTTCATCTACACCATTCTCATACTGTTCCCAAAGTTAGCTGCATACCGTTTTTCTTGTTTCTTTGTGAGCCACTGTCAACATCCTGGGAAGCCACTTGGCACAAACCTTTTTAACGCCAACACTTTCAGTATTCTGCAAACACTTTCTTCCCCTATCCCAACATAGCATGACAATTTGTTCGCTGTGATGCGTCTGTCAGCAGTCATCAATTTGTTAACTCTCTGCACATTGTCTGGAGTGTGTGTAGTACGAGGCCTGCCACTGCGAGGACAATCCTCAATATTACCGTGCCCGCTTTCATCACATAACCTGCTTGCCCGCCACCTAACTGTACTGCAATCGATAGCAGCATCTCCATACACCTTTTTCAACCTCTTGTGGATGTTTCCTACTGTCTCATTTTCACAGCACAGGAATTCTATGACAGCACGTTGCTTTTGACGAACGTCAGGTGTAGCAGCCATCTTGAAGACATGCTGTGATGGCACCATTCACGGGAACAGGTTGAACTAAGTTTGAAAACAAGCGAGAAGGATGTATCTACACACTGTAAAACTTTCAGACATGCAGAATGAAAACTTTATTTTTACAAAAATAGTGTGCATTTCTTTTGGAGTGACCCTCGTACAATCATTTAGAGAGGTGTTAGAGCAGTTCTAGAAGTGTATGGGAATTCTGTAATTAATAAAAACTTTACTCTCCAGTTTCAAGAGAGTGGGCAAGCGGATCTCATTGTGTACGCCTGTGGTGTATACCATAGTCATTATAAAGTGGTTGTTGTATTGTGCTGTGCCAAACAAATACACAAGTAGTGCCAGCAGACCATTAGGAAGGTCCAGCTTGTTTCCCACTGCACTGCCACTCTCCCCTTGGCTGTCAATGTGTTGGGCTTCAGTAGGTGGAGCTCACTTCCTCTGTTCACTGCACCTTGCTGAAAATTCCACCTAGATATCGTAAAATAACTATATTTGCCATCTAGCCTGCAGAAATCTTACATCCCAGAACCTAAATAAAAAGGTAGTTTATAATACTGAGGGTTAAAAATATGTTCCTTCTGTGGGGGGGGTTCCTGATTTCTAGCTTTTAGTCTGATAGGAGTTTGTTGAAGACTTTCATACATGAGTACAGCTCTTCACGCTGAACCCTATAAAACCAAGTGGGGTAGTGCAGTGGTTAGCACACTGGACTCACATTCACTAGGACAACGGTTCAAACCTGTACCCGGCCATCCTCATTTAGATTTTCCGTGATTTTCCTAAATCGCTTATGGCAAATGCCAGGATGGTTCCGTTGGAAGGGCATGGCCATTGTCCTTCTCCACCCTTCCTTAATCCGAGCTTGCGCTCCATATCTAATGACCTCATTGACAATGAGATGTTAAACACTGGTCTCCTCTCCATCCTCTTGGACCCTATGAAGGAAGTAAAGTTTGTATGCAAACAACTATAAAACAATTTCCTTCAGTACAAATTGTGTAGACTTCTGACTAGCATTAGCTTTAAAAAATGCAATTCCTGAAGAGATTATAAAAACCATCTAGTCACTCAAATGCTGTGCTTACAGCTGGATGTTAAAATCTTTACTGACTTGATAGGACTATCCTCTATCTACATTTGTAAACAGTCAGTGACGTAAGTCACATTTCTTAACAGACTTCAATAGCCGTCTACAAAATTGGAGATATGCAAATCACTTCAAATTACAAACCCATTTTATTTTTTCAGTATTTTCAAAGCATTTTAAGAAAGTGGCTTACAGTAGACCACTGAGTCATATTTCAAAAGGTTGCTTGCTCACTATCAGTTTCACATTTGTATAGGGTTCCCTATTCAGAAAGCAATTTATGATCTCACCAATAAAATCCTGGCAGGGTACACAATAAAAACTAATCACTTGCTATAGTCTGTCATCTTGCCTAAGACTTTTACTGTATCACAAAATTCTACAAGGTAATCTAAAATGTTGCTGAATTAATGGAATCCCCACTACATGGATGAGTTTTACAAGCATAACAGAAAACAAATGGTTACTCTGACAACCACATACACTAAACTCAAAACGGGGGAACATAAAATCTGGAGTTTCACAAGGTTCAATATTGTATCTGCTCCTGCCTTACACAAATGGTCTTCCAGTGATTAAAGGACTGTTCAAAAACTCCAGTATATCGAAATGATACAGGCATGTTAATCTAGGGTCCAAACTCAACCACACAAGGTAAAAGCCATATGATAGCTCAAGAGACATGCAAATGGTTCACAGCAGACAGTTAGGTCTTTGATTCAACATGACCTGTAATATGCAATGTTAAAGAATACAATATGATGACTAGTACTGGAAATATATGCTATAATTGTTCATAAAGCCATGCCTTTCTCATTCCATTGTATTACACTTAAAATGTACTTCTTCCTCCATCCCACATACCCCTTTTTGCACACAGTATAGGGTATTACCCACATAATGCAATGAAGGTGTAAAAATTATAAGGGCATAATGCATTGCCATATTTTGGTTGTACTTGTATTATGCACACCATGAGGTATAGATATGAAAAAGGTGAAGTTATTTATTTGTGCAAGATAAAAGAACCTGAATTGAAGGTACAGATAATGGAGCTTTGTGTTATGAATAATGGCATATTTTTGATATAAAAACATCAAAATTTTAAATTATTTAGAATATCTGCACACATTAATGTCTTACAACATATTATTCTGAAGCCAGTTATCACTAATAAAGTTAGTTAGTTACTTATTAGTTAGTTTATGTTCCATGGATCATTTTCACAATAAATCATAATGATGTGGAAACCAAACAATGGAAAATCCAGGATGGAATGTAATAATATTATGAGAAGGAAAGTTGATACTCACCATATAGTGGAGATGATGTGTCGCAGATAGCCACATGAAAAGACTTTCACTATTATAGCTTTCAGCCTTAAGGCTTTCATCCACACACAAACACACACACACACAACTCTGCAGTCTCAGGCAACTGAAACCACTGTGGCCGAAAGTTGTAATTGTGAGAGTCTTTTGTTGTGCCTATCTGCGACTCAGCATCTCCGCTATACTGTGATAAGCAACTTTCCTTCTCATAATATTGTTTCATAGTGATGTGGAATAATTCATTTCAGTTAACAGAAAACCAGTGTTTCATATCTACTGCACTACATGAGATATCTTTTCAGAAGATTGGAACTGATCTTGTATAATTTCTGTCACACTAAAGGGAATGAAATATTATCTGCTGAGATTTACCAGTAAAACCAAAAATCTGCACTTACAGCAGGAGCTTCAGTGAGAGTAAGTAAATTACAAAGGGTATTTTGGTAACAATAATACTTCAATGTATAAATATCAAGACAAATTTTTAAAACACGCTAGCAGTGAGCGCAATAATTGGAGAATGTTGCTGGTATGAAGTGCACAGACACCAAGCCTGCAATTCAAATAATATCTTTATCGTGAAACAATGTTTGCATAGGCTTAATGGCATTTTGACACATACAGGAGTATTTCTGTACAATAAATTACCTGACAATCTAAAGGTAATTCAGAATCGATTTAGGGGCAAACTAAAAAAGCTATTCCAGAAAAACTTTTTCAATACTGTTAAAGATTTACAGAAACCCAAGTAGCCTAATTAACACAGGGCAGTCCGTAACTTATTGGTAAGGGTTACTAGTAACTAGATAACATATATTTCCATTTTTATATTTTGTGTGAATGCCCACCAGTGTATGAAACGGTGTAGTTATTAGCAAGTCATGCATATAGCTACTACTAGCTATTCCATATATGTAATATAGTTTTTTACAATCTGCATCAGCATCTGGAAACACAAAATTGATTTATGGCACAAGTAAATAAGTTTTCCTACAATACTACCAAAGAAGAAACATAGCCTCTTATTGCAAGTCAGTTTTCTGAACAGAGTGGAGTTAGTGGAAGGGGCATGGCAACATGTTCATGGCCCTGGAGTCACTAGCCAGTGCCCTTAGTGTGTGCAGTGATAATGAGCAAAACTATGTTTTATTGTATAAGTAATCTGGATCAAATTGCATGTAGAGCAAAAGAACTTCGTACAATAAGGCCCAACCAAATGGGCCAGTTATCAGGACAGTTTCTTCATCATATGGCTGCAGCCAGCCACATGTTGTATCCTCATAAAAGCATACTTACATAATGTGTGTGTGTGTGTGTGTGTGTGTGAGAGAGAGAGAGAGAGAGAGAGAGAGAGAGAGAGAGAGAGAGAGATTTAGAAATGATCCCTGGGTGAATCAATAAGCCGGCAATCAATTCATACATTGAGTAGTGCAACTGCAGACACTTTCCCCATTCAGCTACCATAAGGCTGACGCCAATTAAACTGACTAGTTCATAAAAAAAGCTGATGAATTACGACATGAGCTTGACTGCACAAATAAGTGACAATAAAAAAGTTTACATTTTAAGGTGCTACTGCAGCATATGTGCAATGTAGCACAACTTTGATGCAGGTATATGAGCACTGACATGTAGCCATGGAATTAGTGCAGCATTTGTGTCTTTCTAATGTGCATTTGGTAAATACAGAAACGTGAACTATGGCAAGATTATTACCAAATGCGTCCAAACAGGACCAATGTGCTGTTATTCTTTTCTTGGCTGCCAAAGGACAGCCACCGGTAGACATCCATCAGACAATGAACAATGTGTACGAGTCAGCATCTCTTTCAGAAACCACTAAGGTGCACCAAGTTCCATCCTGGTCACAATTTGACACACAGGCGGAGGGATTTACTGGTTATTGGGAGCTTCAATGTTAGGCGCATTATGGAGCCCCTTAGGCAGATAGCATTCATGGCTGGAAAGAAAGCCAATGTGCACTCGGTATGTCTGCTGGGGGGCCTCGTCCAATATGAGGAGGCAACCTTGCCTTTATGGTTCAAATGGCTCTGAGCACTATGGGACTTAACAGCTGTGGTCATCAGTCCCCTAGAACTTAGAACTACTTAAACCTAACTAACCTAAGGACATCACACACATCCATGCCCGAGGCAGGATTCGAACCTGCGACTGTAGCAGTCGCGCGGTTCCGGACTGCGCGCCTAGAACCGCGAGACCACCGCGGCCGGCCTTGCCTTTAGCTATCAAGCGTGCGGGATGTAGTCGTGTGCAAGTTGTGGCTCACATCAACACCAACAAAGCCTGTCGTTTGGATTCTGGGATGATCCTCAGTTCGTACAAGCAGCTGGCAGAGGAGGTGAAGACTTCTGGCCTTGTGCACGGGCATTATTCCCAGAGCTGATCAGGGTCCTTCGGTTTGGAGCCAAGTGGAGGGACTCAACCAAGAGCTTCATAGACTCTGTGATGGTCTTGTCTGCAGATTTCTAGACCTGTGGTACCATGTGGGGATTTGTAGGACTCCCGTTGATAGATCAGGGGTGCACTATACAAAGGAAGCAGCTGCTCAGGTAGCAGAGTACGTATGGAGTGCACATGAGGGTTTTTTAGGCTAGGCAGTAGTTTGAGATGCTATAATGAACAATCCCCAGTCAATTTTCACAGCAAGGGAAGTCAAACAGCTATCAGAATAAAGACACTTTGACTGTCACAATTTTATCAGTAAACTGTTGAAGTATTCACATTAAAGTTCCTGAATATACTGCCCTCCAGGAATGTTCACCCCTCGAATTATTTTTGGTACTGAGAGCTGGCTGAAATCCTATGTGGAAAGCTCTGAGGTATATAGTGAGTCATGAAATGTATATCAGAAAGACAGATTAGAGGCCATAGGAGGAGGAGTGTTCATGTGAAAACTGTGGTAGGGAAAGCAAATGGTTGACTTTGGTTTATGTATGTATGTAAGGTATTGTCTCTATTGAGGCCGAAGTTAAGTCTGACAGTGAAGTCATTTAGTTGTGTATAAGAAGTGTGGGTGAAACTAAGTTAATTGTTGGATGTTTTTATTATCCATCCGATTCCGCTGTGACAGTTCTAGAGTCTTTCAAAGAAAATCTACAGTCAACAGCGCATAAATACCCAGATTATGCAGTACTGGTTGGAGGTGACTTTTAACTTGCTGAGTATAGACTGGGATGTCCATGGATTCATTGTAGGGGGGGGGGGGGGGTGCAGACAGACAGTCATGCGAAATATTTTTGAAAATTGTCTGGCATACAGGAATAAGTGAAAGATGTGAAAACAAATAAATCACCAGGTCAGGATGGAATCCCAGTTCAATTTTACAAAGAGTAGTCTATGGCATTTGCCCTTACCTAGCTTGCCTTTATCGTGAATCTCTCGTCCAGCACAGAGTCCCAAGTGACTGGAAAGAAGTGCAGGCGACTCCAGTATATAAGAAAAGTAAAAGAACGGACCCACAAAATTCGCACCAATATCCTTAATTTCTGTTTGCTGCCGAATCCATGAACACATTCACAGTTCAAATATATTAAACTTTCTTGAAATAAAAAGCTTATGTCCACGAACCAGTATGGTTTTAGGAAGCATCACTCATGCAAAACTCAGCTTGCCCTTTTCTCACACAATATACTGAGAACCATGGATGAAGGGCAACAAGGAAATTCCATATTTCTAGATTTCCAGAAAGCATTTGACATGGTGCTCCATTGCAGGCTGTTAATGAAGGTATGAGAATATGGAACAAGTTCACAGATATGTGAGTGGCTCAAAGACTTCTTTAATAAGAGAACCCAGTATGTTGTCCTCAACGGCGAGTGTTCATCGGAGATGAGGGTTTCGTCAAGAGTACCCCAGGGAAGTGTGATAGGACCGCTGTTGTTTTCTATATACATAAATGATTTGGTGGTTAGGGAGGGCAGCAATCTGCGATTTTTTGCTGCTGATGCTGTGGTGTATGGTAAGGTGTCGAAGTTGAGTGACTGTAGGAAAATACAAGACAACGTGGACAAAATTTCCAGTTGGTGTGATGAATGGCAGCTAGCCTTAAATGTGGAAAAATGTAAGTTAATATAGATAAGTAGGAAGAACAAAGCTGTAATGTTTGAATACAATATTACTAATGTCCTGCTTGGCACAGTCAAGTCATTTAAATATCTGGGTGTAATGTTGCAAAGCAATATGAGGTGGTAAAAGCATGTGAAAACTGTGGTAGGGAAAGCAAATGGTTGACTTTGGTTTATTGGGGGAATTTTAGGAAAGATAGGTTCACCTGTAAAGGGAACTGCATATAGGACGCTGTTGCAACATATTCTTGAGTACTGGTTGAGCGTTTGGGATCCATATCAGGTCAGACTGAAGGAAGACACGAAGCAATTCAGCAGCCGGCTGCTAGATTTGTTACTGGTTGATTTGAACAACACATATGTGTTACAGAGATGCTTTGGGAACTCAAATGGGAATCCCTGGAGGGAAGGCAACATTCTTTACGAGAAACACTATAGAGAAAATTTGAAAAACTGGCATTTGATGCTGATTGCCAAATGATTCTACCTCTGCCAACATACATTGTGCATAAGGACCATGAAGATAAATACAAGAAACTAGTCCTCATACAGACGCATGCAGCCAGTCGTTTTTCCCTCACTCTATTTGCGAGTGGAACAGGAGGGGAAATGACAAGTAATGGTACAGGGCACCCTCCGTCACACACCATACTGGGGCTAGCAGAGTATCTCTGTTGATGTAGAAGATGCCGGTCAATCTGGGAGGCCGGTCTAGAACAACTCAAGTGGGAGGCATTCGAGCAGCCACCCTGTAGTCCTGATCCCTCCTCATATCATGCTTTCAGTCTCTTAAGAAAGGATTTTAATGTGTTGACGATTCCTGTTGGGAAATAATGTGCAGCAGGCAGTCATGGACCTCTTCATGCAAAAGGACATGGTGTTTTACCAACTAAATTCATTGGTTACAAGCAAAAAGTTGTGCTGGAACAAAAGTTGAATCCAGATTTTCCATTTTGCTGGACCAGGACACAAACACCTTAACCACTTGCTTAATGTGAGTACCGGTCTGGTACCAATTTTCACTTGTCGCCATTCAATTCATTTCAGTGGTCAATTGCAGCTGATACTAGAATTTATTTCATTTTATCATGTCTACAAACAGCTGAGAGATCACGACAGCTGTCTATTCTTCTGGACATGTTTACAATAGACATCTCTCTTAGAACTTTTGAGAGTGGACTGAAAAGAATTATCTTAACACTATAAATGCAGCATCCCTTAAAGAGGTACACTTCAGTAGCTTTAGACAAAAGGTCAGTTAACCTTCCACATCTCTGTAGCTGAGCTCACTAACACACACTTGTTTGCTGGTGCTCAGCTTGGAGTAGCTGCAGCAAATTCTGCCAATGTAAAATGTTTCATTGCCAGTATTTGGCTAGTGAATGGAGGTGAGGTGATGGCATGAAATTCCTTGTTAATACAATTTTTGCCAATATCCAAGACTCTACAGTGTCTCACAGCACAAGGACGTGTGGCCCTGCTAGCAATGATCTGTTTGTTGGTTGGAGATGTTAAGCTCACCAATTTCATTAATGCCATCACCATAACACTACACTACACTCACCAATACATCATAGTCACCTGCATAGGGAGGTTACATGTAACACATAAACTGCTCACGATATGCCAACTAGAAAGGCTACTACCAGCCATAAGCTACACAAGTAAGAAAGTAAATAAGTTTTGTCCAGTAATTTCTATGTCACAGACATTTCTTTTACCAATTAGGATTTGGTGATACCCATTAATAAGCAGTAATATACAGGGTGTAACAAATGACTGCTGAATTTTTCAAGGGGCTTCAAGGGAGTCTTGAGGAGCAAATTAAAGACAGGAAATCATGTCTGGAAACGACACTACAAACCGTTATGGTTGCAGAGGCCAATGCCTGCCTGTAGACCATCAATTCAGAAACGAACACAAGTATTTAGCAGTCTCTACAATGCTGTGACAGAACTGGTCATGACACATTCAGTGCCACCTAATGTTTTAAACACTATATTGATCATTGTGAGAATATCTGCTTATGGTCCATCAGTATACAAACTTGGGTGTACTGCTGATAGACTGGTCTAGTGGTGGGCACTGGCATCTTTGCTTCAGCACCAGGTAGTCCCATAAGACGACATTTCCCCACATAGGTTTCACCTTCAACTTATTCCTCGTGATATCCACAACCCCTCTAAGTTTTCTCGGTATTTTTTTGTAACACCCTGTATATTTCATAGTCTTCTTAGGTTCTTTGCTGATGGTCAGTTTGTTTGAGATTCATAAAGTGGCCAGATACCTAAAAATTATGTGTAGACCTAACTGGGTCCAAAACAGAAAAAAATATTGAATGTCATAAACTGAAAAAGACTGCAACACAAGAGAGTTTTTTGTTAATGTCCTATGAGGATTGTGGTTGAAAATTCAATTTCCACCAGCCATTTGAAATGTGTAGGTTCTAACAGATCTTAATAGCAACACTGGTAACTCAAAGTTCTACATTCGTTTTTCTACTGGTTTCTGTGTAGCTATGAAATAACATCTTTAACTAAAATATTGATCAGAAGCTGAATATTGTGCTTTGCTGTAATTAACGAGTTTTATTCATAATAATGGATGCATACACACTATTAACTTTTTTTATAGCATACGCACTGCACGACATCCATTGTACCACTGTTTCTGCCGTCTGATTTTAATACTTGTTTCTGTTGTTTAAGATATATATTTTGCTTTCGTCTCTTTGAAGTGTTTGTTATCATTGTATTAGGATGACAAACCCTTTATCATTGTGAGATGACCCCGGATGAATAAATATATAGATCATTAAAACATGGTTTCTGAAAAGATGTGATGTACTGCTCAAAATCTGTCCCAGTTATAATGAATCTTATTGGCTGATGGTGACAGTATGAAAAAATTAACTGCTTCTATTTACCATCTGGGAACTAACTAGTTATTTGTCTCCAATAAATGTAAGAATATGACACCAGTGACCTTCAATAGTGGTTGAACATTCATTGAGGCTTCACGACTTTGGGCCATGTGTCACAACCCAAAAGCTGGTTTGAAAACTGCAGTTTTTTTTATCGGTGTGAGTATTCAGTTACTTCCCAACAGTGACATATAGCAAATTACCGCAACTTCGGATAAAGACGTTTTTAATAATGATGGATTACAGAACAGACAAGCCTCTGCGGACAAACAAATTAAGTCCAGAATCTAGACAAATTGGTCCAAAGATCATCAGCCTCGGAGAGATAGCTATAGTTCTTGATTCGATTGCTGATAGTCGATCCAGTTCTGTTGGAGATGGGATCACAGTCTAACATAACAGTCGCGACACTCACTAGTCACTGCTGTAAAAGTTGTTACTTGTTGCCGTTTGACAGATGGAGCGACACTAGCGCTCCAAGCGGCACGTAAGTTGAACGTCAGACGCGTCGTAAGCATAATGTTTGTTTGCATCCATTTCCTACGTAATTTCCGAATTATTCGAGTGAGTTTCTTGCCTCCAAGAGTTTGTGTAGTATCAGAAGGCATATATGTTTCTAAAAATGATTCTAAAATAAGCGCAAGTGTGGACAAAAACCATGAATAGTGTGACAAGCTACAACACATTCGTGAAGAAACACTTATGACATTGGTCAGAATTGCAGCTTACCACGTTGATATCAAAAGAATATAAACACACAGGTTCACATGTAAGAAGCACAGACATGCAAAAGCGATGGACAGCTCGTTTATCGTTCTGTAGGCCTACTGTGTTTGTCATTGTCGCTGAGGTCTAACATAGCAGTCGCTACACTTCGCCTCGATTTTGTTGCCTTAAGCGTCAGCAGGCCCCAAGCGGCCGGTAGGTTGAACTGTGAGTTCGGCGCGATCGTGAAAGCGAATAATGATTGTTTATTTTGATTTACACAATGGTTTTTACCATCGGGAGCGTTTGTAGCGCAATAAATTGCAGCAGCAATAGGCAGAAGACACCAGAGCCGTCTTTTTTAGGTTTCCTAAGGATCCTGAGAGGTATATACGAGGGCAGTTCAATAAGTAATGCAACACATTTTTTTTCTGAAACAGGGGTTGTTTTATTCAGCATTGAAATACACCAGGTTATTCCCCAATCTTTTAGCTACACAACACTATTTTTCAACGTAATCTCTATTCAATGCTACGGCCTTACGCCACCTTCAAATGAGGGCCTATATGCCTGCACGGTACCATTCTACTGGTCGATGTCGGAGCCAACGTCGTACTGCATCAATAACTTCTTCATCATCCGCGTAGTGCCTCCCACGGATTGCGTCCTTCATTGGGCCAAACATATGGAAATCCGACGGTGCGAGATCGGGGCTGTAGGGTGCATGAGGAAGAACAGTCCACTGAAGTTTTGTGAGCTCCTCTCGGGTACGAAGACTTGTGTGATGTCTTGCGTTGTCATGAAGAAGGAGAAGTCCGTTCAGATTTTTGTGCCTACGAACACGCTGAAGTCGTTTCTTCAATTTCTGAAGAGTAGCACAATACACTTCAGAGTTGATCGTTTGACCATGGGGAAGGGCATCGAACAGAATAACCCCTTCAGCGTCCCAGAAGACTGTAACCATGACTTTACCGGCTGAGGGTATGGCTTTGACTTTTTCTTGGTAGGGGAGTGGGTGTGGCGCTACTCCATTGATTGCCGTTTTGTTTCAGGTTCGAAGAGATGAACCCATGTTTCATCGCCTGTAACAAACTTTGACAAGAAATTGTCACCCTCAGCCACATGACGAGCAAGCAATTCCGCACAGATGGTTCTCCTTTGCTCTTTATGGTGTTCGGGTAGACAACGAGGGACCCAGCAGGAACAAACCTTTGAATATCCCAACTGGTGAAAAATTGTGACAGCACTTCCAACAGAGATATCAAGTTGAGCACTGAGTTGTTTGATGGTGATCCGTCGATCATCTCGAACGAGTGTGTTCGCACGCTCCGCCATTGCAGGAGTTACAGCTGTGCACGGCCGGCCCGCACGCGGGAGATCAGACAGTCTTGCTTGACCTTGCGGCGATGATGACACACGCTTTGCCCAACGACTCACCGTGCTTTTGTCCACTGCCAGATCACCGTAGACATTCTGCAAGCGCCTATGAATATCTGAGATGCCCTGGTTTTCCGCCAAAAGAAACTCGATCACTGCCCATTGTTTGGAACGCACATCCGTTACAGACGCCATTTTAACAGCTCTGTACAGCGCTGCCACCTGTCGGAAGTCAATGAAACTATACGAGACGAAGCGGGAATGTTTGAAAATATTCCACAAGAAATTTCCGGTTTTTTCAACCAAAATTGGCCGAGAAAAAAAATGTGTTGCATTACTTATTGAACTGCCCTCGTACCATCATGTTACTAAATTGTATCGTCAGGATTCACCTGCAAATGTATGTGTATAAATGATGAATGTTTCGTTTTAGGAGCAAAAAAATGGCTAGTTAATAGCAGACGAGAAGACCTTATGAAGAAAGACCCGGTTTACCTGTATAGTAATATTAGGTTTTGTTTGCTACATTTCGAACAAAACCAGTTCATGAACGCAGACAACAAACTCGTGTGGAATGCAGTACCCACATTGTCTGACATTCCAAATGAACCACCTCAACTGACGATGAAGAGGAAACTGCCACAAAGATTCGACAGTCAATCTAAAGCTGTAAAACAGTCCTATGACACAGAAGCAGCCAGTTCAACTCTCCATGTATTAGTGCCAGATTCGTGAGAATCGTCAACACAGACCTGCTTTGACGATGAAGTGATTAGATTAAGTGCAGCTGTTCGTGTCTTACAAAAGCGTGTGAAGTGTCAGAATGTGCAGATCGCTAGACTTCGAGCGAAACTGTTATGGGACAAGGAAAGTGCCTACAGACAGATTGTTTGAAAATTATTCAAATATTTGATTTTTCGTGAAATGTAATGTAATCAGCTCATTATAATGTTTTCAGCATATTTCTCCCACTATTTGTCAGTTGCTTAGAATAATATAAAGATGAAGGTCGTACTTGTGGCAACAGGCGACAATGACAAACACAGTAGGCCTACAGAACGATAAACGAACTGTCCATCGCTTTTGCATGTCTGTGCTTCTTACGTGTGAATCTGTGTGTTTATATTCTTTTGATATCAACGCGGTAAGCTGCAATTCTGTCCAATGTCATAAGTGTTTCTTCACGAATGTGTTGTAGCTTGTCACTCTATTCATGGTTTTTGTCCACACTTGCGCTTATTTTAGAATCATTTTTAGAAACATATATGCCTTATGATACCACACAAACTCTTGGAGGCAAGAAACTCACTCGAATAATTTGGAAATTACGTAGGTAATGGATGCAAACAAACATTATGCTTACGACGCGTCTGACGTTCACCTTACGTGCCGCTTGGAGCGCTAGTGTCGCCCCATCTGTCAAACGTCAACAACTTTTACAGCAGTGAGTGTCGCAACTGTTACGTTAGACTGTGGGTAGGATATAATTTCTTATTGCTTTCCTCCAAGCTCCACACTGTCTTATCCATTGAGTTAGAGAGTGACCTATAGCTTAATATGGGCTCCACATCATTGTGTAACTTTAAAAATTTCGTACAGACAAATTATTGCCAGAGGTGAAGAGCGTCATTGAAAATCCTAGACATTACGTTTTGCAGTGTGGCATAAACCTACTAAACTATAGACACACCTGCTGCTAACAATATTAAAAAAATATTGCACTCATCAGGTGGAAATTTCCTAAGCTAAATAGATACTCTTTCTTGTAAAGTTTTTATCTTGTCAGTACACTTTATTGAAGATTGAGCCTGAAATGTGTATAAGATACTACAGAAAAAGATTTTAAATTGACAAACCAGATTTTTAACCCCAATGGCTCCCTAATACAAGTTCATGGTAAATATCTCATCTGTTAACCAACATTTTTTCAGCAAATACTGCCTTCTGAGATGTATAGCAATAATTTTACGTATAGTTTTCCAAAATGAAAAAGTCTGGTGTGCAGCTCGGTTGCACGTAATAGAGTTTTGACGAAAAATCATAACTAATCTATTATGTGAATATGTAATTTAATTATCACTCTCTTTTATACAATGGTTACAGAGACTAATGTAATGCTTACAGACCACATAAATTACAAACTTTATCTCATGTAATAAGGGCACCTCACACTGCATCAAATTCATTTCCTTTTCGTCACTCCTGTAGCACTCACACTGACGCAGCACTGCACTTTTTGGCTTTTATGAGTCTTTTTGAAACGAGCTTTCCTCTGACTAGAGTTTTTTTATCATTATGAGCATATTTAAGAGTCATATGAGACGAAACCTTTCATTATTTTGTAAATTTCCAATTAATACCGATTTTCACTTATATTTTGACCAATATTTTCATTGTGTCCATTTGAATACGCGTAGTGCTCCATATGCATTAAAATTACACCCAAATAAATATCCTACCTAAACGTGTTTCCAAGCTACATTAATTTTCATAACTTTACACAAAACTTATTTATTCATTTTTCATCCTTTCATCACTTTTGTAGTGAAGGATGTCAGGGTATAAATGGATGTATTACAAAGTATTTTGTTCTTAATAAAAAACTTAGATATACACAATTTTTCAAGCATTTCTGAAGTTGTAGAATTTACACCATATAAATAAAATTACCAGGGTGTATACGACCCGGAACAACCGGGAGATCTGGGAAAAACCCGGGAAAAACCCTGAAATTTTTTAGAATTTTGGGAATTTTTCATAGTTTTAGTTTTCAGTTAAATTTTTGTAATTTTGACTGGTAAGAACCGATACTCTAACAAAGGATATTACTGTAGCCCGCTACTGCAGAATAATGCTTCAACAATAAAACATAAATGAGAGAAAAAGACGAAAATAAATTGCAAAGGAAATGCGCCAGACACAACAACGACACACAGTGCTCATCAAGCGTTTGCCAACAGCAAAATGTGTCAAAGGCTTTAGGAAGACTACGCAATGCTTCATAACAACAAATTGCCTCCGATGAGCGTGAAGTCACAACTGTGTACATTAGATTCGTTTTAGCAGTTACGAGCAGGCTCATGCGCGTGCGCAGTTGAGTTGTGCTTGAGCAGTAGATTCTCCCGCTTCCGTCTAAAGGAATGTGCCTATTGACCGTGCAAGTAGTCGCAGCAAGCAACTACATGCTGCGAGGAAAAGGGGGCGCCAAATTCATATTCTTGAGGGAAAAAAAACTTGTTTCAGAAAGCGCCTAGCATCCAACGCAAGTTTGTCTATCGATTATTCATATGATTTTGAAATGCTTCCCTGTTGGTTTTCGAACATTTTTGAACACATTTTAAGTTGATTTCTGAATGAATCGTAAGTTGATTTTTTAAAGTGTGCACATTGTACATGATGTCTCTCTCAGGAGAATCCTCGTCGCATCTAGAAATAAATTTTCTGCAGACAAAAGGGGACAGGGCTATATGAGCTGAGCAGAGCTATACGAGCTGAACAGATGAATGCCAATCGCTGTCTGATTATGTGGTTGATTGGTTTTGTGAATGATCACCGTTTTTATAATTACTATCGAAATCCATAGATTCAAACTACCAGAATGGAAATAAACGACTGACAGGAATAACAGGTGAGAAAGATTACGTACTGTCTTCTTAGTGCATCCAAGAAAATGAAATTTTGACAGAAAATTTTTGGCCCATTCGCTACACTAGTAAGGACCAGTTGTACAGTCCCCAGCTAGTAGCCGCTTAAGTTCTATTTGGAAGTAACGTGGAAAATGTGTTGTACGAACACATAATAACGCCTAACTGGAAAACAATAGCGGTGTAACTAAACCTGTGATTCTGGTAGGGTTAGTGAAGTTAATCTGCGAACAAATTTTGACAATCGCAGGAACAGCTGCAGAATTAGTGATGACAAGATTGTTTGTTAGAATGAGGAAGGAGAAGAAACGGGGACATCACACAAATTATGGAAGAATAAGATGATTCCAAATTTATATAAAGTTTCTTAATACTACTTTTCGATCTCAATCCTGAGAAGCTGGTGCATATGAATGAAATGTGTAACTATTTCCTAATATAAAGCTGTTTGCTTGTAGTAGGCCTAATAGGCATTTGAAATTGGCACTTCGTGAATTATATTCTGTCGTGTTTCAAAAATGGCCATTTGTGCCAAAAAGTCTCGTTTATTTGGCGTGTCTTACAAAATTACTCCAATATTATGTTTTATCTACCATACAGTGACAAAACAGACGTAATCAGATCGAGAAACCACACCAGTCTCGGTTATTATTTATGTTAACAGCTTTTTCACTATCAGATAACGACATTTCGATTTTTCATGTAGCGAAACGTTTGACGAACTTTGATGAGGTAATCGATTCTTTCGCAGAGTGGAAAGCTTTCCACGTAAAGCTGTAGCAAGATTAAAGGGAAAAAATGGTAAGAGCTAAGGATTGAAGAAATATGTACTGCCTTGCTTGTCTCTTGTCTTTACTGGTTTTATGTATCCTATATTTAATTTTATGTCACACAGAACAGCAAGTTATTAGCTAATAAGCAATGAAGAGAGCAAATATTCTGAACAGTTCTTGTTCTTCCGGTTACAAATAATCCCATCCAGTATTAATTGCGAGATCTTTTTTAAAGGGGCAGGCTGACAGACCGGCCGACTGGGAGCAGGAGAGGCATCACAGGACATTTCAATTTTCACTGCCCTGAATATAATTTGATGCAATCCATTACAAAATATTCTCGCTTCAATTCCACAGAGCGAAATACAGTGACATGTGATAGAAGAATGCTTTATGAAGAGGTGTGGCACTGCACTTTGCCACACTTAAGACCAAATAACATGTCTTACGTTTTACGCTTCAGACTTTTCAGAAATATGTGCGTTACAAGATGAACATATTTTTGAAAATTCGATTTTTTTTAGTGTTGACCCAGTTCTCAAATATCGTAGATCCAAGGCTGATGCGCAGAGCGGTCTGATGTGAGTTATAGTGGATAGTCTCCACGGGGCCCGTGTTTACATTTAGCGATTTTGCTGTTTCCCCTTCGTTTACTCTCACATCAAATGAAAACAAAACAGATATCTGTGGCCGGGAACTATAAAGTGAATTAAAATACATTCACATAATTACAGAAGGCTAAAATATGTCATTAGTTTCAGATTTTATTTTATTTCCACCTTTCTGACTGTCAAGCATTAATCACCTTGCAGAACAATGAAGTTATTATTGTCTGTTTGCTAAAGAAATTTGACTTTTATTAACCTTTTCCACAGAGGCAGTCAATGTATTTGAAATGAAATGTATTTGAAACGAAATGTTTATTTCCACAGTACGGGCTAGTTTCAACTGTTCGCTGCATTTCAAGTGCACATTTTCATCTTCTAGCACGTATGGCATTATACCATAATAAAGAATCAAACATGATATAATACAGTACGGGAGTTCCAAGAAAATTTACATCCCGAAAACCACACTGAAAACCTTAATATCAGGTCGAGGTCTTCTTAATTGGGAATATGGTCATACGAATGTGCACTTTAAGTATGCACTTTAAATGTGCACATTTTAGTATGGTTCACGAAACTCCAATGGTCTTGGAGTACCCTCTGGTGTCTTGTTTCTTTTATGACATAATGTATGATCTTTAAATGTTTTACACATACGTACATATGGGCTTCCTGCATCATGGTAGCTGCACAAGTGCGGTGTTGTCTGTTATCTGCGCTCTCTGGTAACTGCTGAAACGAACCTATTTCTAACAGGTCGCGGAAAAATATTGCGAATGGTGGTTTGAAAAGCGTTACTTTCAAAGTAAATATCCTTTTACATAAGTTGAACTATGTGCTAAATTGTACCACGAATTCCTTAAATCACATAGCATTTGACTCTCATTTAAAAATCAGCTCTTTGATGACAAGCCATTTAGAAGAACTTCGAATCCTGAAGATCAGACATTTGTCGTTATTAAAAATTTTACTAGCACATTTGTGTGATATATCTTAAAGTGTAACATGTATAAAAAACATGAACATTATATGCGAAATCTTTGCTTCTCTTGCAGCTTATTAACCTTAGAGACCAATATTATATGTGAAAGCTTTGCTTTTCTTGTAGCAACACTATGTGTACTAATTCAGACTATTAACTTTTCCTTGTGTGTTCGTGCTACGTAACAGTGATGTTGTTGTTGGCTGATTACATCATGTGTCCTATGCTCTGTGTATCCGCTGTCATCGGCTGGCGAGATCACATGACATGTGCTATGACTGGCTTACAGAACCACATCGCAATCTCGATTTCAATGATTCGGAAAGTAACATGCAGTGTTTGGTGGAATTCCAATGTGTTCTTTCGTAATACGAAAATACACAACGCACATGTCGCTGCACATAAAAGATATTTTAGAAACGTGTCTTTTTCTCTGAGTTTCGTTTTATTATGTGCCAGGAAATTCTACGCCCATGTGTAAAACATTAACCGTTCGAAGGATTGATAAGGGAAAATATACAGTCACTTAACATGGAAAAAGCGTATTTTCACCCAGGAGAAAGTGTATTTTTAACCGGGAAATCCGGGAAAAATCCGGGAATTTTTGTTCCTTGTCTGCTTATATATTCTGAATTACTCATACACATACACAAAGTAGTAACAGACACAATAAAGAAAATATATACAGCTGTGCAAGAACATAAATACAGTTGTGCATACATACACTGTCTAGCACTACATCATTACATAATTTTATATGGAACCATGGACCTTGCCATTGGTGGGGAGGCTTGCGTGCCTCAGCGATAAAGATAGCCGTACCGTAGGTGAAACTGCAATGGAGGGGTATCTGTTGAGAGGCCAGACAAACGTGTGGTTCCTGAAGAGGGGCAGCAGCCTTTTCAGTAGTTGCAGGGGCAACAGTCTGGATGATTGACTGATCTGGCCTTGTAAGACTAACCAAAATGGCCTTGCTGTGCTGGTACTGCGAATGGTTGAAAGCAAGGGGAAGCTACAGCCGTACTTTTTCCCGAGGGCATGCAGCTTTACTGTATGGTTAATGATGATGGGGTCCTCTTGGGTAATATATTCTGGAGGTAAAATAGTCCCCCATTCGGATCTCTGGGCAGGGCCTACTCAGGAGGACCTCGTTATCAGGAGAAAGAAAACTGGCGTTCTATGGATCGGAGCTTGGAATGTCAGATCCCTTAATCGGGCAGGTAGGTTAGAAAATTTAAAAAGGGAAATGGATAGGTTAAAGTTAGATATAGTGGGAATTAGTGAAGTTCGGTGGCAGGAGAAACAAGACTTTTGGTCAGGCGAATACAGGGTTATAAATACAAAGTCAAATAGGGGTAATGCAGGAGTAGGTTTAATAATGAATAAAGAAAAATGGGAATGCGGGTAAGCTACTACAAACAGCATAGTGAAAGCATTATTGTGGCCAAGATAGACACGAAACCCACACCTACTACAGTAGTACAAGTTTATATGCCAACCAGCTCTGCAGATGACGAAGAAATTGAAGAAATGTATGATGAAATAAAAGAAATTATTCAGATAGTGAAGGGAGACAAAAATTTAATAATCATGGGTGACTGGAATTCTGTAGTAGGAAAAGGGAGAGAAGGAAACGTAGTAGGTGAATATGGATTGGGGGTAAGAAATGAAAGAGGAAGCCGCCTGGTAGAATTTTGCACAGAGCACAACTTAATCATAGCTAACACTTGGTTCAAGAATCACAAAAGAAGGTTGTGTACATGGAAGAGATACTGACAGATTTCAGATAAATTATATGATGGTAAGACAGAGATTTAGACCGGGTTTTAAATTGTAAGACATTTCCAGGGGCAGATGTGGACTCTGACCACAATCTATTCGTTATGAACTGTAGATTAAAACTGAAGAAACTGCAAAAAGGTGGGAATTGGGGGAGATGGGACCTGGATAAACTGACTAAACCGGAGGTTGTACAGAGTTTCAGGGAGAGTGTAAGTGAACAAATGGTAGGAATGGGGGAAAGAAATACAGTAGAAGAAGAATGGGTAGCTTTGAGGGATGAAGTAGTGAAGGGAGCAGAGGATCAAGTAAGTAAAAAGACGAGGGCTAGTAGAAATTTTTGTGGTAACAGAAGAAATATAGAATTTAATTGATAAAAGGAGAAAATATAAAAATGCAGTAAATGAAGCAGGCAAAAAGGAATACAAGCGTCTCAAAAATGAAATCGACAGGAAGTGCAAAATGGCTAAGCAGGGTTGGGTAGAGGATAAATGTAAGGATGTAGAGGCTTATCTCACTAGGGGTAAGATAGATGCTGCCTACAGGAAAATTAAAGAGACCTTTGGAGAAAAGAGAGCCACTTATATGAATATTAAGGGCTCAGATGGAAACCCAGTTCTAAGCAAAGAAGGGAAAGTTGAAAGGTGGAAGGAGTATATAGAGGGTCTATACAAGGGCGATGTACTTGAGGACAATATTCTGGAAATGGAAGAGGATGTAAATGAAGATGAAATGGGAGATATGATACTGCATGAAGAGTTTGACAGAGCACTGAAAGATCTGAGTCGAAACAAGGCCCCGGGAGTAGACAACATTCCATTAGAACTACTGACGGCCTTGGGGAGCCAGTCCTGACGAAACTCAACCATCTGGTTAGCAAGATGTATGAGACAGGTGAAATACCCCCAGACTTCAAAAAGAATATAACAACTCCAATCCCAAAGAAAGCAGGTGTTGACAAACGTGAAAATTACTGAACAATCAGTTTAATAAGCCACAGCTGCAAAATACTAACACGAATTATTTACAGACGAATGGAAAAACTAGTAGAAGCTGACCTCGGGGAAGATCAGTTTGGATTCCGTAGAAATATCGGAACACGCGAGGCAATACTGACCCTACGACTTATCTTAGAAGCTAGATTAAGGAAAGCCAAACCTATGTTTCTAGCATTTGTAGACTTAGAGAAAGCATTTGACAATGTTGACTGGAATACTCTCTTTCAAATTCTAAAGGTGGCAGGGGTAAAATACAGGGAGCGAAAGGCTATTTACAATTTGTATAGAAAGCAAATGGCAGTTATAAGAGTTGAGGGGCATGAAAGGGAAGCAGTGGTTGGGAAGGGAGTGAGACAGGGTTGTAGCCTCTCCCCGATGTTATTCAATCTGTATATTGAGCAAGCGGTGAAGGAAACAAAAGAAAAATTCGGAGTAGGTATTAAAATCCATGGAGAAGAAATAAAAACTTTGAGGTTCGCCGATGACATCGTAATTCTGTCAGAGACAGCAAAGGACTTGGAAGAGCAGTTAAATGGAATAGATAGTGTCTTGAAAGGAGGGTATAAGATGAACATCAACAAAAGCAAAACGAGGATAATGGACTGTAGTCGAATTAAGTCTGGTGATGCAGAGGGAATTAGATTAGGAAATGAGGCATTTAAAGTAGTAAAGGAGTTTTGCTATTTGGGGAGCAAAATAACTGATGATGGTCGAACTAGAGAGGATATAAAATGTAGACGCAATGGCAAGGAAAGCGTTTCTGAAGAAGAGAAATTTGTTAACATCGAGTATAGATTTAAGTGTCAGGAAGTCATTTCTGAAAATATTTGTATGGAGTGTAGCCATGTATGGAAGTGAAACATAGACGATAAATAGTTTGGACAAGAAGAGAATAGAATCTTTCGAAATGTGGTGCTACAGAAGGATGCTGAAGATTAGATGGGTAGATCACATAACTAATGAGGAGGTGTTGAATAGGATTGGGGAGAAGAGAAGTTTGTGGCACAACTTGACTAGAAGAAGGGATCGGTTGGTAGGACATGTTCTGAGGCATAAAGGGATCACCAATTTAGTACTGGAGGGCAGCGTGGAGGGTAAAAATCGTAGAGGGAGACCAAGAGATGAATACATTAAGCAGATTCAGAAGGATGTGAGTTGCAGTAGGTACTGGGAGATGAAGAAGCTTGCACAGGATAGAGTAGCATGGAGAGCTGCATCAAACCAGTCTCAGGACTGAAGACCATAACAGCAACAACATATGGAATTTTTATAAGATGCTATTATTCATGGATTGCATCTAAGAATTCCTTTACACAGTAGCAATAGGCTGAGATTCAGCGACATCTTAGTTTTTGTTTAAAAATATACAGTACTTCTAAGTTCTTAATATTACATGGCAGTTTCTTACAAAATATGCATCCAGAATTTGTGGATCTTTGTCACTTGAGCATATTTGTACACATGTGGTAGTTATCTTTACACCTAGTGCTGTAATTCTCTATATTTTTGCTCAGCAGAACTGTGTAGTTTCTTTTTAAAAATACAATTGTTCCAAAATCTTAAACATGGCTGCAAAACAGCAACTGTATAAATCTGAATAGATTGAAAAATCAGCCAACCAGTTGCAAAACAAAGGCTTACTAGCCCTTCACCGTAGTTTTGATATTTGTAAAGGTATCTTCTTCAGAAGTAGTGTCCTTATTACATCAGATGATAACACAATAGATTAGATGAAGCAGAGCAGCTCTTGTCATAAAAAAATTGAATTCTGGCAAGCCATGGCTTTAGATAGCGCCAATTACATGTATCATACTGCAGAATGAATACTCATTAATAAATGCCCACAGGTATCATGGTGAGTTTTGATGTCGTTTCCTTGTTTACGAAGGTATGCCTGCGAGAGTCACTAGAATTGATTAGTCAGAAGTTTGACGAGAAGACCACTCACCTTTTTGGGCATGTCTTGACATCCACGAATTTTCTTTTTAATTGAGAATACTATGAACAAACGGAGGGAGTCGCCATGGGTAGCCCACTCTCACCAGTGGTAGCGAATTTGTGCATGGAGAACTTCTAGGAGGAAGCCCTGTCGTCATCCGAATGGAAACCTACTTGCTTTTTCCATTACATGGACGACACATTCGTCATCTGGCCACATGGTATGGATAAACTCCTTGACTTCCTTACACATCTAAACTCCATACACCCCAACATCAAATTCACTATTGAGACTGAAACGGAGGGTAAATTACCTTTCCTTGACGTCTTGGTCAAGAGAAGGGCTGACAGCACCCTAGGTCATGGGGTGTGTTGTAAGGCTACGCACACTGATCTGTATTTGCACGTAGACAGCTGCCACCACCCTTCACAGAGGAATGGGGTACTTAAAACTCTAGTACATAGGGCGCGCACTGTCTCTGACGCAGTTAGTCTACCCCAGGAATTGGAACATCTGAGAACTGTATTTCGAAAAAATGGGTACTCAGAGTGGCAGATTCAACGTGCTCTCCGCCCAACCACTACAGCACAACCTGTGGAGATGGATGAAATCACGAGGGAGGAGGTAGGCACTGCGTTTATTCCATATACAGGCGCACTCTCGGCGAAAATCGCCCGCATTTTGAAGAAACACCGGGTCGGAACTGTGTTTTGTCCTCCGAATAAAACTCGTGCACTGGTGGGGAGCGCCAAAGATGACCTCGGTTTGAGGAAGGCCGGCGTGTACCAGATTCCGTGTCAATTTGGCAAGTCGTATATTGGTCAGACGATGCGTACCGTCGAGGATCGATGCTGTGAACACCAGAGGCACACTCGACTGATGTATCAGAGCAGGTCGGCGGTCGTTGAACATTGTTTGTCGGAAAATCACGCTATGGAGTATGAACGCACGAGGATTCTGGTACAGACGTCGAGATACTGGGACAGCGTTGTTAGAGAGGCCATCGAAATTCGCACCAATGACGACCTCATAAACCGTGTCTGTGGCTATAATCTTAGCAAGGCTTGAGGACCGGCGATTGGGTTAATCAAGAGTAAATCGAGCAAACGTATAGTTGTGACGACCACGGCGGACAGAGCCATCACTCCGACGTCACCTCAGACGCCGTCGCAATCTGTTCCACCGCGCGATCGTGGCGTGGGGCGCGGACATCGGAGGGAGCGCGTCGCGGGCGGAGGGTATTTAAATCGGCCCCCGCCGCGACCGAACCCAGTTCCTTCTGAGCAGCCATAGCGTACGGATCTCCGTGCCGGCAGGTTCACAGTAGCTCAGTCCGTCAGCTCACCTGACGATGACGACATGTATGATCGCCGAAATATTGTTCCCGTTGGACACTGTAGACTGGCAGTACACCCGTGGATATTTTGATTATGGAAGTCATGATATATTTGTTGTGAACTCAACTACTATTTATACATTTATCTTATAATTATTAACGTACATCCACACAATGCCTTTTTCTATTCAATTTTGTGAATAGTCTTACATTTCCAATGGTGCAACTACAGAGTTTCTTCGAAATATAGACCACACATAAAGCCCCTATTTCCACCTACAAAACTGCTTGGACCCTCTAGCCTATCATTGTCAGTTTCTTCTCCCTTGCATGCTAAAATAAAATGAGATGCAATCATATCAAACATAAACTTTCGTCAATTAAGGCGTAACACATAGAAATCGAAAATCACAGTGTAAATATTTATGCATGTTATTTATAAATAAACTACTGCCACTATACCGTAAGTATGAACATCTGAAGTTAGGTGCTAGTGACAGGTGTCAACAATGACAGAAAAGTGTATCTGAAAAGTGTGGTTGGATACTCATGCTATGGCGCTTTAATGACGTAACTGAGTAGCCTGACATCAGTACAAAGGAAATGATGGGGTAACTTAGTTGTAGCCATCAACAAACAATGGTTCTAGAAACTGAAATGAAATACACTGATGATGCAAAAAATATAAAAATTGAAAATGACAACCTCCATTCTTGTGGACTCTAACATGTATAACATTCCTGAATTTGACAAGTCCAAGGATGTTAATCTAAATATCATCTGCTAATATTAAACTTACATACACAACATTTTTTATAAAATGAAGTACAAATGACACATTGAACATTAATTAACCTTCACATATCGACTAGGAACCTCCCTTGAGTATTTCTGTTTTAGGAATAATCACTGAAATGTTTTGTTTTGAAATGTGAAATACAAACGTTCAAACTGGTATATACAGTAAGTCTCCAGTTACCACTAACGAAATCTTATTGCCAGCCTTATCACTGCAGTTTCTCAAGAAGAAAATCTAAAATACAGCAGTGATCTCTTTCTGAAATTTGAAACAAAACATTGACATCCCTTTATATTTCTCATTCCTCCGTTATTTAGATACAGTCTTACCCACAGTGACCATTTTGTTTTCTTTTTTTGTCGCCTTTTCAACACAATAACCGCAGCACAAACTCCTACGCAAAGACACAATGAGCCGGCATGTGAACAAGCTAACACCCATGTTTACATGCATTCTTACCATTAATTTATGTGCATGTGCTTTAGCAATACAGGATTTGTTTGTTAAAATGTGAGAGTGGCTGCTGAGCAGCGCTCCAGTCGTGAGCAGCATGCTCCCCAGTGGAGATCTAAGGTTGTAAGCAAAGCACTGGGCGTTAGTCGCATCTAAGCTCAGATGCATGGTGTGAGAGCGGTTTTTGAATTTTTTTCTCTAGAGGAAACGTGAAAAAAATTTTACTTTCATCTGGACAAAACAGCTTCCGAGAGACTTGCCTTGGTTAAGGAGCCTTACAAAGGCAACGCCCTGCAAAGGCTCAGATTTTTTGGTGGCTCACTGAGTTTAAGAAAGGACAGGGTAATGCTGAAGACATGAAGCAATCTGGACGCCCATCAGGGAGATGTTTGTAAGAAAATATGGCCAAAGTGAAAAACCCCTTGGACTCTGACCATCGTTTGAGTGTAAAACTAATCGCTGCAGGCCCAAGATGTGCAAAACAATGGTTCACATAATTATTTCTGATAATTTAAACATGTGGAAGGTTTGTGTGAAATTGGTGCCAAAAGTGTTGAGTGATGAACAGAAACAACAATGAGCTGACGTTTCCTGTGAGACGCTCAAGGAGTTAGAAAGTGAACTGGATTTTGTAGACAACATAAAAACAGGTGACAAATGACGGGTGTTCCTGTAAGACCCGGAATCGAAGCGCCGAAGATCGTGGTGACACACCTCAAACTTACCACGCTCCAAGAAAGCGAAAATGTCGAAAACCAAGGTAAAGATAATGTTCGTTGTCTTCTTTTACAAGTATGTTATGGTCCACAATGAATTTAAACGTCCGGGATGAACAGGCAACGCTGTTT